>NC_083575.1:84786023-85099523 GCF_027579695.1 Neoarius graeffei
GATAAAACCACCGCATTAGTGCATCTTAAATGGATTACGAGCATTAAAAGATCCCAATAATGTCGAAGGATCGTTCTCTGGTGCATAATGTTAACGTTATTGATAACAGGAGAATCGTTTATACAGGCAGGGACAAGTCGGGGATTAGTGTGATGAATCTCCGGAAGGAATTTGATTTAACTCGTACGTATTTGTGTCGAAAAATTCGCGATAGTACGAGTATAAGCGCTCTGTACAAACAAGTCATCAGTAAAATACATGCAACGATTAAAACAAACAAGGAGCTACAAGATAAATGCTTTTATAGCATGCGTTTATTTTATGCTACTGAAAATATAATGAGGATAAATACTTAAACGGTACAGTGAGCAAGGAAACCTGGGATCAGATCATTAGTCTTACCGAAAGGGAGTGAGCTAAAAATAATAATGATGTGTAGTTCAGCGCGGTCTGAATATCAGATAAATCCTCAATACATTACTGTGATCAGGAGCAAAGCAGCATTTAGAGAATAACATGGAAACATCGCTGGAAATATTTGTTACAAGTCAAAAAATTTCAACCTAGATGACTGTTTTTTTTTTTTTAACCTGGGTTAACATTTTTAAACTAGCTCTTAATTTCCATCCGAGGTAAAATTTTGGATTATTTAACATTTTTACAGCTAGACCGCCTTTCAGATTTTTCAAGTGTAGGCCATAAAAAGAATTTTCCCCGACACCCAGTTATTTTTCTTTAGTGGACCGAAAGCTACTGAATCCGAATCACGGACTTGCAATTTTTAAAAACGGAACAGTTAATGAATTTAAAGCCCCATGGCCCTAAATTCTCTGCTATTTTTTCCTGCTTCACCATGACGCAATATAAGATACTATGTCATGCATGACGTCCTGGGCTTTCCCCGTTCAAAGGCATTGTGGGATACAAATTTGAAACAGGAGAGAAAAATGGAGGGCATGAGTGTGCGAATGAAACGTGAAAGACCAACTACAGTAACGGAAAGAAAGCGAGAAGAGAAGACGTTATGTTATATACGAAGGAAAGGAAACGCAGGACCAAACTAATAAATATCGGCGGTCAGCGAGCACCTCGGTGTGATCAGCTGTTCGTTTAGCGACACAATGATGGGACTGTCGGTGCATGGTAAACCTGCGTATGCGCACACACACCCACGGACTTCCTCTGTCTGCTTGACTGCACGAAGCGAGTGATTTCATGCATATTATTTGCTTTAGTCCCCTCAAATTAAATAACTTACCAGCCACAGAATGGTCTGAGATTTTGTCATATCTTACAGAAATAAGGGCGGCACGGTGGTGTAGTGGTTAGCGCTGTCGCTTCACAGCAAGAAGGCCCGGGTTCGAGCCCTGAGGGCCTTTCTGTGTGGAGTTTGCATGTTCTCCCCGTGTCCGTGTGGGTTTCCTCCGGGTGCTCCGGTTTCCCCCACAGTCCAAAGACATGCAGGTTAGGTTAACTGGTGACTCTAAATTGGCCGTAGGTGTGAATGTGAGTGTGAATGGTTGTCTGTGTCTATCAGTACGTTTACATGCACATCCAAATCGAGCTACTGTCGGTAATCGAGCTAAGGGTCCCAGCAGGGGTGCCAGAGAAATCCAATCCTACATGCACACAAGGAAATCGAGCTATTGTGTGAGGTACATTGTGCACCCGAGCCACAGGTGGCGCTACACGCCCCATCGTGTTGGTACACTTCCGGTTGTCGTCATGAAGAAGAGCTATTCAAGAGTGTAAACAAAGTTATCAGTTCCGTGTTCTCCATTGCGCGTTTTTCTCCCGTCCATGAATTTTAATATATTCAACTCCTTAAGCTGAATGAGCATGAATTCTGTCTCCTCATTGCTCCAGAAGTGCACGTTTCTGCTCGCCATTTTCTCTTTTTCGTTTGTTCCTCCTGACCTCTTCTGCTGCTCGCTACGGCTGTTGTCATGCTGACCGAGGCTGTCGTGTTTCCCGCTTGTGGTCTCGTCACTCCCGGAAGGGGCAGCGCTGAAGTAAGTAGCTCGACTACGTAGCTCGATAGGGTTTACATGCACTAAGTAGCTCGGCTACAATCGCATAATCTAGGTCACGTAGCTCGATTACGAGAAATCAAGTTCGGTTCAATTTCAGCCAAGCTGAGGTGTTTCCATGGCATTTAGAACTTCGATTTCAGTCGAGCTACGGCAGAAATTTGATTTTCTCTATGTGCATGTAAACGCACTCTGTGTCAGTCCTGTGATGACCTGGCGACTTGTCCAGGGTGTACCCCGCCTTTCGCCCGTAGTCAGCTGGGATAGGCTCCAGCTTGCCTGCGACCCTGTAGAACAGGATAAAGCGGCTAGAGATAATGAGATGAGATGAGATTACAGAAATAAACATGTATCACAATCTAATGTGGAAATCCCGCTCTGGTCATTGGTACATGAGTCTCGCTCCTCCATGAAATCATGGCATTCCGATCGCCGTCGATGGAGAATTCATGCTCTGCGCGAGGCTTACAGCTAGTTTGATGAACCCGGAACAACATGGGAATGGTGCAGATTTCGCGTCAGTTACGAGAACTACATGCTAATTTCGGTGTTTTTAAAGAAGAAAGTCAAGACGTTGGGTTTTATGCAGGCAAGTTTATTTAATCAACATTTCGGGTTTTTTTACTTTTGATAGCATATTTTGGGCGCTTGACCTTAATTTGAGCGCCTACGAAGTTATCCGTCGCAGGTTTCATGTAATTGAAGCCTGACAATGACCAAATTTCAGAGGGAACTGAATTTCACCGATTTTATAAAATCAAAAGGCCGTCTAGCTTTCAAAGGGATTTTCCATCACTTCTTTTGTCTCTCTTTCTGGTTTCATCGTAACCAGGATTCAAACTTGGAGCCTTCTGATTCTTAACCCAACACCTTACCCAATAGACTATGATGGAAGGAATGGTATATATTTTGGATTTATTAATGAGTCCAGTCTTATTACATTATCATGTAGTATAAAATACAAAGTTTTCCCAAATCCTAACCCTAAATATACCAAGCCTCACTAATACAAGGAACAAATTATAAACTGGGTAAAAATTCTGACCTGCCCTACAATTCTGACCCGTTATATAAAAAAAAATCATATCACAGTAATTTTTATGTCTTATGTCAATGATTCACTCAAGAACAGGAAAGAGGTTTTACGTTTATTCAGACCGCAGCACTGTGCTTTCTCGATTTCTGATTGATCAGAAGGTGTTGATTTCATTTTCTGTAATGACGTCGTACAACCCTGATTCCAAAAAAGTTGGGACAAAGTACAAATTGTAAATAAAAACGGAATGCAATGATGTGGAAGTTTCAAAATTCCATATTTTATTCAGAATAGAACATAGATGACATATCAAATGTTTAAACTGAGAAAATGTATCATTTAAAGAGAAAAATTAGGTGATTTTAAATTTCATGACAACAACACATCTCAAAAAAGTTGGGACAAGGCCATGTTTCCCACTGTGAGACATCCCCTTTTCTCTTTACAACAGTCTGTAAACGTCTGGAGACTGAGGAGACAAGTTGCTCAAGTTTAGGGATAGGAATGTTAACCCATTCTTGTCTAATGTAGGATTCTAGTTGCTCAACTGTCTTAGGTCTTTTTTGTCGTATTTTCTGTTTTATGATGCGCCAAATGTTTTCTATGGGTGAAAGATCTGGACTGCAGGCTGGCCAGTTCAGTACCCGGACCCTTCTTCTACGCAGCCATGATGCTGTAATTGATGCAGTATGTGGTTTGGCATTGTCATGTTGGAAAATGCAAGGTCTTCCCTGAAAGAGACGTCGTCTGGATGGGAGCATATGTTGCTCTAGAACCTGGATATACCTTTCAGCATTGATGGTGTCTTTCCAGATGTGTAAGCTGCCCATGCCACACGCACTAATGCAACCCCATACCATCAGAGATCCAGGCTTCTGAACTGAGCGCTGATAACAACTTGGGTCGTCCTTCTCCTCTTTAGTCCGAATGACACGGCGTCCCTGATTTCCATAAAGAACTTCAAATTTTGATTCGTCTGACCACAGAACAGTTTTCCACTTTGCCACAGTCCATTTTAAATGAGCCTTGGCCCAGAGAAGACGTCTGCGCTTCATGTTTAGATACGGCTTCTTCTTTGAACTATAGAGTTTTAGCTGGCAACGGCGGATGGCACAGTGAATTGTGTTCACAGATAATGTTCTCTGGAAATATTCCTGAGCCCATTTTGTGATTTCCAATACAGAAGCATGCCTGTATGTGATGCAGTGCCGTCTAAGGGCCCGAAGATCACGGGCACCCAGTATGGTTTTCTGGCCTTGACTCTTACGCACAGAGATTCTTCCAGATTCTCTGAATCTTTTGATGATATTATGCACTGTAGATGATGATATGTTCAAACTCTTTGCAATTTTACACTGTCGAACTCCTTTCTGATATTGCTCCACTATTTGTCGGTGCAGAATTAGGGGGATTGGTGATCCTCTTCCCATCTTTACTTCTGAGAGCCGCTGCCACTCCAAGATGCTCTTTTTATACCCAGTCATGTTAATGACCTATTGCCAATTGACCTAATGAGCTGCAATTTGGTCCTCCAGCTGTTCCTTTTTTGTACCTTTAACTTTTCCAGCCTCTTATTGCCCCTGTCCCAACTTTTTTGAGATGTGTTGCTGTCATGAAATTTCAAATGAGCCAATATTTGGCATGAAATTTCAAAATGTCTCACTTTCGACATTTGATATGTTGTCTATGTTCTATTGTGAATACAATATCAGTTTTTGAGATTTGTAAGTTATTGCATTCCGTTTTTATTTACAATTTGTACTTTGTCCCAACTTTTTTGGAATCGGGGTTGTACGTCGGACTCGCCACACAAACACGCATAACAATAAACTTTTGGTTATTTAACAGTGAAAACCGTGTAAACACTGATATGGTGGTGTTTTCTGTGAGGAGACGTTTTTATGTCACGTTCATGGAAGGAGTCTTCAGTGTCGTCGCTTTGCCAGTAACGCTATATCCGTTATACTGTTTCAAAGTTATTCCATGAAATCGAGTCGTACATGAGCTGATACGCGCCTTGTCGGCTATAAGCCATGTACCAGGGGTCGAAATTAAGCATGTACCGACGGACATGGGCAAGTCATTCTCATACTCGGGCAACAATAAAATTATCACTAGTTGTGCGTCGGACAACTGTGTTTGAATGTCTATTTTACCAAGAAAAATTAAGTTGTTGTGATTCCTAACAGAAACAGAACGAAAACTTTATTTTTCCCGTCTTCTCTTTCATTTGTCCTTGACTTTGGTGCGTTGCGGTAGTTGACGCTTCGATTCGCGAGATGGCGCTACATGATATGATTATTCACACGAGGCGCCACTGTCACGTAGGCTAGAACGAACGAAGCGTCTTTTTGGACTGATTTTTAATTCTGATTTGATCAGTTACACTTGACCATGATGACATGATGTTTTCTGACTGTTTAACATGTTTAATAGAAGATACTAGTAGTTACAAGGACGCGTTATCCTAATGGGCTTCATGGGCAGCTGCCCAGGGCCTCGGCCACTAGGGGGCCTCGGAGGTAGCGAGATCGGAAAATATGAAACGATATTTTCAGAAGTTTTGATCATATTGATAACATTTTTGATGCATTTCGCCACCTGTAAGGAAGCCCACCTCGTCCCGTTGCATAAATCACCCGTCATTGTCAATATGATCACTGTCCACCATGTCTTCACACGCTACGCCAGCTTGAGTTCAATGATTTAATTAATGACTTCGCTTTCCAGAAAAGTAGGAAAGCGCCCTTGTAAGTTGACCCATGGCTGTCAAACTGAATGCGCAAAGCTGTGTGCCACTGCTGTTTGGGACATTACGTGTGTGAAAGGATGAAATGTTTCACATAGCCTAACATTTTGAGATTTATTTCTGAGAAGCAAGATATTTTTCTTTCTTTGTTATCGCTTTTTGTTTTCACAAGTTAAGTCGCCTGGATTCCAAAATGAAAACGAACGGTTATATACCAAATGAATGTTCTTGTTCTGAATACTAAAGAAACTGTTGTAGGCCGAGGTTATGTTCTTGACATGTTGTTCATTGATTCACTCATTCAAAGGCTTCTTGAGGCTAAACTTTAGTTAACCAGACTTGTTAACCGTGATGTCTGATGGAGTTTTTCACCATGCAGTTGCCTATTTCACCATTGCTTTTTCTCGATTAAATAGGTGTTGATGGATATAAAGTTTTATCGTTCAATAGTATTTCTAATTGTGCCACTGTCATTATTTAAGTTTCTGTGTCTAGTTAAGGCCAATTTATGCTGACAACCCAGTCCTCGCAGACGGCGTCGCAGATAGCGTCTGCGTAGCCCCCCCTTCGCAGACGCTCTGCGCGCACCTCCCAAAAATTGTGACCACCGCAAAAGCCTCGCAGACAGCGTCGCAGACCAGAGGGCTCTGATTGGTCCACTCTACATCCGCTGTACATGCACTTCCGCTTCCCTACTTTCCCGGTTTGGTTTGTTTTCACGACCGCCATTTTTAAAAACACGAGCGAAGATGGAGCAGCACGAAGAGCGGTTGATCGAGGAAGTGAGGAAGTACGTACATCTATACGACTCCAGTTCTAGTTATTATAAGTAACCGGAGGATAAACATTCCACTAACCACATCCACCAACTACTCCTAGCGATTTCGCGCCCCCTTGCGTTGTGGCGGTGAATAACATCGCGCACGCCTATTACTCCCCGCTCAATGATAAATTACAACTGTCTGCGAAAAGCTATCTGCGAAAGCCTTGTCGCAAGAGCACGCAGAGGCCCTTAGACAGGCACGTCTGAGGGGGTGAAATTGCTGAGCACAGTTGACAACAGGCGGGGGTGGGGCCTCGGGGGGTGTCTGCCCAGGGCCTCGGCAAGGGTTAATGCGGCCCTGAGTAGTTATACCTAGTTGTTTTACTGTTCATCATGATGAAATAAACACCAAACACATATGAGTGTTATAACTTTATTTCTATCAATCAGTAATCAAACAATGGCAAAACAAGTTGAAATATTTTATTGCATCCTCTATAATATACATCCAGATTGCTTTTTATGCAAATTACTTACCCAGTCAACCTGCAGAAAAGTAGAGCAACTGATGCACGCATGCGGGCAAGTAAATTTTTGGGGTTGGTTGCCCTGAGGGCAAGTACATTCAAAAGTTAATTTCGACCCCTGCGTGTACGGTGAGATTGAGTGGAGTAACTGTTTTATTCTAGTCACATTCACTGGATTTTGAGAAATGGAGCATTTTTATTTTTTTGCAAATTCAATCAATAAAAACTTTATACAAAACATCCGACAAAATCATTTCTGCTTAGAGTGTAAACAAACCGGTGAAATGACAGTCACAGTTTGTGAAAAATGTGATAATTCTTGAAAAAAAAACCCAACCGTTTTTACCGTCAAATACTTTTATTCCATATTTTGTTGCCTTTTTTTTATTTTTGGGGGTTTTGTTTTCAAGTAAAGTTTTTATTTCGTCCACGGTTGGTTCAGCAACACGCGCCACCATTTTGTTTTTCTCTACTCACGGTATACACTACCGTTCAAAAGTTTGGGGTCACCCAGACAATTTTGTGTTTTCCATGAAAAGTCACACTTTTATTTACCACCATAAGTTGTAAAATGAATAGAAAATATAGTCAAGACATTTTTCTGGCCATTTTGAGCATTTAATCGACCCCACAAATGTGATGCTCCAGAAACTCAGGCCCTGTCCACACGGCAACGGATTCAGGTGAATCCGATAAAATTGTTTATCATTTCGGCCTGGCGTCCACATGGCACCGGCGTTTTGGGTGCCCCAAAACGAAATCTTTTGAGAACGGGTTCCAGAGTGGAAAGATCTGGCAATGGCGCCGTTGCGAAGTCGTCTGGTTGAGTAGAACGGATTTGTTTATGATGACGTCACAACCACATGACTGTCAGTGCTTCACGCCGGGTAGAAGTGTAACGAACTCGATGCGAGTTGTCAACAAATCCTATAACTTGGTTCATGAAACGCGCTTACAAAATATTTTCACTGTGAATATTTATTGTGTAATGGTGCAAAGTGAGAGAGAGAGAGAGAGAGAGAGAATAGCTCTTAGGGCAGAGTCAATCCCACCAGCAAAAATAGGGAAAAAAAGGAGCGTTCTCACCTCTTCAGATGTTGGTTTAAGTCCTACAATACATTCCTCAAAAAGGGTGTAGAAGAACAAATTAATCCATCAACGTGTAGCATTCAATTTATTCCGGACCATTAAAGATGCCGCCTTCCACGTAGAATCATACGTCATCCTCGCCGCCATATTGGATAGGTCAAAGCGGAGAATAAAGATGCCTCATTCATGTGCTGCGTTTAACTGTACCAACAGGTTTGCCGTCCAAACGAGATCACATGGGATTACCTTTCACAGGTGAGACTGGAAAAATACTTTTCATTGTATTTGGTCATTATAATGTAATTTTACGAACAGATTTTTCTGACTTTGTGGCTAATATGAAGTCTCGCACATAATAGTTTATGCGCATACGTCCTTACTACTTCTATTGTCCTGGTGTCTCCGATGGGACCGTCTTACAGCGCCCCTAGAGGTGTGGCATGTGTATTGCATCGTTTTCAGCAAGCGTTGCGTTGCCATATGTACCTGATATTTTACTGATCCGTTGCCCATGCGGACGCGATATTTTTTTTAATAACATCTCGTTACCGTTGTCGTGTGGATGTAGCCTCAATCTGCTCAAAGGAAGGTCAGTTTTATAGCTTCTCTAAAGAGCTAAACTGTTTTCAGCTGTGCTAACATGATTGTACAAGGGTTTTCTAATTAGCCTTCTGAGGCAATGAGCAAACACATTGTACCATTAGAACACTGGAGTGAGAGTTGCTGGAAATGGGCCTCTATACACCTATGGAGATATTGCACCAAAAACCAGACATTTACTACATTAGCAATGTATAGAGTGGATTTCTGATTAGTTTAAAGTGATCTTCATTGAAAAGAACAGTGCTTTTCTTTCAAAAATAAGGACATTTCAAAGTGACCCCAAACTTTTGAACGGTAGTGTATGAGCTGATAGCTGAGTAGTAGAGTAGCCAATCAGAGCGTACGATTGCTCATATCCAGTGAATGTGGATAGAATAAAATCTGTTATATCCATTAGACCATGCTTGTGTGGCTAGTCTCCAAATTTGATAAGCATTTTAACAAGATCTATCGTACTCTACAAAAGTCTTAGGCACATGGAAAAAAGTGCTGGAGAGCAAAAATGGCTTAAAAATAATGAAATTAAATGTTTCAGCATTAAAATAATGCTATAAACAGTCATCAGTAAGCCATAATAAATGAAACAAAGTCAGTATTTGGTGTGAGATGACCCTTTGCTTTAGTCTCGGGTCCAGTGAGTGCAGTTTTATGCGGAAATGAGCTGTAGGTTTTACTGAGCATCTTCCAGAACCAGCCGCGGTTCTTCTGGACACTTTGACCGTCAAACTCGCGTCTTCATTTTGCACCAAAACCCAGCAGCCTTCATTATGTTTTCTTTTTTAATCTGAGAAGTGCTCTCTTATGTAACACGCTGCTCAGACACAACCATTTTTTCTTTTTTTAATTTTGTGCTGGAAAATGAACATTTGGACTCTAAAATGTTTTTTGTACTGACTCGAAGTCATAAAATAGAAATCTATAACAAAGTTTGGATGGAAAAAATAACATGGTGCCTCAGACTTTTGCGCCGTACTGTATATGACTGTCGACATGATTTCTGCATGATTAGCAGTGTGAAGTGCTGAAATGGAAAAGATCCGTCACTATGGTCTTTATCACGTTAGTAAAACTGAGCTGGTGTGTTCGTCAGAGAACTTGGGCACGAGTTCCCGGCTGGAATTCCAACTTAAACGAGCGTTCCATTGCACTTTTCCGTGTCAGAGGTCAGGTTTCCGAGTTGTGAGTACAATGGGCTGGAGCATTAAGGCAGTCATTTTTCCAGGACAGGAAAGTCTTCAGGACAGAGGAGTGTCTCTGTAGCATTACAAGGTGCTCTGTTTTATCTTAGCTTTAAAGGAGAACTGAAGGCAATTTTTTTTCTGTATTATCAAAATTCTATTTCTCATTTTATTAAATATCGGAATGCATTTTTGATCGCTATTTTGTCGCTGCTATAGCAAGTTATGAGTGTTTGAAATATGCTCTGTAATATATCAGTCCATATGTCAAAGCAACGGCCGTAAACGAGATTCGTTGAGACCTGTGCGAAACATCGTAGGACGGAAGTATAGCGGAAATCAAAGCGACCGACATCTGCCAACGTTGTCGAAAGACGCGCGCGCCCTCTTTCGAATGCTGATGTGATCAAGCCGGGAGTTTTGTTTGTTTTGATAGCAATCAGGAAAGTTTGAAAAAAAAAAAAGTAGGCAGTAATCGTCATTTAAATGTGTTTTTGTGCAATACTTCGTTTGGAAAACAGTTTTCAATGGTGGCACTGACACCTGGCTGACACTTCTTCACGTTTCGAAGTCTCGCACAAGTCTTGTGAAGATCGCGCGGATAAGCGACGCCTGCCGTGGACCAAACAAACTAAATTCAACACGGCTAAAAACCGAATTGGCCGATAAGTATAATATTTAATTGCAATTAGTTGCCAATACGAGTCACTATAAGGTTACTAAAACCGAAAACGTAATTGAATAAACACGTTAATTAAGAAATAAAGCAAGTTTAAAAATGACTTCAATTCTCCTTTAAGGGTGGACTCGCACTCACACTCAAATTTGTATCACGGTTTATCTTGTTGCACGATATATCGTTACATGCTTCTTAATAACACGTGTGGTTCGAACCTTATTGATGAATGTAAATTCCTCTTGCGATGTCAGCGGCTGCCTCTGTTAAAAATCTTCTTATGCATGCAGTGTGATTTACTGAAAATCTGGGGAGCAGGGACGGTCGTACTGGGGCACGGTGCCCAGAGCGAGTACACCCTGAGAGAGAGGAAAAAGAGAGACATGACTGTTTATAGCTGCTGTAACATAGATATAGTTAGGTCCATAAATATTTGGACAGATGCCGTTGAAGTTCAGACTTTCAGCTTTAATTCAGTGGGTTGAACAAAATGATTGCATACAAATGTGAGGAACTAAAGCATTTTTTTAAACACAATCCCTTCATTTCAGGGGCTCAAAAGTAATTGGACAAATTAAATAATTGTAAATAAAATGTTCATTTCTAATACTTGGTTGAAAACCCTTTGTTGGCAATGACTGCCTGAAGTCTTGAACTCATGGACGTCACCAGACGCTGTGTTTCCTCCTTTTTAATGCTCTGCCAGGCCTTTACTGCAGCAGTTTTCAGTTGCTGTTTGTTTGTGGGCCTTTCTGTCTGAAGTTTAGTCTTTAACAAGTGAAATGCATGCTCAATTGGGTTGAGATCAGGTGACTGACTTGGCCATTCAAGAATATTCCACTTCTTTGCTTTAATAAACTCCTGGGTTGCTTTGGCTTTATGTTTTGGGTCATTGTCCATCTGTATTACGAAACGCCGACCAATCAGTTTGGCTGCATTTGGCTGGATTTGAGCACACAGTATGTCTCTGAATACCTCAGAATTCATCCGGCTGCTTCTGTCCTGTGTCACATCATCAATAAACACTAGTGACCCAGTGCCACTGGCAGCCATGCATGCCCAAGCCATCACACTGCCTCCGCCGTGTTTTACAGATGATGTGGTATGCTTTGGATCATGAGCTGTACCACGCCTTCGCCATACTTTTTTCTTTCCATCATTCTGGTAGAGGTTGATCTTGGTTTCATCTGTCCAAAGAATGTTCTTGCAGAACTGTGCTGGCTTTTTTAGATGTTTTTTAGCAAAGTCCAATCTAGCCTTTTTATTCTTGAGGCTTATGAGTGGCTTGCACCGTGCAGTGAACCCTCTGTATTTACTTTCATGCAGTCTTCTCTTTATGGTAGATTTGGATATTGATACGCCTACCTCCTGGAGAGTGTTGTTCACTTGGTTGGCTGTTGTGAAGGGGCTTCTCTTCACCATGGAAATTATTCTGCGATCATCCACCACTGTTGTCTTCTGTGAGTTTCCAGGTCTTTTTGCATTGATGAGTTCACCAGTGCTTTCTTTCTTTCTCAGGATGTACCAAACTGTAGATTTTGCCACTCCTAATATTGTAGCAATTTCTCGGATGGGTTTTTTCTCTTTTCGCAGCTTAAGGATGGCTTGTTTCACCTGCATGGAGAGCTCCTTTGACCGCATGTTTTCTTCACAGCAAAATCTTGCAAATGCAAGCACCACACCTCAAATCAACTCCAGGCCTTTTATCTGCTTAATTGAGAATGACATAACGAAGGAATTGCCCACACCTGCCCATGAAATAGCCTTTGAGTCAATTGTCCAATTACTTTTGGTCCCTTTAAAAACAGGGTGGTGCATGTTAAGGAGCTGAAACTCCTAAACCCTTCATCCGATTTTAATGTGGATACCCTCAAATGAAAGCTGAAAGTCTGGACTTTATGTCCATGTCCATTATATAACTATAACTTGAATATGTTTCAGTAAACAGGTAAAAAAACAAAATTTGTGTCAGTGTCCAAATATATATGGACCTAACTGTATAAGGTATAATAGGAACTAACTCATTTTGCAGACATTCCATAATATAAGGATAAGTGGATAAAAAGTACACATTAGTGTGGTGTAAGAGGAATACGAACTCTTTACCTTACCTTGGATACCTTGGCCCTGCTTCGAGCTTGATCACTCAGGCCAAGCAGATCTCATATCTCCACCATCGATTCCCAAGATAGCAGCTATTAACACGTGCTACCGACCCACTCCATTAATTAGTTCCTATTCACTCCAAGGTGTAGGTGGAGTGTCAGGGAATGATCCGAGCCACTCATCAAGTTCTGTCTTGAACCTCATCAGGGTAGGGATCGACTTGATGTTTGCTGGCACCACATTGTAAAGACCTGGTGTGACCAATGAGAAAGAGTTGAATATTATCGTGTTAACACTGCTGGACCATGATTTTCCAAGAGGTCTGATACACGTCATTCCTCTTCTAGCAGATTCATTGAACTCAATATTGATGCACCTGGGTACAAGGTGGTTCTGGATCTTCCAGGTCAAGATGATGGCGTATCGCTTACGGCACCTTCGTAAGGAATAGAGGTTGAGAGCCTTAATTCTTTTCCAGTAGTTCGAAGACCATTGATTTTTGTTGTGAAGGATCTTTGGATGCGGTCAATCTTGATTATATCACATCGAAGGTGCGGTGACCAGAGTGGACTGCAATACTCAACGATGGGCCTTACATATGACTTGCATAAGAGCATCATAGTGTCCTTGTCCCAACACGAGAAGGTTCTCAAGCTCCAACTGGCTTTTTTGCTGGCTTCAGCTGCCTTAATATTGATATGGGCTCTCCAGCTCTCCAAGATCTTTTACATTTGGAGCTATGGACTCTCCAAGATCTTTCACACACTCTTCACCTGACCGTACCTCTCTGGATGGTAAAGTGTAAGGGAGTTTAAGAGCCTCGTTCTTGCTGTGTTGGCGGAGTTGGAACTTGGATGGATTTATCTCCATGTTATTATTGAGGGAAAACTTCACAACGGTTTCAGTACAGTGGTGCTTGAAAGTTTGTGAACCCTTTAGAATTTACTATATTTCTGCATAAATCTGACCTAAAACATCATCAGATTTTCACACAAGTCCTAAAAGTAGATAAAGAGAACCCAGTTAAACAAATGAGACAAAAATATTATACTTGGTCATTTATTTATTGAAGAAAATGATCCAATATTACATATCTATGAGTGGCAAAAGTATGTGAACCTTTGCTTTCAGTATCTGGTGTGACCCCCTTGTGCAGCAATAACTGCAAATAAACGTTTGCGGTAAGTGTTGATCAGTCCTGCACACCGGCTTGGAGGAATTTTAGCTCGTTCCTCCATACAGAACAGCTTCAACTCTGGGATGTTGGTGGGTTTCCTCACATGAACTGCTCGCTTCAGGTCCTTCCACAACATTTCGATTGGATTAAAGTCAGGACTTTGACTTGGCCATTCCAAAACATTAACTTTATTCTTCTTTAACCATTCTTTGGTAGAACGACTTGTGTGCTTAGGGTCGTTGTCTTGCTGCATGACCCACCTTCTCTTGAGATTCAGTTCATGGACAGATGTCCTGACATTTTCCTTTAGAATTAGCTGGTATAATTCAGAATTCATTGTTCCATCAATGATGGCAAGCTGTCCTGGCCCAGATGCAGCAAAATAGGCCCAAACCATGATGCTACCACCACCATGTTTCACAGATGGGATAAGGTTCTTATGCTGGAATGCAGTGTTTTCCTTTCCCCAAACATAACGCTTCTCATTTAAACCAAAAACTTCTATTTTGGTCTCATCCATCCACAAAACATTTTTCCAATAGCCTTCTGGCTTGTCCATGTGATCTTTAGCAAACTGCAGATGAGCAGCAATGTTCTTTTTGGAGAGCAGTGGCTTCCTCCTTCCAACCCTGCCATGCACACTATTGTTGTTCAGTGTTCTCCTGATGGTGGACTCATGAACATTAACATAAGCCAATGTGAGAGAGGCCTTCAGTTGCTTAGAAGTTACCCTGGGGTCTTTTGTGACCGCACCGACTATTACACGCCTTGCTCTTGGAGTGATCTTTGTTGGTCAACCACTCCTGGGAAAGTAACAATGGTCTTGAATTTCCTCCATTTGTGCACAATCTGTCTGACTGTAGATTGGTGGAGTCCAAACTCTTTAGAGATGGTTTTGTAACCTTTTCCATCCTGATGAGCATCAACAACGCCTTTTCTGAGGTCCTCAGAAATCTCCTTTGTTCGTGCCATGATACACTTCCACAAACATGTGTTGTGAAGATCAGACTTTGATAGATCCCTGTTCTTTAAATAAAACAGGGTGCCCACTCACACCTGATTGTCATCCCATTGATTGAAAACACCTGACTCTAATTTCACCTTCAAATTAACTGCTAATCCTAGAGTTTCACATACTTTTGCCACTCACAGATATGTAATATTGGATCATTTTCATCAATAAATAAATGACCAAGTATAATATTTTTGTCTCATTTGTTTAACTGGGTTCTCTTGATCTACTTTTAGGACTTGTGTGAAAATCTGATGATGTTTTAGGTCATATTTATGCAGAAATATAGAAAATTCTAAAGGGTTCACAAACTTTCAAGCACCACTGTATCTTCCTGGAGAAAGATGCAGTCAGGAAAGCTTCAAATGAGCTTGTGGAGTTTTGGAATAATCAGCGAAGATTTTGATGATACTGTTAAAAGTGTCATTCATGTACAGTATAAAAAGAAGTGCAACTAACGCATTATCTTTAGGAAAGATGATCGACTTCAGGGTGTTGAGGTTTATTTGGATAACATGGGTTTCTGTTGTACCTAATTTTCATTGGTTGCATGTGACATTGGAGAGAAAGTCTCTCATTCAAGAAGTCAAATTTGCGTTCTCGGTTTCACTCTATTTCAGTGACTTACACCTCGAAAGTGCTGATGGGTTGGTAAATAAATCATGCTTAAAAAAAATGCATGCTTTTTTCAATAAATCAATACCAGGTCAGTTCTAGATTGGATTTATTTTTAATGTTTATTCAATATTTGACCCGATTCTACAAATGAACGCTCTTCAGGACCACACAGCTATACGCAGCGCTCGCGCTCTCTCTCTCTCTGAAGTTGTACAAGCCTTTGTATATATTTTGACTCACCCAAACTGGCATAGTGTCAGTGTTTAGTGTATCGACCTCTCGAATCAGGATGTGGTCACACCAGCGGTCAGATAATATAGATCCCCAAGTTCGGATTGAAAGAAGGTCAAAACATTTAAACCAAATCATGTCTATCAGTCATGCAGGCCAGATGTTAAGGTCAGTCATGTGAACTGGATGGATTGACGGAGGGAGCTGGTGAAGGACATGGAAAGACGACGCGGTGTCCGTGAACACAGCCCACCTGCTGCGTGCGAGTAAGAGCTCGGAGCCGTGTTTGGGCTAGAAAAGAGTGTTTTTGGAACTTTTCATCACACACCAGTGAGGTTTTCTCCAACACCACCTGGATGGATGTTTGTTCGGCTCGACAGTGGGTTTTAGACCTTGAGAGAAAGCCTGCTTTAGATAAATGTGTGTCAGGCAGCGCTGTAACAGCACAGCTCGCGCAGGTGTTGGGAAATTTTTTCCACTTGGTCACACACTAAATATGAGGAACTAATATAAGAACTTTGCTGACGATGGAGTTTCTTCGCTGACTGTCGGTCTGGAAGGCAGAAGTTCACAGAGATGTCTGGTTTCACTGCAGAGGGGAATCGGGAATCGTTCAACAGGGAGAAAGGTCTGTTTAGTTGATATGCAGACAAACTACCAGTAGAAGAGCAGTTATATAAAAAAAAAAAAAAAGACCCTGTGAGTATAATTTAATTTATCTATAAAAATAAAGTATTTATAAAATGTTGAAAAGAAGGAAAAATGATCCAGGATAACACTTAGTTGCATAATATAGAAATATGTTTGGGTTTTTTTTTTATTTTTTTTATTAATGGTCATGATTTTGCAAAGGAAGTTTATCAGAATATTGATTTATTTATAATGAATTCAATATATTTAAAAATGAATATTTAAATAAAATGTTAAAAAATAAATATATTTATATAGAAAAAATATTAAATGTTGTATTATTTTATATTGATATAAATGATTTATATTGACCAATATATTTAAAAATAAATATTTCGATAAAATATTTGAAAATAAATATTAATTTATTTATATTGGAAAAGGATATAAAATGATTTATTTAAAAATAAATATTTAAATAAAATATTTAAAATATATATTAATTTGTTTATACTGAAAAAATAAATTATTTATATTGACTTTAATATATTTAAAAATGAATATTTAAATAGAATATTTAAAAATAAATGTTAATTTATTTATATTGATGGTTTATATTGATATCAATTAGTTATTTACATTGAATTTAATATATTTAAAAAATGAATATAAAATAAAATATTTTTAAAAAAGATATATAATTTTTATCTACATATATGCATTCACAGTTTACATTTACATTGCAGTATTGTCATTTTGCAAATGCATCTTGTTCACACCCATCTTTTACTGTTGTATAGCTGAAATTCTTTATAATATATGATGGTGTACCATGACAGGCTTTATTATGGGCCACCACAGCGGATCATCTGGAGCTGCATATTTGATTTGGCATCGGTTTTTACATCAGATGCCCTTCCTGACATAACCCTTCCCAATCTACCCGGGCTTGGGACTGGCACTAAATATACACTGGCTTGTGCAACCCCAGTGGCTGGGTATTTGCACCTAATCTGTATATCTTTTGATCTGTGGGAGGAAACCGGAGCTACCGGATTAAACTCCACATAGAAAACCCCCTGTCGGCCGTGAGATTTCGAACCCGGAACCTTCTTGCTGTGAGGTGACAGTGCTAACCACTGCATCGCCAGGCTTTATGTATGAATCATCATCTTTTTTTAAAAAAAAAAGTATGAACTAGTGTGGGGCTGTAGCAATAAAACCACAGTCAGTAATCAGTAGAATCACAGGAAATAGTTCACAGGAAACGTCTATACATCGTTGCGTTTCGGAAATTAATTCTACAGTAGTGTGCAAAAGTCTTAGGCACATGTAAAGACATGCTATAGGCCAAAATAAATAATGAAATGAAATGTTTCAGCATTAAAGAAATACTATAAACAATATAAAGTAAGCCATAATAAATGAAACAAAGTCAGTATTTGGTGTCAGATGATCCTTTGCTTTAAAAAAAAAAAAATAGTCGTCTCAGGTACAGTGAGTGCAGTTTGATAAGGAAATGAGCTGTAAGTTTTACTGAGCATCTTCCAGAACCAGCCCCAGTTCTTCTGGACACTTTGACTGTCACACTCGCGTCTTCATTTTGCACCAAAACCCAGCAGCCTTCATTATGTTTTCTTTTTAAACCTGAAAAGTGCTCTCTTATGGAGTATGCTGCTCAGATACAAATTTTTTTTTTTTAAGTTTTGTGCTGTAAAATGAACGTTTTCTGCCCAAACAATGGAAAATTCACCCAAAGTTTTGTCATGAGGAGTCGGGGCGATTCTAGCATCTGATCTTTGGGGGTGCTTAGCCCCCAGAGCTGACAGCAGGGGCGATTCTAGCATCTATGCAAACGTAAACGCTACGTTACATTAAAGGTCCCATGGCATGAAATTTTCACTTTCTGAGGTTTTTTTAACGTTAAAATGAGTTCCTCTGACCTTCTTAAGTCACCCCAGTGGCTAGAAATTTCATAATGTGTAAACCAAACTACAGGCCCGGCACCAGGAACAGTTTACTAAGGGGGCAATTAGAAATCGCAAGGGGGCAAATATTTTTCATATAGTGTGTAGTAGTGATGGCGGTCTGACAACGTGTTTCAAACAATTAACTGCGCCAACCACAAAACCACGGCCCCGAAGGTTGCTTTAGTACGGGAAAATCATGACATATTACCAGGGCAGTTGCGCTTTATCAACACCCGTGCCCACCTGTTAACCTTCCCCTCCAATTTTCTCACAGACGCGTTACAACCGGAAAGATGCCAAACATAAAACAACACACACAAACCTACAGGCAAGTCCTTTAAATTTAAAATACATACAAATAGCTCCGCGGCATGAAAACAAAACGTCAATGCAAGTCTAAGGTACTTGGCTCGGCGGCCAAAATCATAATTTAAAAAAATCAACAGACCCCACGGCTGCACCAGTAATAGCCTTCCTGACTCGCACCGAGTCAACGCTAACCACTTAATCCGCGATCCCAGTTTAGGCGTGTAGGGGACTAAACACTCTGAAGTGATGAATTTTCCCCCCCGCTGCATGGGGGGTGACGTCAACGACACATATTCTTACGCTATTTGCGCACAAAGCGGACCATATATGAACACATACACCAACATAAACGGAGATAAACTTAGCCTACAAAGAAAGAAAATGGATTCACAATATTGTGATTGAATTCGTTTAATTCGGAGGAGGAAAGACTACTCCCGTAAACTGACTGCATATTACAGGATATTGCAGAGACAGTGCACTTGTAAGTGTACATGTAAAACCCCCGCCCGCCCGCACGACCCCTCCCCTTGTCCTTATCACAGGTGTGTGTGTGCGCGGCTGTGTCAGCATTTCACACATAGTACACCCACAATAACTAGTCCCCAGTAGTTAGGATTGATACATCTGTCTAAAACAGGGTTAATATTAAATTCAGGCTTTTTGAAATAATCCTACCTTAATACAGTTGAATTCTACGATTGCAACGTAAGAATCATAACAACCAATCAGATTTGTTCTACCGTGCCAGTTTTAGTAGTGATTTATGTGAAATGTATTTTTGTGCAATGCGTAACCACTTAATATTTCGTATTTGAAAATACAAATTATTAATACGTCTATAATACATTATATTTTCATAAGAAAACAATTAAGTGATCTGAGTCTCTGTAGAGGGGGCGGGGCTGTAGCCACGAGGGGGCGACGCCCCCTTTCACCCCCCCATGGCGCCGGGCCTGCCAAACTATGCCCAGCATTTGAGAATGGCGCGTCAAAACGGCGCGTTGATAAACTCTTCCCTTTACTACGTCAGCAAGGGAGATGATCCCCACGCCCCCCCTCTGGATTCCCACCCACTGTATGAATTGCCCCGCCCAGTTGTAGTGAGAAGACCATAGAGGACACAACAACATGGCATCACCTAAGCGAGCGAAACATGGAAGTTGCGCTGTACATGGATGTGACAACACAGAAAGGAGTCTGTTTTTACTGCCGACGGGAGAGCCCCTGAAGACGCAGTGGCTTAATTTTATTTACTTCAATAATACGCCGTCGAGTCTACCTAAGACGGTGTATGTTTGTCGGAAGCATTTTCCTGAGGAATGTTTCCACAACTTGGGACAGTACAGGGCAGGTTTTGCACATCAACTGTCACTGAAGCCTGGGTCCGTACCAAGCATCCCTGCCGCATCAGCCACAAACACCGAACAAGTAAGTGTATAACTGTTAAGTCGTTTTGCTGTGTTTTAAAATCGGTGCCACGTTAGCCTTGCAATGGCTACATTAGCTGTGCAGCTAACCGCTTCCTGCAGTTAGCCAGGTACTCTGCGCTACAAAACCAAAAAGCATGCAGCATGCTCTGTTATAATAGCCAAAACAGTTTTTACAAAGACACCCACATTCTTTTTTTTTAAGTCACTCGTTCATTTTTTGTTTGTTTGTTTGTTCAGTAAAACCCCAAACATTTGTTGAATTTATTTTCTTTCCTCGCGTCGCACCTTAATGACGTCAGCGCGCGGTATTTTTCCCTTCGCGGTTTGTTCCTTCTCTCTCGCCATAGTAAGACACCCACATCCGCTTGTTCTGACCCACTGGAGGTAGCGTCACAGTGCTGTTAGCCAATCAGAGGTAACATGTTTACATGTCATGAATATTAATGATAAGACCCGCCCCCACCCTCTACCCTTCCCCGCCTCCTGCTTCTCATTAGCAAAACGACGCACTGGGAAAAGGGCTGAAATGGGGCTTTCTCCCAGGAGGCTATATCTACGTGCCGAGGGTTCATTTCGAGAAAGGCTGCGGATATAACATCCGGAAACCTCCACGAGCCCGTTTAAAGCATCAACAAACCACCATGCCATGGGCCCTTTAAATAAAATTGACTAACACACGGTGGTCTAGCACCGTAGCACTTGTACAGCTCTGCACAAAAGTATCTCGATATGGATGATAAATGTCGTCGTTTTTATCATTCTGTTCATAGACCACGGAACATCAATATTGCATTATGCATATTATTGTGTTGTGTTTAACAATTGTAACTCCAGTCCGTACCTTCACATCTCGCTATGCCAGTAATACTCAGGTGCTACTTCGAGTTCCTCATCGGCGTGGAATCCAGTTAAAAAAAACACCATGTCATAGCAAGCACTCGCGCGGACAGGCAACTCAACCAGAGGGGACGCAAGGAGGAGAGGGATTTTACTGCTCATAGAACTATCACGTAACAGGTGAATTCAAGAACACACACACACGCCCGTGCGCAAGGGCACTTATTTCTGAAAATTACATTCAAAAGCAGTGTTTTTGAGGGTGCTGAGCTAGGGGGTGCTGAGCTCGTTTTTGGGGGTGCTTGAGCACCCCCAAAAATAGGCTAAACACGCCCCTGTGAGGAGTTACTTCTAAAATAAGAATTTGTATCCATAATAGTCAGTTTATTTTTAGATTTTAAACTTATAAACTGGTACATATTTTTTAAAAAAGTAAAATCGCCATTGGTGGTGCCTGGCTTTAAAATACTTTCCTTGTTATTAAAGCAAAAGTATGTGTTATAGCTGAACAGGTGCTGGAGAGGTATCTAAATCTTTCCTCTCCCTCAGATAGTCAGCTCGTAGTCTATTTAATGCAGCATCTGTTTGAGAAATCCGTGTTCCCCATTTGGATAGAGTTTATCCAGGTGTCTGCGATATCTGGCCTTGAGGTCAAGTGCCGCCTGCAGTGGACCAGAAGCAAAATTACAGAGCCATAAATAAATTTAAAAAAAAAAATCAGACCCCCCATGAGTCAGTTGAAAAACAGTAAGTATTTTTAGTTGGACGTTTCTCAGGGGTCGAGAAGGAAAACACCAACATTACCAATTTGGATAGAAATAAAATGACGAAGTACCATAGCACCTGTAGAGGATGTGAAACAGTAAGCGCTGTAAGGAATCTTTGAAATAAAAGCAGCAAGTCTTCCGTGATACGCTTCTGTCTGCTTTGCACATCTGGGTCCTGATATTTTTTGCCCATTCTTCTTGGTAGAATTGCTCACACTTTCTGATTGGATGGAGACAGGAATTTTCGAGTCTTGCCATATACAGGGTTCTAACTCGGCCTTTTCAGCGTATCGGGCCAATACGCAGCGTGTGTTTACCACTACGCCCACAATATTGTTGACATGCCTGTAAAAGTTGCCGCTACACTCATAAAGACTTGTCAATCTTGAAAATATGGTCTTTAGTTTAATTTTCTCGTTATCCCGATGCGGCGGAGACGGCGCGCCGCCATACGAATGTTCTACGCTCGGACACACTCCACTCTCCACCCACGTAAGCGCCCAGTGCAGAGCTGTCCGAGTAGTTCCATGTGGAGATCGTCACTGATCATGCGAGTCCAATTCACCGCCTTCCTTATGCTGTGTTAAAGTGCGGTAAAGTGTCATCCGTGTTAAGAAGCGCTTACATGCCATGCACGGGTCCCCGAGTTCCATCTGGATCGTCATGTATTGTAATTGAATGGCTGAAGCTGAAAATAAACCTGATGCTTGGTGAACATCAGCTGGTTGTTTTATTCGTCTTCCATAAATGTGTCACTAATATTGTTGAATATTAATTATAATAAGTCTTCAATCAAAAACAATCACAGCAACTTTTGGCAAAAAAAAAAAAAATCTCATTAATATTACCAAAAAAAGAGTGACTTTCAGGGAGGCCTCTGCAAGTGCCAGGAAATGCATAAGAATGTATCTCTGAGCCAAGCATGTAGAACCCATGAGCTTTCGGGGGCCTAAGGCGGCCCCCAAACCCCCGGCTATAATGACTGGTGCCACTGCGCTGATATTTTTGGTGTCATTAGAAGCCTGCATATATCCCCAATCAGACTGAGGTCTGGGCTTTGACTGACCTGTTTGAACACGGTCGAGTTATTGATTCTGAACCGCTCTGGTGTAGCTTTGGCAGTGTGTTTAGGGTTCTTGGAAGATTGTCCGAGTCGCAAGTCTTTGGGAAACTGGAACAGGCATTCCTCTAGGATTGCTCTGTAGTTGGCTCCATTCATCTTACCATCAACCTTGCCCATTTTACCAGTCCCTGTTGATAGAAAAACATCCCCACATCATCATGCTACCACCACCAGGCTTCAATGGAGGGATGAACCTAGGTTTCCACCAAACGTAACACTGGTGGTGCCAAAGCCAAAATGCTCCATTTTTGGTCTTATTAGACCAGAAAAAAAAGTTTCCATATGTTTCCTGAGATTCCAACATGCCTTTTGACAAACTCATGTTTTTTGTTTTTTTTTTCCCCCCTGTTCTCACCACTCTTTCACCTTTTGTGGAGTGTCTAGGCTATGGTTCCCCCATTTCCTTCACTTGCCCTCGGCCTCTGTGTTGCTTCTCTGACTAATCCCCTCTCTACCCACTCGCTGACTTTTGGTGAACAGCCTTCTACATTGCCTGGTCACAGCTGTACCATTTAAAAAAAAAAATGTTCCAAGTTCTGTAGAACGTTCAAAGTTTGAGATTTTTAAATACTTTTTCAGGACTTTTGTTCTGGACCTTTTGAGAGCTCCTTGGTCTTGATGATGTTTATTTAGATATGTTCTCTCACAAACTCTGGGGTCTCTGAGAAACAGGTGACACTTGAATTGCACATTGGTTGACTCCATTCAACTAGTTATGCGACTTATGATGTAATCAGAACTAATTCAAGTGTTCCGCAGCATGTTACAGCAGTGAATACTTATGCAGTCACAAATTTTATTTTGTTTGTGAAAAATTTTGGAAGCCATTCATTTTCCATCCACTTCAATAGAGGCGATGTGTGTGACATCACAGTAAGTGGACATCACTGTGGTTACACCCACCGAGTGGCAGAAAGGCTAACTTACTGAGTGGCAACTTTAGTGTTTAGCTATGAAGGCACAAAAAATCCCATAAAATTGGAAAGAGATGTTATATGATTGACTGCACCAATCAATTGAACAAGAAATCAGAGCTCTATCTTTTTCCAGACTGCGAAAGTGAAAGAAAAGAGAACCAAACGGATTGCTGTAATCCAGGCCCCGAATTGTGGATTTGCAGTTGCCAATTTTGTCAAAGTCCCTCCCATTGCCAGGACCTGGTCTTCCCAGTCTTCCCATCCCAGTACTAACCAGACCCTTAAGGTGCATTGGGCGGCACCGATCTCCACTTCTATAGCCCTCGGCCTCTTGCCTATACAGTTAGGGTTACAGTGGGGGGCTGGTCCTCTGGTAACCACGAGAGTTTAACTCCCCACTCGCATCTCTATTGCAGCATGCCTTACCAGATGGCAGTAGGTACCATTTTTATGATGGTCTTTGTAGTATAACCCGATCGCGAGTAGAACTTGCGATGTCCTGGTTGAAAGGCTGACCACTCGGCCAACCCGCGGTACCAGAGTTGTAATAAAATACAAATATTTGTACAAATCTTTCCACATACAACCACATTTAAATTTGCCAACAAATCCTGCCTTGAAGTCCAACCAAGCATTGAGGATTTTGTATGCCTTCAGGCTTTGCTTCCCTGGTGTTGAAATCAGGCTCATATAAATGTCAGTAAACCCGATTCCTGGCCATATGTCAAGGTCTGTGGACCACTGGTTCTTTGGTAAGTCTTAAGACTCACTGTAGAGTCCAAGTGCCTTTAATTTAAAGCTAGACGACCTTTTGATTTCATAAAATCAGTGAAATTCAGTTCCCTCTGAAATTTGGTCATTGTGATATATGTTTATTTCCGTAATATCTCAAAATCTCAGGCTATTCTGTGGCTGGGAAGTTATTTAAGTTGAAGGGATTCCCAAGCAAATAATGTGCATGAAATCGCTCGCTTCGCGCAGTCAAGCAGACAGAGGAAGTCCGTGTGTGCGCACATGCGCAGGTTTACCTTTGAGCGTGCACTGACAGTTCCATCATTCTGTCGCTAAACGAACAGCTGATCACACCGAGGTGCACGCTGAGCGCCGATATTTTATTAGTTTGGTCCTGCGTTTCCTTTCCTTCGTATATAACATAACGTCTATTCTTCTCGCTTTCTTTCCGTTACTGTAGTCTGTCTTTCACGTTTCATTCGCACACTCACGTCCTCCATTTTTCTCTCCTGTTTCAAATTTGTATCCCACAATGCCTTCGAACGGGGAAAGCCCACCACGTGATGTCATGCATGACGTAGTATCTTGTATTGGGTCATGGTGAAGCAGGAAAAAATAGCGGAGAATTTAGGGCCATGTGGCTTTAAATTCATTAATTGTTCTGTTTTAAAAAACGAATAAAATTGGAAGTTTGTGATTTGACTTCAGTAGCTTTTGGTCCACTAAAGAAAAATAACTGGGTGTCGGGGAAAATTCTTTTCATGACCTACTGTACACTTGGGGGCGGCACAGTGGTGTAGTGGTTAGCGCTGTCGCCTCACAGCAAGAAGGTCTGGGTTCGAGCCTCGTGGCTGGCGAGGGCCTTTCTGTGTGGAGTTTGCATGTTCTCCCCGTGTCCGCGTGGGTTTCCTCCGGGTGCTCCGGTTTCCCCCACAGTCCAAAGACATGCAGGTTAGGTTAACTGGTGACTCTAAATTGACCGTAGGTGTGAATGTGAGTGTGAATGGTTGTCTGTGTCTATGTGTCAGCCCTGTGATGACCTGGCGACTTGTCCAGGGTGTACCCCGCCTTTCGCCCGTAGTCAGCTGGGATAGGCTCCAGCTTGCCTGCGACCCTGCAGAACAGGATAAAGCGGCTAGAGATAATGAGATGAGATGAGATGAGTCTAGCTTTAAGCTGATAATCATTTGTTTTACTCCGTTTCGCAGTTTCCCATACCATGTTGCAGCATGTTTTGCCACTCGGTCTGATTTGAGTGGCGTTTTCCAGTGGGAAAGTGACATCAGTGCATACCCTGTATATTACGGGACATTTTGCCATGTTTTTTTTTTTCTCCCCCCTCAAGATAAACAGTCAAACATTTCTCTCATAATCATTTCTTACATGTGAAGTGAAACCAGATCTCGAAATGTAGCCAAAAAAAAAAAAGTTAAGACTGGATGTTCGTAAACTGTCAGTGTTTTCTGTCATGGTTTCGACCACATTACAAGCGGAGAGTGTGTTTGAACTCACAGGAGTGAATCAGAAGGGGAAAACCTGACTAATGCACTGTTTTCTTCGCCCACATTTTGACCACCAGCACTGTTTTAGAATTTAACTTCATGAGTAGACCTTGATTATCTAGGCTAAAGTTCAATTCCCTTTGAACATCCTGTTCATCATCATGTGATAATATTTGACATGTCACCGAACGGCGATTTTTCAAATGGAGCAAATGTTTTAAATGCGATGTACAAATAATACAGAGGAATAAATATTACATGCCTCTGCACTGGAACGGTCGAATAAGACATCAGTAATACACTTCGAACGAGAAAAAAAAAATCAGTGCAGTATTTTGAAGCCTTGTGTAAAAATGTGTATACGTTTTAAAAAATGAAAAGAATTGTATTTTATAGGAACAGGTCTTCATTGGGGCCTGAAGGTAAGAGAAGCAATCTTGGGCCCAAAGAGTCGCTGGTTCAATTCCTGGGACTGGCAGGGAAAATGTGAGGGGGGTTGAGTGAATGAACAGCACTTTCCCCTCCCTTTGTATCATGGCTGAAGTGCCCTTGAGCAAGGCCCCTAACCGCCAACTGCTCCCCAGGTGATGTAGCATAGCTGCCCACTGCTCTGTGTGTGTGTGATCATTGCTCACCTGTGTGTTCACTGCTTCAGATGGGTTAAATACAGAGAGGAGGAGTTTCAAACAGGGCTTTGAACCAGAATTTTTTTCCTATTGGTTCGTTCCAAACAGAAATGGAATTTTAACGTTTCCGGTTTTGGGTTCCACCATTAAATGGACGTTCCTGAACCGGTTAGAACAAAAAATTTTCATTCCCGGAACGGTTAATTACGTTCCCTGTCAGCGGTTTAACAAATGGCTATAAAATTATGTCTCCGTCTCATCCAGCTTAAGCCAAATGTAGGCTAATTCTATTACAACCTTCATTAAATAAGACAAGAAATAATTCAAAACAATTATTATTTCAAACGTTGGCGATTTGGATTCTCAGTATGTCTTCCCATCTACACAAACAGAAAAAGTGCCAAAAATGAAAGATAATTCGTTTAGTGTGTTACCAAAGGCTAGTCAGGCCCTATGCATTGATAGGCTAACAGAGGTTAACGTCATTTAATGTTCGCGAGCCTCTCATTAACGTGGACAAATATATTGATATCGTGTTTGAAATTGACGTTTTTGAATAACGATAGACTGCAATATTTACCTCTTATTTAAGATGTGGAGACGTGATAGTAGTCCACCCTCCCGCTCTCTCCATTCAGTCAGCGAACGTCACACAGGAAGTGAACCCCAGCGGGTCATAGAAACTTGCGCAGGAGAAGAATGACTTTTTTATTTGTAGGCTACGGAAACTTTGAGGAACGAAATAAAAACCGGTATTAACCGGTTACCATTATTTTTAATAAGCGTTTCTGTTCCAGAACATAAATAATAAAGTTTCTGGTTTCGTTTCTGTTCCATGTGAAATAGAAAAAGTTCCTGGTTTTCGTTTTCGTTCCTTGAACCGGTTCAAAGCCCTGGTTTCAAATAAAAGCTTCTTCTTCTTTTATTATCTCATCTCATCTCATTATCTCTAGCCGCTTTATCCTGTTCTACAGGGTCGCAGGCAAGCTGGAGCCTATCCCAGCTGACTACGGGCGAAAGGCGGGGTACACCCTGGACAAGTCGCCAGGTCATCACAGGGCTGACACATAGACACAGACAACCATTCACACTCACATTCACACCTACGGTCAATTTAGAGTCACCAGTTAACCTAACCTGCATGTCTTTGGACTGTGGGGGAAACCGGAGCACCCGGAGGAAACCCATGCAGACACGGGGAGAACATGCAAACTCCGCACAGAAAGGCCCTTGCCAGCCACGGGGCCCGAACCCGGACCTTCTTGCTGTGAGGCGACAGCGCTAACCACTACACCACTGTGCCGCCCTCTTTTATTATTATTATTATTATTATTATTATTATTATTATTCTGTGTCATGGATAATTTACGTATTTGTGAGTAATGAATAAAACTTCAGGGAAAAGCTGTTGTAGGAAAAATAATCAGCAACAAGGTGGTGTGATGTGGATTAATGCAAAACAGACTCACTAACCCCTTTACGAACATACAGAATTCATTATTGTAGGAGGCAAAAACAACGAGTAGATAAAAATGTTCATTCCTACTCAATCTTCCATAATGGAAACATAACGGATATCATATATTGCTGGGTTTCACGTGACGTCACATCCGCCTCATTAGTTATTCAAAACTTTAGCTGGTGGTCTACCAAAGCTCAGTTGACAAAGCGTTTGTACGGAGAAGGTGCATTGCTCGCATGAAAAATGTTGCACGCTTGCATTGTTTTAGGTTGTTCGAATCGATCAAACCATGAAACTGATCAAAGTTTTTCAGGGTTCCCCGTGAACTAATAAAAAATGGTGAACGAACACAGGATTTCACAAAAAGACGTCGAGAAAGGTGGCTTTTGAACCTCTCACTCAGTGCGTTTATATGCACATCCAAATCGAGCTAAGGGTCCCAGCAGGGGTGCCAGAGAAATCCATGCACACAAGGAAATCGAGCTATTGTGTGAGGTGCATTGTGCACCCGAGCCACAGGTGGCGCTACACGCCCCATCGTGTTGGTACACTTCCGGTTGTCGTCATGAAGAAGAGCTATTCAAGAGTATAAACAAAGTTATCAGTTTCGTGTTCACAAGAAGAACGACGACAAGGACAGCAACATCAAGATATATTACATATTTATATATATATATATATATATATATATATATATATATATATATATATATATATATATTCAACTCCTTAAGCTGAATGAGCATGAACTCTATCTCCTCATTGCTCCAGAAGTGCACGTTTCTACTACTGTTGTCATGCCAACCGAGGCTGTTGTGTTTCCCGCTTGTGGTCTCGTCACTTCTGGAAGGGGCAGTGCTGAAGTAAGTAGCTCGACTACGTAGCTCGATAGGGTTTACATGCACTAAGTAGCTCGGCTACAATCGCATAATCTAGGTCGCGTAGCTCGATTACGAGAAATCCAGTTCGGTTCGATTTCAGCCGAGCTAAGGTGTTTCCATGGCATTTAGAACTTCGATTTCAGTCGAGCTACGGCAGAAATTTGATTTTCTCTATGTGCATATAAACGCACTGACTGAAATCGAAGGGAGACGAGTCGAAGCATGCTCGAGTTTCACTTGGTGAAAGGTTTGTATTTCCCTCTCAGCTATGTCCTTAATGTTTTCCAAGTACTTTTCTTGCTATGTGTCGTTATTTTACGGTACTTTTTTTAGTCACGAAGCGCTAAAGTCCCCAGCTGTTTCTTTGTTTCCTCCTTACAAAGTCCATATGCATGAAGGTCGTGACAAAATTCTTCCCCAGCCGTACAGTTACAATGCCTCGTGATCACTTCTCCGTCTTGTTTAACTAAGATCCAGGTCTTTAAAGGGGTTTCTGATGATCTTTGTGAATGATTTAGCTGAGAGATAAGAGCCAACACAAGTGAGAATCAAGCAAACTGTTTGTTTACACTTCAACTTGCAGCGCTTCGTTGTAAAGACGTGAACGAAAAGCTTAAAAACACACTTACACGGGCAAAAACAATACAGGATTCATTCAGCAGTGACTTGATACCGAGGTCCTTTACCCAGACACATACAAAACAGTTGTAAGCCTCCATACTCTTCCACACTTTCATCTGTTTTGCGGTGTAGAAGGACGTCTGCAACACCAGGTAGTTCGAGATGTCGGGGAACTCGACTGAAGGGTAGTTTTCGAGATCGTTTGACAAATCCTTCTTTCCCAGACTGTAGGCGTCGATTCCATTGCACATAGCAATCTTCTGAATATATCTAAAGCCAGCAGTGGCTTCTAGATTACGAGCGTACTCTGATAACTTATCACTACTTGTTTGCACTACGGCAGCCATTTTGGTTTGCTCGACCACCAGCTGTTTTACCGGAAGTGAAATCACTCAGAAAAATCACGTGACTGAAACCCAAGAATTCCCATTTATCCAAATGCTACAAAGTGTGAACCATGTGAAACCAGATATGACGTATAATTCACGAGGCGGCAAGTCCGTTGTCGTGAAGCGCTAGTTAGCAACATGGTGCATGCCACAAGCTGCATCATGTCCCTGTTGAGAGAGTCGTTTTCCTGCTTCTGAACATTTGTTTTGTTCAAGCAAAGGCTATTAAACAGTTATTCCACAAAATCAAGTCGTACATGAGCTGATAGCCAACGAGGCACGTAGCACCGACTTGGTTATAAGCCATGTACGACGAGATTGAGTGGAATAACTGTTTTATTCTATCCACATTCACTGGATTTTGAGAAACGGAGCATTTTTATTTTTATACTTTGCAAATTCGATAAATAAAAACTTGATACAAAACGTCCGACAAAATCATTAATGCTTGGCGGACACGTCACAAATTGCATACATGCGTAATAAAATATTCAAATTTAACAAGATTGACCTCAACAGTTGATCAATGAACACACATTTTATCAAAAAAAAAAATTAAGCTCCAAACTTTCTAAAAGAAGTGAAAGTGTTCAAAGTTCAACCAGTTGAAAAAAATTCAACAAATTTTAATGCTTAAAGATGAAGAATGTAAACAAACCGGCGAAATGACAGTATCAATTTGTGAAAAATGCTCTAATAATTCTTGAAAAAAAAGATGTTCTTACTGTCAAATACTTTTATTCCATATTTTGTTGCTTTTTTTTTGTATTTTTAGGGTTTTGTTTTCGATTAGAGTTTTTATTTTGTCCTCGGTTGTTTCAGCAACACGCGCCGCCATTTTGTTTTTCTCTACTCATGGTATATGAGCTGATAGCCTAGTAGTAGAGTAGCCAAACAGAGCACGTGATTGCTCATATCCAGTGAATGTGGATAGAATAAAATACATTAAGCATTTTTTTTCTTATACAGTGAGACCACCATATTCACTGTCTCAGTAACCGAACCGCGAACTCCAATTCCTACACACCCTGCTTATTAACTCTTACCTACACACATGCCTACTTTCACTTTCACTTATTATGCGTCTTATCGAAACCCCGGCTTCTGTTTTGCCACTTTTCCACTACAAACGCGGCTGAGTTGGGCTGAGCCGTGCCGTGCTGAGTTGGGCTGAGTCGAGCTGAGCGGGGCTGTTGGAGTTGCATTTCGACTACAACCGCGCTGAACCGTGCTGGCTGGAAGTGGATGGACACATTGGGTGGAGTTAGCGAAAGTGGGTGGACGTCACGTGATGTCGTTAGGCGGTGCAAACAGTGACATCAGTGACCTTTTAAGCGGTAGTCTCACGACCCAGAGAGTAAACAATAAACATGGAGGACATGGAGTCGTTAGTGTTGCTGGTCTTGGTGCTGTGGCTTGTTGTCACCGACAACGCCAACAGATACTGGCAAGAGCGTATAGATGAGGCGAGGCGCATAAGGCTTCAGAAATCCTCGTAATTCGTGATTATTCTTCTTCCGGGTTTACGGTGTTTACAGATCCCAGCGTGCTCGCGGGGCGTGTGTGGGCATGTGAGGACACGCCTCCTCACCAATCAGTGCACAGGGGAGTGTCTGCTCACGCCTCTAGCCCCGCTTGGCTCGGTTTGGCTCGCTTCAGCCCCACTCCAAAACCGTGCGAGTTTTGGGTGCTAAGCAGGGCTGAAGCGAGCTGAGTCGTGCTGCTCTGGGGTAGTCGAAACGCGAGCCGTGTCGGGCTGAAGTGAGCTGAAAAAGGATAGTGGAAAAGGGCCATTAGTTTGTCTTGCGTTTGTCTTTTCCTCGTGAATGCTTGTTGTGTTCCTCACTTTTTCTACTCGCGTGTTTTCTTGCCTGGTGTTTGCTTCGAACCGATCCCCTCACGGATACGACGGTCCCACTCTATCTACCGATGTTTTCTTTGCTTGTTGTTTGGAGTTTGTTTCCAGCTGCTTTCCACTGAAGCAGTTGTGGTGCTGTCGCAGTACGACTACATCATCTTTTACATCCCTGCCAGTAACGTCACGACCGGCCACAACACGTAAATCTGATGGTTCTGATTCCCACCCGAGCCGTAACAAAAGATTTCCGTTGGCGATGTTATTAGGTCACCACTTGGTCGATTAACATTTTGGCTTTTGTTTCCATTCCCACACGACACCGTTATAGCATAATAACGGTAAATAACAGCGACCTACTAATTTGTTCTTCGTCTACTACAGCAGTTCACCAACACGAACAATTTTTATGCGTTAAAGTCGTACGAAGTGTCGTTCTTTATTGATTTATAGTTACATTATATTAATGGTATTTAGCAGACACTTTTATCCAGAGCGACATACAACGTACCCAGACCAGTTAAGGCCTCTGCATGCTCTTGCGACAAGGCTTTCGCAGATAGCTTTTCGCAGACAGTTGTAATTTATCGTTGAGCGGGGAGTAATAGGCGTGCGCGATGTTATTCACCACCACAACGGAAGGGGGCCCGAAATCGCTAGGAGTAGTTGGTGGGTGTGGTTAGTGGAGTGTTTATCCTCCGGTTACTTATAATGACTAGAACTGGAGTCGTATAGATGTACGTACTTCCTCACTTCCTCGATCAACCGCTCTTCGTGCTGCTCCATCTTCGCTCGTGTTTTTAAAAATGGCGGTAGTGAAAACAAAACAAACCGGGAAAGTAGGGAAGCGGAGTGCATGTACAGCGGATGTAGAGTGGACCAATCAGAGCCCTCTTGTCTGCAATGCTGTCTGCGGTGATCACAATTTTTGGGAGGTGCGTGCAGAGTCCTCGCAGATGGCGTCGCAGATGGCGTCTGCGAAGCCCCCCCACCTTCGCAGACGCCATCTGCGACGCCATCTGCGAGGACTGGGTTGTCAGCATAAATTGGCCCTTAGGGGTTAGGTGTCTTGCTCAAGGCCACTTCAGCCATTCCTGCTGGTCCAGGGAATTGAACCAGTGACCTTTTGGCCCCAAAATTGCTTCTCTAACCATTCGGCCATGGTTTTCCCTCATGACTTCCCCCTAGTTATAGTTAGAGCCCTTTCCTGTATTGAAAAATGTACTGCTTTACCTCTGACTGTTACTGCAGCACTGATACTGGAAACTCCTTCCAACATCTGCTCATATAACCCTTTTCCACCAACAGGGAACGGATTCTGTTCTGATCCGTGCACCAAATTTTGAACCGTTCAGAGCATTTCAACCAAAAATGCATAGGTTTAGAACCTGAAAAGTTGGTTTCCAGATGAAATCAAACTATAGCTAGTTTTTCCGGCGTGAACTGTGATGACATCAGTGGGCGTGTCTTTAGTTTGGACAGGAAGCAGAGCACTGCAACGGAAAAGGATACGTTACAGGTCAGAATTGTAGGTCAGGTTAGAATTTTTAATGGTGGGGGATAAAAAAGATATTTTAAAAAAATGCTCATTAGGTAGATAGGAATAGGTAGACAGACAGACAGACAGACAAGTGGAAATACTAGGCAGGTGTAGACTGAGAGGAAGTGGATGGAAGAAAGAGAGACAAAAGAAGTGATGGAAAATCCCTTTGAAGAATCTTTATCATCTCTAGGAAATTATGAACTAGGTTGACATTTCTTTTTGACCTCTAACAGATACATCTTCAGATAAAAATGGACCGAAAACGAATGTCTACAATAGATAGTTTTCACATGACGTCACAGAGTCGGGGATTCCCTGGTGGCGGCCATCTTGGAGGGCTAGCTTACCGTACGGGTCACTGAGCACACATTGTAGCGCGCGAGTTACATTCATTTATATATGATTTACATTTATAGTTACATTACTACTATTTAAAGCTAGCAATGGTGCACACCTGTTGTATTCACGGCTGTCGTAATAGGTCAGATGATGAAGTCAAGCGGAGCTTTTATGGAATTTCCACAAGGCGAGCAAACAAACTCGGCATACAAAGGAGAAATCTATGGCTTGCGAGAATCAACCGCAAGGATTATCAGCCTTCCAAACACAGCAAAGTCTGCTCCGATCATTTTATAAGTGGTAAGTTGTTTAAATAAACAATCAATTGTGTTGAAGTTTGTTTTTGGAAACCAAAACATCGTGTGAACAATCTCTGGAGAATGCCTAACTGGAACCGCTGAGTGTACGCTTACATTGTAATGTACACTTAATATCGCTCGTTTGTCACTTTTCTATTTGAAACTTGTCACTTCACTCACACAAGGGTCATTTTTGAAAAACATTTTAGGTCTATTCTGTATGATTTCATTTGTGTTTGGGATGCAAACAGCGCGCCTTTTGGCGGATGCCGCCTGAATCGCGCAGATCCGTTTTTTTTTTTTTTTTTTTAGGGGAGGCGTTGGAGTGTCTGATTATAATTTCAAAGTAAATTCTGTATTAAAATGACTAAATAAGCAAATCCGTTACAGTCCATGAAACAGGAAGTATAAGGATGAGAAAAAAAACAGTTTAAATCGGGAAGCTGCGCACATTTGCGCAGCCCGAGCGGTGTGCAGGACTGCGCAAATGTGTTCAGCTTCCCGATTTAAACTGTTTTTTTTTCTCATCCTTATACTTCCTGTTTCATGGACTGTAACGGATTTGCTTATTTAGTCATTTTAATACAGAATTTACTTTGAAATTACAATCAGACAATCCAACCCCCCCCCCAAAAGAAAAAAAAAATCAGATCTGCGCGATTCAGGCGGCATCCGCCAAAAGGCGCGCTGTGAATATATAAAGTTGTATATATCAGACAGCCTTTAAAGTTTGATGAAGTCAGTTTCAGGCTTTGGAGCAGGCTTTGGCAGTTTCAGGCTTTGGCAGCCCTGCATAGTCACTTGAAAATGCATCTTTGTCCACTTCGTAGGGGTCAATTCCCCCAATCAAGGCCAGTTTGGCTGCATACCGTTGTCGTGAGGTGTCGTCTAATGTATCTATATACTTCTGTTTGCTTGATTTTGCCGACATTGATCTTTATTTTAGAAAACTGACTATATAACGTCATAAATTCGTCCGAGATAACGTAGCCGGTAGTGGCGATGGTCCGTTTTGTTTGCCCTCCAAGATGGCAGCTGGGGGGCATTCCCCGGAATGCCGTGACGTCAGTGAAAACTATCTATAACAGAACAAACGCTCGCAGGTAATCAATCAATGCCTACTGCCATCTTGCGACTACTGTTTATCCCTGTTGTGAATTGTGCCACGCCCTCCGTTCACACCGCATCCTTGATTACAGCAGTTCCGCTGAAAACCGGTGGAAAAAAATGGTGGGCTGGTTCACGTTGTACCAAGGTTCAAAGAATCCTGAACAGACCCGGTTCAAGAACCTGTCCCGTTGGTCGAAAAGCAGTAATAGAACACATCACCATATCAGTGACACATTTAGAAACGATAACGTATCAGAACGCGTGCATTAATAAATACAAACCTTGCAGCAGAAGTGCTATCAGAGCTGCAGAAAATTACGCCTCACCTTCTGACGCCTCGGAATCCAGAATTCGACAGTGCTGCGGAAAAACGATCATCTCGGTTCAAAAGAAAAGGAAAGGTGCAGTAGTCAGACCTGTGCCTTCAGCTCAGTGTTGTAGTCGAGTCACTAAACCTCGAGTCCGAGTCCAGTCTCGAGAAAATTTCATGTCAAGTCCAAGAACAAGACTCTAACTGCATCGTTTGACGGTGGCTACTGCTGCCTTTATGTGAAAGCGTCTCTGCTACTGCGTTAGACTAACGTTCCTGCTCGACTGCCCCATTTTAGTTAACAGGCTACAGATAAAAAGCTTGTTCATCGCTCAGCAAGCCCCGCCCACTATCAACAGGGCAAATAACATGAGAGAGGGTTAACACTAGCTAGTTCATCGCTCAGCAAGCAAGCCCCGCCCACTATCAACAGAGCAATGAACATAGGCCAAGTTTACATTAGACCGTATCTGTCTCGTTTTCTTCGCGGATGCACTGTCTGTTTACATTAAAAACGCCTGGAAACGGGAATCCGCCAGGGTCCACGTATTCAATCCAGATCGTGTCTGGTCCGGTGCTGTGTAAACATTGAGAATACGCTGTGCTGAGCTCTAGCTGGCGTCGTCATTGGACAACGTCACTGTGACATCCACCTTCCTGATTCGCTGGCGTTGGTCATGTGACGCGACTGCTGAAAAACGGCGCAGACTTCCGCCTTGTATCACCTTTCATTAAAGAGTATAAAAGTATGAAAATACTGCAAATACTGATGCAAATACTGCCCATTGTGTAGTTATGATTGTCTTTAGGCTTGCCATCCTTCCACTTGCAAGTGGTAAGTGATATGCACTGGGATCACACACACAGCGGCTCAGTCCCGAATCACTGCTCGTGCGCTTCACTCGCGCGCTCTGTGAGCTGCGCAGGGCCGGAGTGCGCACCCTCCAGAGGGCACTCGCTGTTCAGGGCGGAGTGATTTGGAGCGCAGGATGCCTGCGGAGCCGAGCGTATCCGTGTATTGGTGTTGCTGTGTGCACGCTAATCGTTTTAAAAACGTTAATCTGATGATCCGCTGATACGGTCTAATGTAAACCCCACCTAAGTGTCACTTCCTTCTCTGGATGGAGTCTTACCAAACAACGATTGAAGTTCGAGGTCGTCCCCGTCGTCTCCTCAATAGTTCTTCTACATATGGAACACACAGCAGCGCATTTTTCCCCACTGCACGAGAAGTCTGTATAAGCAAAGCGGACAATCCTGGGGGCGTTCTCTCCAGGCATTTTAGCGCCATTAACGTTAGTTTGTTCCTGAACAGGTGACTGTGCATTCTCTTGCACGAAATTAGTATAAAAATTTATGTAGACATAAATATCCTTTGCCAAATTATTATGGCACGTTGCAAAAAATAAAGAAAAAATCCGAGTCCTCGTCTCCAATTTACGAGTTCGAATGCAGTTAATGCACGAGTCCAAGTCGGAGTCATCGGTGCTCAAGTACAAGTCAAGTCACGAGTCCTTAAAATTAGGGCACGAGTCCTGGACTCGAGTACTCCAAGGCTGCTTCAGATCAGGTCTGGAAACCAACAGGGTCATGACGCAACCTTTCAAAATAATCTCTCTCTTGATTTTGGTTTGTTGTCTTGTTGAACCTTTTGGAAATCTTTTTATTTATTTATTTATTTATTTAACTTGGTTCTTCGCCAAAATGTCAAAACATCGCCTTTTTTAAAACAAATTCACAAACCACAGAAAAACTTAACCACACAACAGTTAATGGAAACACGTTTAATTGTATTAATTTGAATCATTTTAAAATAATTTACAATTCAGTCCATAAATAAAGCATATACAAGCTCACGGCATTTTTCCACAGACCACATTTTCACCGTTAAAGGTGGCGGCATTGGCCGTGATGCCAGGTTATGTCAGTATGTTCCTTGCGAGAATGCACTCGTATGAAACAAAAATAGAAAGCACTCGGCGTGACTGAACGCTGGACGGTAAACTTGGTTATTTGATCTCGGGCTCTGATTAATCAGAAGGCCGTAGCCGTGTGAGTGCCGAACACTTCGAGCCGCCTGCTTTGTTGCACTTGGCTGTGAGGGACGTGCTTCCCACTCTGCTCCGCTCCTCCCCGACAACAGCGCGAGTTCCCGAGCGTCTAAATTAGCTCTTGGCAACTCGGCGGCTCTAAATATAGGAGGAACTTTTTAGCTTTCCTGTCATGGTGCTGTCCACAATCGATGTAAACAGCACCTGTTTCCATTGAAGGGCTCCAGCGCTGAGATCCTGGCCTCCGAGAGAAAAGCAGAACTTCGGCTCGGATGTGAGAGAGAGAGAGAGAGAGAGAGAAATACGGAGTGGAAGATATCATGAAATAACAATGAAGAAGTGGACGAGTAGGCCTTGATGTCGGGCTTTAATGCACAACAGAGAGGGGTGTGTATCTGTCTGACTTTTAATCTAGTAGTAGACAAGGACAGTATCTCTCTCTCCTCTCACACACACACACACACATATATGGGTCTGTCTGTCCTTGTGAGGACCTTTCATTGACTTTATTAATAATGCACATAATTAATACTGTACCTACACTTGAATCGAACCCTAGTCTCCGTATCTAAAGGAAACTTTTTGGTTCATTTAGTTTTATTAATTTTTTTTTTCATAAAGTCCTTTTTTTTTTTTTTGTCGAAAAGGTCTTCATGATCTCCAAATGTCCCTACAAGGTCAAAACCGTTATGCCGCTTTTCCACTACAAACGCGGCTGAGTCGGGCTGAGCCGTGCCGTGCTGAGTCGAGCTGAGCGGGGCTATTGGAGTTGCATTTCGACTACAACCGCGCTGAACCGTGCTGGCTGGAAGTGGGTGGACACATTGGGTGGAGTTAGTGAAAGTGGGTGGACGTCACGTGATGTCGTTAAGCAGCACAAACAGTGACATCAGTGATCTTCTAAGCGGTAGTCTCACGACCCGGATAGTAAACAATAAACATGGACATGGAGTCGTTAGTGTTGCTGGTCTTGGTGCTGTGGCTTGTTGTCACCGACAACGCCAACAGATACTGGCAAGAGCGTATAGATGAGGCGAGGCGCATAAGGCTTCAGAAATTCTCGTAATTCGTAATTATTCTTCTTCCGGGTTTGCGGTGTTGACAGATCCCAGCGTGCTCGCGGGGCGTGTGTGGGCATGTGAGGACACTCCTCCTCACCAATCAGTGCACAGGGGAGTGTCTGCTCACGCCCCCAGCCTCACTCAGCTCGCTTTGGCTCGCTTCAGCCCCACTCCAAAACCGTGCGAGTTTTAGGGGCTAAGCAGGGCTGAAGCGAGCTGAGTCGTGCTGTTTTTTGGTAGTCGAAACGCGAGCCGTGTCGGGCTGAAGTGAGCTGAAAAAGGGTAGTGGAAAAGGGCCATTAGATATTGCTGATCCTTATGGGGATCTTTGGTCCCCAATATGGTGTAAAAACGTCTCTCACACACACACAGGACATAAAATAAGATTATTTAACACTAAAAATGAGTGTTAATTTTTTTTTTATAGTTTTACATTAGAGTGGCACGGTGGTGTAGTGATTAGTGCTGTCGCTTCACAGCAAGAAGGTCCTGGGTTCGAGCCCCGTGGCCGGCGAGGGCCTTTCTGTGCGGAGTTTGCATGTTCTCCCCGTGTCCGCGTGGGTTTCCTCCGGGTGCTCCGGTTTCCCCCACAGTCCAAAGACATGCAGGTTAGGTTAACTGGTGACTCTAAATTGACCGTAGGTGTGAATGTGAGTGTGAATGGTTGTCTGTGTCTATGTGTCAGCCCTGTGATGACCTGGCGACTTGTCCAGGGTGTACCCCGCCTTTCGCCCGTAGTCAGCTGGGATAGGCTCCAGCTTGCCTGCGACCCTGTAGAACAGGATAAAGCGGCTAGAGATAATGAGATGAGATGAAGTTTGTGAATCGTATCCTGTCTGACTGATCTGAAGTACGATGTGAGCGTAACGGATATCGCACGTTCTGGAAGATTTTATTCGTATGATCCAGAGCAATGAAGGACTCGTAAATAAACTCGTATAGGGCACAGCGTTAATCAGTCTTGTGAATCAATCAGCTTTGTTTTGCAGACGGTTGGCAGAGCTGCGCACTGAAAACCTTCAGTATGAACAGTCACGTAACCAGTGTTTGTTTCCTAACCCTCAGATCAAAGTGACCTCTTTTGCTTATTTTTTTTTTCAGCGTAATGGAATGTACAGATCTGGATTTAAAAAAAAAAAAAACATTTGTGATATGCTGTGTGCTCTGTCTAAACACATGATATGACCGTGTTATGATGTGGTTTATGGCTCAGCCTGCGCTGTTTCAAAGCACGAATCGTATCGGAGTCGGGATTCGACTGAACAGAAACGCTGACCTCGTCTGGAGCATCGCAACACCATCCAATTAAAAAACAAATATTCTACGAGCCAAAATGTGGAATAAAACTAAATAGATTTTTTTCTGTCAAGTGTTTCATCTTTCTTTCTTTTTCTTTCTTTTTCTTATTTTCCTCCTGTCATCCATCCTTCCTTCCTGCCATCCATCCTGTCATCCATCCTTCCTGCCATCCATCCTTTCCTGCCATCCATCCATCCATCCTTCCTTCCTTCCTTCCTTCCTGCCATCCATACTGCCATCCATCCTGCCATCCATCCTTCTTTCCTTCCTTCCTGCCATCCATCCTTCTTTCCTGCCTTCCTGACGTCCATCCTGCCTTCCTGCCGTCCATCCTGCCTTCCTACCATCCATCCTGTCATCCCTCCTTCCTTCCTGCCATCCATCCTGTCATCCATCCTTCCTTCCTTCCATCCTTTCCTGCCATCCTTCCTTCCTGCCATCCATCCATCCTTCCTGCCTTCCTGCCGTCCATCCTGCCGTCCTGCCGTCCATCCTGCCGTCCTTCCTGCCGTCCATCCTTCCTGCCGTCCATCCTCCTTTCCTTCCTTCCTTCCTCCCGTCCATCCTGCCTTTCTGCTGTCCATCCTGACATCCTTCCTTCCTGCAGTCCATCCTTCTTTCCTGTCATCCATCGTGCCTTCCTGCCTTCCTTCCTTATTTCCTTCCATCCTTCCTTCCTGCCATCCATCTTTCCTTCCTTCCTTCTTTCCTTCCATCCTTCCTTGTGCCAGTTTTGAATGAGAGTCAACTTGATCCTTTTGATATGTTTTCCTGTTTGCTTTGGTTTGATTTCGCTCTGCGTTCAGGCTGAAAGCATCCTAATAAAACTCATTCATTCATAACTACAGAAAGTATACAAGTCATAGACGGTGAGTCAAATGAAAAAGGTCAAAGTGTATCGAAAAATTAGGATTGGATATTTTTTTTGAAGGAATCCATTAAGCACTAAAACACTTCCATTGAACAAAATAGAGATGATGTAGAAAAATGGCACTTTTTGGACTCCTATTTGCGATAAACAATTCAAAATAAAAATAACGTTTTCAACTGACTCACCCTCATCGTCATAAATGATTCATTCAAAACTGTTTGTGGATCACTTTCAGTTTTTATTCATCTCCAGAACGCAGGGTTTTCCTGCAGGGCTACAGCTCTGTCCTTTGGCTCAGTATCTGTTAGAAAGAGCGTGCTCGGTTCACGCCCATGCAGTCGAGTCGATTCAGGGCTGAATCACTTTCTCACTGCAGTTGGACCGTGCATGAGCATGAAACTCACTCAGACGCGTTTGGAAACGGGAGTTTAGTTCTGCACCCGAGCATGATTCCCATATGGGAGGAAAAAAAAAAAAACAAGGGTGAGATTCGAACTGACTAAACACTGCGTATGTAAAAGGATTGCGTGTTTTCCAGCCATCAGAATTCCCCGATACATCTGATAAGGCAAGAAAATCCAGCGATGGACGCTCGACACAAACAGATTTAATATTTAAGGAGATGAAACGCTAAATAAAGCATTTATATAAGGAGTCTCCAGTGTTAGCACTTTAACAGCTGGAGATAGAGCTGGTGCGTGTTTGAATAAAAATCCCTGATGGCGTTAGTCATAGAGATGAAGTTGAGGTAGATTAGAGGGTTTTAGGGTCAAAAAAGTACATGTATGTTCTCAAGCAGTATCTAAAGGGCACAGATAAGTACCTTAGATGGGACTGATCCAGCCACAAGCCACTGTACCCCTAAAGGTACAATAATTTAATTAATACTGGCTGGCTTTTTTTCATGGTATATCAGATATATTCCATTCAGCTAGCATTCCATTACGCCAGCCAATAATAATAATAATATTATTATTATTATTATTATTATACGTTCCTTTCGGGTGTTCGATGCGTCTTTCTCTTTCAAAATTCTCTCAAAATCTATTGTATTTAACAAAGCAAACCTGGCGGCCATATTTGTTTACAAATTGTCCCAGTTGCTCACTTGCTAGCACCGAAGTTTTACGTCTCCGACGTGTGACATGTCATCTTGACAACCGTGCAATATTGTAAACCATATTCAACGCTCATTCTCCATTGGGTAGAGAGACATAATATCTCATCTCATCTCATCTCATCTTCATCCGCTTATCCGGAGCCGGGTCACGGAGGCAGCAGTCTGAGCATGGAAGTCCAAACTTCCCTCTCCCCAGACACCTCGGCCAGCTCCTCGGGAAGAACACTGAGGCCCTGTCCACACGGCAACGGATTCAGGTGAATCTGATAAAATTGTTTATCGTTTCGGCCTGGCGTCCACACGGCACCGGCGTTTTGGGTGCCCCAAAACGAAATCTTTTGAGAACGGGTTCCAGAGTGAAAAAATCTGGCAACGGCGCCGTTGCAAAGTCGTCTGGATGAGTAGAACGGATTTGTTTACGATGACGTCACAACCACATGACTGTCAGTGCTTCACGCCGGGTAGAAGTGTAACGAACTCGATGCGAGTTGTCAATAAATCCTATAACTTGGTTCATGAAACGTGCTTACAAAATATTTTCACTGTGAATATTTATTGTGTAATGGTGCAAAGTGAGAGAGAGAGTGAGAGAATAGCCCTTAGGGCAGAGTCTTTAGTCCAAACACTGCGGAAGCAGTACCAAACCGCGCACCACCCGTGCGCTTTCCAAAAACAAAACAATCCCGCCAGCAAACATAGGAAAAAAAAAAAGGAGCGATCTCACCTCTTCAGATGTTGGTTTAAGTCCGACAATACATTCCTCAAAAAGGGCGTAGAAGAACAAAGTAATCCATCAACGTGTAGCATTCAATTTATTCTGGACCATTAAAGAATTCTGGAGGATATCAGAATGTTGGCGTACCAGCTTCCATCTACCCCCGTTCATTCCTCTTTCCGCGTCTTTCGTTTTATGCTACTGATTAATAATCAAAACTTTGTGGCTCATGCTACAGAAGAAGGGTTTTATGCGCATGTGTCTACTTCTTCTATTGTTCTGGTGTCTCCGATGGGACCGTCTTACAGCGCACGTAGTGGTGTGGCATGTGTATTGCATCGTTTTCAGCAAGCGTTGCGTTGCCATATGAACCTGAAATTTTACTGATTCGTTGCCCATGTGGACGCAATATTTAAAAAAAAAAAATCTCGTTGCCGTTGTCGTGTGGATGTAGCCTGAGGCGTTCCCAGGCCAGCCGAGAGACATAGTCCCTCCAGCGTGTCCTGGGGCATGCCTGGAACACCTCCCCAGGGAGGCGTCCAGGAGGCATCCGAAAGAGATGCCCGAGCCACCTCAGCTGATTCCTCTCGATGTGGAGGAGCAGCGTCTCTACTCCGAGCTCCTCCTGAGTGATTATGCTTCTCACCCTATCTCTAAGGGAGCGCCCAGCCACTCTGCGAAGGAAACTCATTTCGGCCGCTTGTATCCGCGATCTTGTTCTTTCGGTCATTACCCAAAGCTCATGACCATAGTTGAGAGTCGGAACGTACTGTAGATCGACCTGTAAATCGAGAGCTTCGCCTTTTGGCTCAGCTCCTTCTTCACCATGTAGGATAAACGATGTGCTAACAATATTAGATGCCGTTGAACCAAATGACTGAAACAAGCTAGAAGGGAATCGAACACGTTTTTATTCCATCGAAAAAGTGTCCTGTATGAAATAATAATGTACTTTATTTCCTGAGCATGTGTTAGTACGCAAAAAGCAGTGTGTAGGGTGTTCAGAATACTCATCTTATCTCATTATCTCTAGCCGCTTTATCCTTCTACAGGGTCGCAGGCAAGCTGGAGCCTATCCCAGCTGACTACGGGCGAAAGGCGGGGTACACCCTGGACAAGTCGCCAGGTCATCACAGGGCCGACACATAGACACAGACAACCATTCACACTCACATTCACACCTACGCTCAATTTAGAGTCACCAGTTAACCTAACCTGCATGTCTTTGGACTGTGGGGGAAACCGGAGCACCCGGAGGAAACCCACGCGGACACGGGGAGAACATGCAAACTCCGCACAGAAAGGCCCTCGCCGGCCACGGGGCTCGAACCCGGACCTTCTTGCTGTGAGGCGACAGCGCTAACCACTACACCACCGTGCCGCCCTTGGGAATACTCAATAGGCATTTAAATGATACCTTTGTGGAAAAAAATGATAAAGATGGCGACTTGAAAGACAACGTCCAGGAGAGAAAAAATTTTTTAACAAGGAGCTCGGCAATGAAAATGATGGCTGGACAGTCCATGGTCTGTAGATATGGTGACGCTTGCTATGTACGAGTCTCAGCACCTCCCGAACCAAGCGGTGAAACTCTGTCGGCTGTATGTCAACATTTCTTTTGTGAATGAATAAACACCAGCGAATCATCATGCGATTATTAGCTCATCTGTCCGTAAGGCCGATGAGCTGTTGCCATGGCGTCTGTCATCCATCGTCTGTCCATCGTCCACAATTCAGTTAAATCGTATCTCCTCCGTCAGTTCTCCACGGATTTCTGTTCCGATTGTTTTGTCTGACAGAACTCATCACTCCGCACAAAACTCGGTCAGCATTTTGTCAATTTTTTTGCTAACAAGTTAGCAATTAGGCCAAATGAACAAATTTTCCAGGCCTCTCACTAGAATTTTATTATCTCCTCGCTCGTTTCTCATCCGATTTCAGTTCCGATCGATGTTTTTGGGTCAGTCTTCCCTCGGGGAACAAAACTTGGTCATTTTTGTTGTTGTTGTTGTTTTTCCTGCTGTAAACAATTTGTTTACAACTTTATTTTCAGTTAAGTCATGTCTCCTCCCTTCCTCAGGTCTCAATGGATTTCAGTTCTGATTTTGTTTGAAAGAACTCGAACTTCTGCACAAAACTTGGTCGTTGTATTGTCAAATTTTTGCTGACCAACTGCTAATTAGGTCACCTTAACGAGTTATCGGACTTCTCATTAGAAGTGTCTCTCTTCTTTCAGTTCTCACCCGATTTCAGTTCTGATCGATGTTTTGGGTCGATCTTCCCTCGGGGAACAAAACTTGATCTTTTTTTTTATTATTGTTGTAAACAATTTGTTTACAACTTTATTTTCAGTTAAATCGTATCTCCTTCCTCAGGTCTTAATGGATTTCAGTTCTGATTGCTTTGTTTGAAAGAACTTGACCTTCTGGACAAAACTTGGTCGTTGTATTGTCACTTTTTTTTTTGCTAATGAGTTACTAATTAGGCCAAATGAGTGAAATTTCCAGGCCTCTCACGAGAATTGTATTATCTCCTCTCTCGTTTCTCATCCGATTCCAGTTCTGATCGATGTTTTTGGGTTGAGCTTCCCTTGAGGAACAAAACTTGGTCGTTTTGTTTTTTGTTGCTTTTCCTGTTGTAAACAATTTGTTTACAACTTTGTTTATTTTTAATTAAATCGTATCTCCTTGCTCAGGTCTCAATGGATTTCAGTTCCGATTGTTTTGTTTGAAAGAACTCGAACTTCTGCACAAAACTTGGTCGTTGTATTGTCAAATTTTTGCTGACGAACTGCTAATTAGGTCGCCTTAACGAGTTATCGGACTTCTCATTAGAAGTGTCTCTCTTCTTTCAGTTCTCACCCGATTTCAGTTCTGATCGATGTTTTGGGTCGCTCTTCCCTCGGGGAACAAAACTTGATCTTTTTTTTTATTATTGTTGTAAACAATTTGTTTACAACTTTATTTTCAGTTAAATCGTATCTCCTTCCTCAGGTCTTAATGGATTTCAGTTCTGATTGTTTTGTTTGAAAGAACTTGACCTTCTGGACAAAACTTGGTCGTTGTATTGTCACTTTTTTTTTGCTAACGAGTTACTAATTAGGCCAGATGAACGAATTTTCCAGGCCTCTCACGAGAATTGTATTATCTCCTCTCTCGTTTCTCATCCGATTCCAGTTCTGATGGATGTTTTTGGGTCGATCTTCCCATGAGGAACAAAACTTGGTCGTTTTGTTTTTTGTTAATTTTCTTGTTGTAAACAATTTGCTTCCACCTTTTTGTTTATTTTCAGTTAAATCACGTCTCCTCCCTCCGTCAGGTCTCAATGGATTTCAGTTCGGATTGTTTTGTTTGAAAGAACTCGACCTTCTGCACAAACCGTGGTCATTGTTTTGTCAATTTTTTTTGCAAATAAATTGTTAATTAGGTCAACTTAAGACATTTTCTTCTGACTAGAATTGTATCTCCTCTCTCATTTATCAAACAGAACATTTCAGTTTGTTTTGGTCATCGTGGTTGTTTTTCATAGCAGGCCAGATGAGTTGCTACGTCCTTGACGTTCTGGTTTTTGTGGCGTGCTCACATAATCATGTCTCGATTAATTTTTGCATTAAATTCGTGAACGTTTATTCACGTCACGCCGTCCGAGACTTTTTTTTTTCTCAGCTAATCCTCTTCCTTCCTCTCCATGAATAACCATTGAATGTGTCAGCTTTCGGTCAGAGTAATTTCAAAAGAAGCGTGAACTGGTGTTTTCTCTGCCGTCTCTCCCTCTCTGTAATCATTCTCCTGCTGCTGAATTGCTGTCTTGGGATCTCACTGAATGGCCACTTTCATCCTCGTCCAAACAGCATTTCCTCTCACGATGTCAAGGGCACAAGCTCTTCAATGTGTTCGAGGCAATGTGTTGTCTTTCTGTAGGCCTTGTGGGGATGCTGCGGGGGGGGGGGACTGCTGAAAAATAAATTTGGCATCTTTGACAGATAGCTGTGTAACTCTATAGACGAAGCCAGCGGTGACTCAGGAGGATATTCAAAGCCACTCGGCATCGCTGACGGATATGCGAGAGCGCTGCGTGAACGCTCAGCTGTACCGGAAACCATTTTGAAAATGCGCCGTTGACTGGAAATACTGTAAAGCTGTGCGTTGTGACTCGGATTCCCAGAAGCGGTGATGTGTAAGGGAGTGATGTCACAGAATAAGGTCAAGGCTGTGCAGCTGGTTGCTTCTTCTCTTGCTCTTGTTGTAGGGCTCCTGTGGGAGAATCACACACAGGAGTGTTCTAACGAATGCATCTCTTTCTTTCTCTCTGCAGGTCAGCTGGAAATCCAGGTCCGTCATTGGCACCGTTTTGCGCGAGGCCGTTCTGACCAAGAATCCACGCTTGGTGCGACCTTTGGTGTGTTTGTCCCAGCAGGATGAACGTCACGTCACTGTTTTCCTTCACCAGCCCAGCGGTGAAGCGCCTCCTGGGCTGGAAGCAGGGTGACGAGGAGGAGAAATGGGCCGAGAAGGCTGTGGACGCACTGGTGAAGAAGCTGAAGAAGAAAAAGGGCGCCATGGAGGAGCTGGAACGTGCGCTCAGCTGCCCCGGCCAACCCAGCAGCTGCGTGACCATCCCGCGCTCGCTGGACGGACGACTGCAGGTGTCGCATCGGAAAGGGTTGCCTCATGTCATCTACTGCCGCGTGTGGCGCTGGCCTGACCTGCAGTCACACCATGAGCTCAAAGCCCTCGAATGCTGCCAGTTTCCCTTCGGATCCAAGCAGAAGGACGTGTGCATCAACCCCTACCACTACAAAAGGGTGGACAGTCCAGGTGAGCATGAGATACCTGTCATCACATGTATGACACTTAGGCCCCGGTCCCACAACACCGATAACTCTAATTCCAACTCTGACTTCATCTATACCTGAATTTAGTTCCAGTCTGGAGCAGAAACACCACAACTATAATCCCGCTTGGTCCTGACACTCAGGGAAATAAATTGGACAGCTTAGGAATAGTCCTGGAAGTTTTTTCCAAGTAGTAGCACATTATTCCGGGTCATATGGTACAGCTTGGAGTCCAAAACAACCCATGTACACACTCCGGTGGTTGATAAACTACGGCTAGGTCACAGACTACGGAAATATAATAAAAAGAAAAGGATACAAAATACGGACTGGTTACGGGTTTTAATAATAATCACGGATGCTAATAATTACAGATTGATCGCGGACGTTTCAGTATATTACAGGTCGGTTACCGATTTCATCCGGAAAAAATGAAGAAGTCGAAAACAATTAAACATGTGGACTGCTGGAGTTATCTTACCTGCATTTATATGTGTACTTTCTTACTTTACAATCGATGTTTCATGGAAAATCACATATCCGTGAATAAAAGATCTGTCTTTCTGTATTCTATTTTTTTTATTTTCCGTGAATCCGTATTCCGTGACCTCATGATGCAACAAGGATGTACGAAGATGTGCAGGAAATATAGGACGTGCTCGGAGAACGTCACACGGAAATAATAACAGTTACCTGACTGGTCAGATGTTTTATCGGATCAGGTTTTTCCAGGTCTGGAAAAATGGTTCCAGAAGCAAATCTCAGCGATACGGATAAACCCAGGTCTGGGCTATAGGTATCGTTATGGGTCTGGTGTGAGCGTCAGCTACATAAACTGCAGGGGAATTATTTATTTGTAGTTATAGTTATTAGTATTGTGGGACCGGGCCTTTATGTAACATATGATTTATCTCGTTAAGAATGGAGTAAAGTCTATGATAGTCCTGTCAGGAGATCAGAAACGTACAGACTACGCCTGCTCCAGAAAAATCTGCCGACTTCTGAGCCTGAACAGTATGCTAAGACAAATTTGCGTGATCCGACTGGGGAAAGTTAAATTAAGCAGGTGTTTGTCTGAATATGCATGACTTTGTGTGTAAATAGATCCAGAACATAACAAGCGTTTGGCCTTTATTTTATCATTAATACTACAAGACCGAAACGAGCTGCAGTGATAATCTGGGAGGTTTTAGCGACTGTGTGTGTGTGTGTGTGTGTGTGTGTGTGTGTGTGTGTGTGTGTGTGTGTGTGTTGTCTGACAAAGCAAAACCTGTCCTTCACTCCTGCTCAGAGGGAAAGAGGCAGCTTGAAACACAGCCTCCGTTTTTGTTGGCTTAGCAGAAGAAGAGGGTCAGCTGACAAGACAGAAACAGCTGTCCAGTGTGTGTGTGTGTGTGTGTGTGTGTTGTGAGGAGAGCGGGAGCAGGAAGTTCCATTCAGAAGGAGAATGAGGGCTTTGTTTTATCGAGTGTGTGTGTGTGTGTGTGTGTTGAGCGCGTGTGCAGAAAACATGTGGCCGCGCAAAGGAAAAGTGCAACAGGAAGTCCTGTCGACGTCTCGCACAATAGCAGGAAGGAATGGAGGCCTGCCGAACACACACTCCGCTCTCCTCCTTTCATCATAGCAGGACACCATGAGCTGAGATTTTTATTTTTATATATATATATATATATATATATACACGTGTGTATATGTATGTACAGTGGTGCTTGAAAGTTTGTGAACCCTTTAGAATTTTCTATATTTCTGCATAAATCTGACCTAAAACATCATCAGATTTTCACACAAGTCCTAAAAGTAGATAAAGAGAACCCAGTTAAACAAATGAGACAAAAATATTATACTTGGTCATTTATTTATTGAGGAAAATGATCCAATATTATATATCTGTGAGTGGCAAAAGTATGTGAACCTTTGCTTTCAGTATCTGGTGTGACCCCCTTGTGCAGCAATAACTGCAACTAAACGTTTGCGGTAACTGTTGATCAGTCCTGCACACCGGCTTGGAAGGAATTTTAGCCCATTCCTCCGTACAGAACAGCTTCAACTCTGGGATGTTGGTGGGTTTCCTCACATGAACTGCTCGCTTCAGGTCCTTCCACAACATTTCCATTGGATTAAGGTCAGGACTTTGACTTGGCCATTCCAAAACATTAACTTTATTCTTCTTTAACCATTCTTTGGTAGAACGACTCGTGTGCTTAAGGTCGTTGTCTTGCTGTATGACCCACCTTCTCTTGAGAGTCAGTTCATGGACAGATGTCCTGACATTTTCCTTTAGAATTCACTGGTATAATTCAGAATTCATTGTTCCATCAATGATGGCAAGCCATCCTGGCCCAGATGCAGCAAAACAGGCCCAAACCATGATACTACCACCACCATGTTTCACAGGTGGGATAAGGTTCTTATGCTGGAATGCAGTGTTTTCCTTTCTCCAAACATAACGCTTCTCATTTCAACCAAAAAGTTCTATTTTGGTCTCATCCGTCCACAAAACATTTTTCCAATAGCCTTCTGGCTTGTCCACATGATCTTTAGCAAACTGCAGACGAGCAGCAATGTTCTTTTGGGAGAGCAGTGGCTTTCTCCTTGCAACCTTGCCATGCACACCATTGTTGTTCAGTGTTCTCCTGATGGTGGACTCATGAACATTAGCCAATGTGAAAGAGGCCTTCAGTTGCTTAGAAGTTACCCTGGGGTCCTTTGTGACCTCGCGGACTATTACACGCCTTTCTCTTGAAGTGATCTTTGTTGGTCGACCACTCCTGGGGAGGGTAACAATGGTCTTGAATTTCCTCCATTTGTACACAATCTGTCTGACTGTGGATTGGTGGAGTCCAAACTCTTTAGAGATGGTTTTGTAACCTTTTCCATCCTGATTAGCATCAACAACGCTTTTTCTGAGGTCCTCAGAAATCTCCTTTGTTTGTGCCATGATACACTTCCACAAACATGTGTTGTGAAGATCAGACTTTGATAGATCCCTGTTCTTTAAATAAAACAGGGTGCCCACTCACACCTGATTGTCATCCCATTGTTTGAAAACACCTGACTCTAATTTCACCTTCAAATTAACTGCTAATCCTAGAGGTTCACATGCTTTTGCCACTCACAGATATGTAATATTGGATCATTTTCCTCAATAAATAAATGACCAAGTATAATATTTTTGTCTCATTTGTTTAACTGGGTTCTCTTTATCTACTTTTAGGACTTGTGTGAAAATCTGATGATGTTTTAGGTCATATTTATGCAGAAATATAGAAAATTCTAAAGGGTTCACAAACTTTCAAGCACCACTGTGTGTGTGTGTGTGTGTGTGTGTGTGTGTGTGTGTGTGTGTGTGTGTGTGTGTGTGTATATGCACACACACATTACACACAAACTTCATATCTTTGCATGACTGTGTAATGTTCTTTTATATTACACAGACACACCCACAAAAAAAAAAAAAAACCCGCAAGTTACTGAAAAGAATTTTAATTTTGAACCGGTTCGCCATTTTGACAACGCGCGTCCAGTCAGCGGGAAAACACTGGAAGTGACTTCATCAGAGTGAAATATCAGGAATTATTATACATCCAGGACACTTTTTCAACGGAATAAAAACGTGTTCTATTCCCTTCTAGCAGGTTTCATTCATTTGGTTTGATAGCATTCGATATTGTTAGCATATCGCTTATCCTACGTGTATTATGTCACTCTATCCAATGAAGAATGAGTGTTGAATATGGTTTACAATATTGCACTGTTGTCAAGACAACATGACATCACACATCGGAGATGTAAAACTTCAGCGCTAGCGAGTGAGCGACTGGGACAATTTGTAAACAAACATGGCCGCCAGGTTTGATTGGTTAAATACAGAAGATTTTGAGAGTATTTTGAAAGAGAAAGACGCATCGAACACCTGAAAGGAATGTGTATGTATTATTAATAATAAGAATATTGGCTGGCTTTCTTTCATGGTATAGAGCAATTCCAGCGTTATGGACGTGACACTTGAACTCAAAATGGCAACAAATGACCCAGTGCATGTTTTGTCTCCCAGTATTTAAACAGGTGTTGCATATTTTAAGGCTGTACCATACTGGAGAAGTGATAGAACAAGAACAATTCCCATAGTACATCTAGGGCATGCCAGGAAATGCCAATAAAAGATGCGTTATGGATGTGACAGAAAAAGTATCACTTTTCTTGGGTGACTGTACATTTTTATCAAACTCTGTGAAATTGTAAACCTAATGTCGAAATGGAGATATCCATTTGATAGAGGGGTCCAAGGTGAATATTAAAAAATCTTTGTTTAAAATATTTTGTATTTCATGCAGAGTTTCGGAAGGAAAAGTCAGCGTTATGGATGTGACGAAATTCCGTTATGGATGTGACGCGTCTGAAATAGACATGGCATATGTTTAGAAAATCAGCAATTTAACCACCATAACCCTTTGAAAAACTCTCTAAATATCAGCTAAAACTATCAAAGTTCTTAAATAATATTTAGGATGGCTATTGTTTTGCTGTTTTGTGGATTTTAGCATACATTTCTGTGGCTTGTGGCAATAATATAGAATTGTACATGATCAAAGTTGATTTTAGCTTGGGTTTTACATTATAAGAAAGAAAGACTGACGGTGACATATTAGGTTGGTTACAAATTGGTTCAACTTATTCACATCTGTAAAATACAGGCCTAGGTGAGATCTCTGGGAGTGGTTTTGATGTATTACATGCTGCTTTATTTTTGCATGGTGAGGTTGACATTTACATGGAATTGCCCTATATCAGATATATTCCATTCAGCTACTCGTCTTCGACTTGTTCAGTATCGTGCTGGCTTCCAATAGATGACTCGCAACCATGTGATCAAAATATGCTACGTCATGAGCATCCGCCATGACGGTGGATATACAAAGCAACTCGGATGGCAGCCGCTGAAAGCGTGTCTGTAAACAATGCTGAATTTTCTCAGTATTACCACGATTTGAACGACCGAGCGAAGATTCGATACAAAGAGAAGATAGATATGTGTGGTTTTGACCCATATTATTGTAAAAAGTCAGACTTTTCTGAAGACACTTCTACCGACCATCGAGTCCCCAGACAGACATCGCGCTCTCTGGTTCGGCTGCCGCAGAATCAAGTCCGACCTTGGACGAAACAGAGCCCATGTTCTGAGCGGGTGCCAGTCTGGATTGTTTCTATCGTATAATTTTGCTGGCGCTCCTCAAAGCGAAATGCTAATACACGTGTTAAAATTAAACCAACGACCGAGTGAACCACGACAAGAAAGAACGCCCATTTTATAGCAAAATTCTAGCAACGTGAAATAAAATTCTTCGCTGATATTATCGAGAAAGCTTTTGAACCTCATCTGAGATAAAATGATGACTGACTGCAAACACGAGCCGTTTTGGTTTTCGCCTCTGTTAGATCAGCCCTGCCGATGTTGTTCAGCCGTGCTCGTCTCCTCTCCGTACCAAGCCTCAGAGTTTCCTCGTCCTCTTTCCGAATCACGGACGGAATTCTAAAAAATTGGAATGTGCCACGGTCACGAGTACTGTTGTGACCACAACCATATACAGCACAAAAATATTGCAGAGCTAAAAGAACGCTTAAAGCAGTGGAAAAACAAAGAGAATCGCGCACGCGGGACTGTTTTGTATGGAACGTCGTTTGACCCCGCATTTGTACTGTATATCCACCAACATGGCCGACATCCAGGTTTCTAGTTTGCTTTGACGTCACTTACAAGTCAAGGATATTATTTAAATACGTCACTCAGATCCGTGATGTATTTCAGATGAGAAATGAGTTTTTCAACACGAGAAGATAAACTTCACATCCTCAAGCCAACGTGATTGTGATTTTCTTTTTATTATATCGACAAATAAAACGTCCCCAAATTTATCAAAACAATTCACGAGTTTATGTCACGGTTTTGGTTCTCCATGTCCCGGATGGAGCTCATATGAAAAATACAAGTGGCGTATTATTTACAGGATTGAGTTGAAGATAAATTTTCAAGACAATAGACCCCTTTCACTGACGTCACCCGAAACCGGAAGTAAACAGACCCTGCGCCATTTTGGAAGACCAACAAACTCGTGATCAGGGGATAATAACGGCAGCGGTATGTGAACCCATGAGAATAAAGTGGAGTGGCAAACGACTTAAACAAACAAATCTGAGCTGTTTTATTTATGATTTATTGGCCCAACAGTAGACTTGAAAGAAACCTGTGTGAGACTTGGCAAAAAACTGTGGATATAATGGATAAGTCTGTGCATGATCTGCGGACACTTTGAAGTAAGCAAACGCAAGAAATTCAGATTTAAAACATGCTAAAGTGGCCCCAAGTTGATAACTGTATGAGGAGCAAGCCTCCCAGACTTCTACAATTTAATAATAATAATAATAATAATAATAATTTAGGATGATTAGGGGCTTGCTCGCTGCTGCCAGGTTGGTTGTTGAGTAGCCCGACTGTTTTTTTCTTGCGTGTGGTATCATTGTTGACGCGAGGTTGTTTTTTGAACATGCCAATGTGGACACGATTTCCCCTGATGAGTTATGACTTCAGACGCGATGCGTGTGTGGAGGTGTGGAGTCCGCGTGATATGTGCGCAAGATAGGCTTCTCATGTGTTTGGAGATCCGCGCTCCGAGACAAGCACAAGCACCCCCCCCCAAGGGGAAAAAAAGGGACCCCCCGAAAATATCGGCATAGTTCGAACACTGAGTGTAGGCACTGGGTGTAAACAACAAATAGTTTACAATGTCTGGGTAGCAAACAGATGGCAGAATTGGTGTCAGGTCCTCCTTATGTTTCCATTCTCCCTTGCCGCGAGTCTTATCATATGGGTCAAACCCATCAATCACAGCCAGTTTCTCCACATACCGTGCCCTTTCTGCAGCTGGTAATGTACTCACATAACCAGAATTATCATCCATCGTGTCACTTTACTCTCGCTCGTACTTTGTTTTATATTGTGAGTGCATGTACTTGGTCTTCCAATATGGCGCCTAACAAAATCTCGCGGCGCGGTGACGTCATGTGAAAGGGGTCTATATGATGCTTATGAGAAAGTTTCTCATGATTGTGCTTTAGTAGGGTCTCAGAATGATCAGAAAGGTTCTCTGCTGCGGTATGAAGTTGACGTCGTATTAGATAACAGCCACAAGAAGTGTTGTGTGTATGATTCGGATAGTTTTTAGACACTTGCTCATCTGCTTTAATGTACATCATGGGAGATTTTTCTTTTTGAGATCCAAACTCATCGGCTGCTCACACACACGAAGAAAAAAAAAACACAACACACCTAACTTTGCTACCTCACAGTTCCAGAGTCTTGGGTTACTGTTATACTGGTTTACCTCTGTCTATCCGTCCGTCCATATCTCCGTATTTCTGTCTGTCTGAAACACCTTTTTTCCTCAGGAACCACAAATCATAGCCACTTGGTCCTTGGTACCGAGCTTCAGCTTGAGGTTCTATACCATGTATACCATTTTCAGGTCTGTCGTACATCGACTTCCTGTTTACCGAGTGAATGTATTTAAGAAACATAAAGCGTGGATTTACAAAATTTTCGTAACACTTTTCTCAGCAACTACAAATCAGAACTGCTTGATATTTGGTACCGAGCTTCAGCTTGGGGTTCCATACCGTGTATACCGTTTTCAGGTCTGTCGTACATCGACTTCCTGTTTACCGACTGAATGTACACTACCGTTCAAAAGTTTGGGGTCACTTTGAAACGTCCTTATTTTTGAAAGAAAAGCACTGTTCTTTTCAATGAAGATCACTTTAAACTAATCAGAAATCCACTCTATACATTGCTAATGTGGTAAATGACTATTCTAGCTGCAAATGTCTGGTTTTTGGTGCAATATCTCCATAGGTGTATAGAGGCCCATTTCCAGCAACTCTCACTCCAGTGTTCTAATGGTACAATGTGTTTGCTCATTGCCTCAGAAGGCTAATGGAGGATTAGAAAACCCTTGTACAATCATGTTAGCACAGCTGAAAACAGTTGAGCTCTTTAGAGAAGCTATAAAACTGACCTTCCTTTGAGCAGATTGAGTTTCCGGAGCATCACATTTGTGGGGTCGATTAAATGCTCAAAATGGCCAGAAAAATGTCTCGACTATATTTTCTATTCATTTTACAACTTATGGTGGTAAATAAAAGTGTGACTTTTCATGGAAAACACAAAATTGTCTGGGTGACCCCAAACTTTTGAACGGTAGTGTATTTATGAAACATATAGTGTGGATTTTGACGCTATTTCAAGAAGCAAAATGCGATTTCAAAATGAGTTTACCAGGATGCTATGTGAAATCCCTGGGGAGAGACACTGCTCTTTACTTACTCGTTTCAGGGTTCATTATTTGTTGAAGTCCAGATTCATAATAAGTGTCCTATTCCTTCGATTGCTTGCATTCTGATATAAGTGAGAGCGGGGGGATACGTAAGTGAGCAGTAGCTCACAGTTGATCTTGTCTTGTTCTCCTCGTGTCATTATGGGCTTCCTCATGCTGGAAGGTCAGAAAGGCTACACTATGGCCAAGTTTACATTAGACCGTATCTGTCTCGTTTTCTTCGCGGATGCACTGTCCGTTTACATTAAAACGCCTGGAAACGCCGGGAAACGGGAATCCGCCAGGGTCCATGTATTCAATCCAGATCGTGTCTGGTCCGGTGCTGTGTAAGCATTGAGAATACGCGGATACGCTGTGCTGAGCTCTAGCTGGCGTCGTCATTGGACAACGTCACTGTGACATCCACCTTCCTGATTCGCTGGCGTTGGTCATGTGACGCGACTGCTGAAAAACGGCGCGGACTTCCGCCTTGTATCACCTTTCATTAAAGAGTATAAAAGTATGAAAATACTGCAAATACTGATGCAAATACTGCCCATTGTGTAGTTATGATTGTCTTTAGGCTTGCCATCCTTCCACTTGCAAGTGGTAAGTGATATGCGCTGGGATCACACACACAGCGGCTCAGTCCCGAATCACTGCTCGTGTGCTATACTTGCGCGCTCTGTGAGCTGCGCAGGGCCGGAGTGCGCACCCTCCAGAGGGCACTCGCTGTTCAGGGCGGAGTGATTTGGAGCGCAGGATGCCTGCGGAGCCGAGCGTATCCGTGTATTGGCGTTGCTGTGTGCACGCGACTCGTGTATTGGTGTTGCTGTGTGCACACTAATCGTTTTAAAAACGTTAATCTGATGATCCGCTGATACGGTCTAATGTAAACCCCACCTAACTTGCTCCAAGGTGTGAACGAGTGTGTAAATGGTGCCATGTGATGGACTCGACTCGACTCGCATTCCTGCCTCGTGTTCAATGTTCCACGAGTTATGCACAATATAATGTGGTATCACGTTCACTGTATAGTATGCCATCATATTGTTGTATCTTAATATTTCATCTCTTTCTTCGGATTGATGTGTATCTCCTGCATCATGTCGTACAGTTCTGCCGCCGGTTCTAGTGCCTCGGAACAGCGAGTTCAATGCCAAGCTGTCCATGCTCCCACGCTTCCGCAACCCGCTGCACCAAACGGAGCCACACATGCCCCACAACATTAAGTACCCGGAATCCTTCACTCAGCAGCCGGGGAACAGCTTACCGTTCGGCCCCAGCTCGCCCTCCAACAGCTACCCTGGCTCACCCAACAGCGGCACGGCAAGCAGCGCAACCTTCCCAAACTCCCCAGGCAGCTCTGAGCCCAGCAGCCCCTTCCAGATGCCAGGTGAGACTGATGATCAGGATGTAGAAATAACAGCAGCTCTGACTGTAGATGCAAAGCAGATCACAGGTTTATATTCATTACTGTTACTTAAACATTTATGGAAGGCATCTCCAGTGTCGGCGCTTTGTAAGCTGTAACCTTACGTTTGGCAAATCGCTGCGGTATTAGAGGAATAAAACACTTCGAGATGTTCTAGGATGTCAACAGGTTGATGTGATGCAGCGCAGCATGAAGCGGAGTTACAGTTACCAGTCCAGAGTTGATCGTTTTTCAATAACAGCATGTCCTGTGACTAAAACTGACTTATGATCATATAGATTGTGGATTAAAGTTTGTGTGTTGGCTCACAGAAACTCCACCTCCTGCATATATGCCCCCCGAGGAGCCGATGACGCAGGACTGCCCTCAGCCAATGGACACCAACCTGCTGGCCCCCAACCTGCCGGCCCCCAACCTGCCTGTAGATATCAACAACCGGACAGGTACACACACACACACACACTGTACTTTTTCCCCCTCCATCACATCCACTTTATCCTTTCCGGAAGATTCTGTATTCCCCAGTCCCCTGGTTCTACTTCTACCAAATGAATCATTTTTGAGTCATGCTCCCAGTTTTGTCTTTGCCTCATACGCTTGTATGGTTTTACATTCTATCCACATTCACTGGATATGAGCAATTGCGCATTCTGATTGGCTACTCTACTACTAGGATATCAGCTCATACACTATGAATAGAGAAAAATAAAATGGCGGCGCATGTTGCTGAAGCAACCGAGAAAAAAATAAAACCTCTACTCGAAAACAAAACCCTAAAAAATGTGACCCCTCACCGAATCCAGGGACACATGTCGGCCGAAACGAATTCGAGATAATCGCAAAAGAAGCATTTTTTTTTTTTGAAATTTGTGATTTTTGTTTTTTTCCATCATGTGCAAGTTGAGATCTTGAAGAATGCAATCAGTATTTCAGATAATAGATTGTTTTGTTGGAAAAGCATACATTTTTTGTTGCAAATTGTCTCGTTTTTGTCAGGACTGTAGCCTGCTGGGGCGTGTGGGTAAATTACCATATGGGCCATTCACATGATGATTTAAGTCATTTGTTTTTTTTTTCGCGAATCAGCTGTATGATCCGAGTTGAGCGCATGGCTACTTAACCTGCATACAGGCGTGTGATTTCACTATGGAATGAGTTACTAAACAGAGCGCAGAGGAGCTGAAACACCGCGAAGCAAACAGACGCACGGTATTTACATCGGAGATCACCATTTCTAGCAAAAAAAAACGCAACCTCGTTTTCCAGATTGAATGGAATACGTGAATGATCGGATGATACACGGACCGTTCTAGGATTACATTCCATCGGAGGCATTGGTGTGTGCAAGGCGCCGTTTCTCTTTCTGATGGGGTAAGTTTATTAATCTAAGGCTGTGTGGTTATTTTTGCATGTAACGGAGAGTGTTGTGGTTTGGTTAAGCCTAGGTCACAACCGGACGTACGATTTTTTGGCCGTGTGATTTTTGGCGTTTCCCAAATCGCTGCGTTTTTTTTTTTGTTCACGGAGAAAGACGCGCATTGGCCGTAAGTTTGTCTTGCAACCTGAAAAAAACGTAAGCGCCCGTAGAGTTTGTTTGACATGACAAAGAACCTCTGCGGCCGGTCTACGGCTCGAAAATCAGCACGTCACATGCGCGCTCTCGTGCTTTTCACACGCGCGCTCTCGTGCGTTTCATGCGCGCTCTCCGTGTGTTTCTTGCGTTTTTTGCGTGTAGACCGGCTGTAGGAGCGCGTACTGTACGGCCGGTTGTGACCGAGGCTTTACATGAAACTAGTGTTGTGTTAGTTGTGTCATCATCGTGCTATCTTTCTTTCTTACGGTGTGAGTAATTTTTCAACCACAAAACGTTAAAGTATACTTTAGGACTTATTTTTGTACTTCATAATTGTGTTGGGCATACTTTGCATGGAAGGAAAATTGACGTGGTGATCTTTGTTTACATGAAAGTAGTATCGTGCTAGCTAGTAGGGGGTAGGGCTTTCCTTAATGTCATGCAGATGAGCAGCATTATGTGCCCGCCCTAAACCCGGAGTAGCTGAGATGGAAAACTTTGAGGGCGATTTTCTCCCTTTCCTGTTTTAAGAAGTATACACTTTCAAAAGGCCACACATTCTTCAAATATTGTCAGATCTCCACATGGAAGGCATCATTGGAAAGCTTAGAAACTGTACTTTCTGAATCTGTCAATAACTCAAAATGCCCCCGGGCAGACATGTGTCCCTGGATTCTGTGATCTGCCACAAATACAAAAAAGCAACAAAATATGGAATGAAAGTATTTGATGGTAAGAACTTTTTTTTTTTTTTTTTAATTTTTCAAGAATTATTATTATTGCGTTTTTCACAAATTGCTCCTGTCATTTCGCCGGTTTGTTTACATTCTAAGCGGACATGATTTTGTAGAAAGTTTTTATTTATCGAATTTGTAAAAAATTTAAAATAAAAATGCTCTGTTTCTCAAAATCCAGTGAATGTGGATAGAATAAAACAGTTATTCCACTCAATCTCATCGTACATGGCTTATAGCTAACTCGGTGCTACGCGCCTCGTCAGCACTCAGCTCATGTACGACTCAATTTCGTGGAATAACTGTCAAATATATACATATATAAAATTGTAAAGTTAGCATTTTTACAGATTCCTTTCTTTAATTTGTCCTCCTTATTAGGGTGTACGTTATCAGTATTAACTTTTTTTTTTATTTTTAACTACTGTATAGCTAACAGTTTGTGAGCAGACCTACGCTGTGTATCAGGATGCATTTTGTGTATCGTAGAAATATCAAGTATTAAATTGTTACTGTATATGATATTTTTGTTATATCGTCCGGCCCTCCGTGGTACCAAGAGTACCAAGTACCAAACAGGGACAGTTGGAGGCCTCTAGAAATAGGGTAGAACATTGATTGGTCAAACAGTGGAGTCAGATGATGGCTATTCTGGGAGGAACAACAATAAAGACCCTGCTTCCTTAACTCAAGCAATCAAGCGCTCTGTGAAACCTTGTGGTGGATAATTGGCTGTTTTTGTTGTTGCGTGAAGAAATCCTTCTCACGCCATGCAATTGGGCGGCGCCAATCTCCATTTCCATAGCCCTCGGCCTCTCACCTATACAGTTAGGGTTACAGTGGGGGGCCGGTCCTCTGGTAACCACGAGAGTTTGACTCCCCAATTGCATCCGTATTGCAGCGTGCCTTGCCAGACGGCAGTAGGTACCTTTTTTTTTTTTTTTTTTTTAAACGAAGGTCTTTGGTATGACCCTACCGCGAGTTGGCCTAGTGGTTAGCGTGTCCACCTCTCAATCGGGAGATCATGAGTTCTACTCGCAATCGGGTCATACCAAAGACCATCATAAAAATGGTACCACCTGCTGTCTGGCAAGGCACGCTGCAATACAGATGCGAGTGGGGAGTCAAACTCTCGCGGTTACCAGAGGACCAGCCCCGCACTGTAACCCTAGCTATGTAATAGGCAAGAGGTCAAGGGCTACGGAAACGGAGATCAATGCCGCCCTATGGCATAGGAAGGGACTTTGACTTTGGTATGACCCAACCGCAAGTAGAACTCACAATCTCCCGCTCGAGAGGCAGACATGCTAACCACTAGGCCAACTCGCGGTGGTTGTTTAAAACTACTAAAATTTTAATGTAAAAAATAGGTTCTTTGTAGGCATGTAACAATTCACCCAATTCATGATTCGAATCAATTCACAATATCGGGTTCACGATTCAGTTTTCTCATGATATTTTTTAATAAAGAAAGGAAGAGAAAATTATTACCAAAAAATGCAACATTTATTTTATATTTTTATGAAGTTAAATATTACTTTTGTTAAATTTAACATCAAAAAATAAAGTTTTCATTTTCTTAATAACAACATTAATTATTTACCCACATTTTTGTAAAGTTTGGAGTAAACTATAATAGCCTATTAACTAAAATATTCCTTTTATAAAAAATGAAAAAAGTTAAAGATAAATAGGCCTTTTTTTCATAAACTTTTATGAACATTTGTACTTCCTCCAGTCTGTTAAAAGAGAGCTCTGAGTTCTTGTTAAATCTATTTGTACACAATCACACAACACCTTATTTTAGATCTGTTGTTTTTTGTGTATTTTTGTGGCATTAGAGCTGTGTTGCTTCCGCCTACAGTGAAGTCACATGTATTCCCACTATTGTACATCCCTCTGCTGTCTAAACAACACGATCGCAGCTAGGAAAAGCTAAGAGATTATGCAGTCTGACAACAATAATCGTGATTAATTATATGGCACGAGCTACTTTCGGTTAAATCGTGCGCTCTGATTGGTTCCTTGGTGGGCAGAATTTTCCTGTAACGCCTGTGGGCGATTATGGACTTTCTTTCCAAGGCGCTGGTTTTCGATGTTGCAAAAAACAAAAGCAAAACAACAAAAAAAGATGAATTGGAAATCAAAACGGAATCAAAAATGGCCGAAACGCAAAAGACGAAGAAGAGTCCTCGAGTTATTCAAGAAATGAGCAACGAAGAGCATTCAGAAACCGCTAACTGCGAACAGAAATTCAGTTTTGAAACCGCTAGCTGTTTATTCTGTATGCGTGACTCAACTATGTTACAAATATGATGTGACTGAAAGCAGCATCATGCCTCATTATACACTACGTTCAGACTGCAACCTGAAACGACCCATATCCGATTTGTTGTGAAATCCGATTTTTTTGTTAGGCCGTTCACATTACCAATTATATGAGACTTGTATGCGATCTCCAATATGAACGGAAAACGACCCAAAAGTGTCCCGCATGCGCAGATTGACACGTAATAAGCACATCTACGTAATACGTAAACAAAAAAAAAGCGCACTCTTCAAGTTTGCAAGTAAAGCATGGAGATGAGGCGAGACCTGGCGATGTGGTTTTTTTGTAGCGGCGGCGGAACTCGCACAATAATCTGATTAATGTGGGCAGCAGACTAATGAGACCGAAGGTGTCAAATTACTGGAAATTTCCAGAACAATCTTATAATCTTGTAATACAGGATGGTTTAAGTTATAAATCAGTTATAGAAACTGTTTTATTTAATCAGGCTAACAGATCAACATCCAGGTCCCTACCAAATCCACCATTAGCTTGATCAATTCTATAAAAGTCTATTTAAATTCTGAAAACTGTACAAATGTTGTTGTTTTCCACCAAAGAGGCGGGATTAGCCAACGCAGAATAGTGACGTTTGTCTCTTGTTGATGGCGTGTAGGTCGCATGAATGCGACCTGTCCGGTCAGACTGCAGTCGCATGTGAAAATAACGGATATGCATCGGAATTAGGACCACATATCCAAGCGGCCTGGGTCGCATGTGAAAAAAATCGGATCTGTGTCGTTCAGATTGTCAATAACAAATCGGATACAGGTCGCATGTGGGCAAAAAAATCGGATATGGGTCGTTTCAGGGTGCAGTCTGAACGTAGTCTAAATGATAATCTATTTTAATCTTAGAAATAAAAAAGCCATATAATAAACTCCTTATTAACCTCACTTGCTCGGTCTGATATTTTCCCATAAAGACCAAGCAAGCGAGGTTAATAAGGAGTTTATTATATGGCTTTTTTTTTTTTATTTCATCGATTTGAATTGTCATAAATTTGTATTGTGATTCGTCATCACGTGATATATTGTTTCATGCCTAGTTCTTTGGGTTGGGGGAAAAAAATGAAAGAAATAAAAATAACTCCTCGGATAAAGAGCCAAAATGTCACTGAATACTGAAACAGTGTGAAATGTATTATAAAATAAATCAGAATTAATGGAGGGTCTGTTTTTTTTTAAACAGTTAAATGGCTCCGTAGCTATAAAATGTCCAGAAATATGTGATTTAAACAATAGAATGATATACAAGTATCAGTAAATACAATCGTACCATGACCTGTATGGTTCTGTGTTGGGAGACATGGAGTTTATTGAAGCTTTGTTTTCTCGGGAGGTGTGAGTGGAGCGGGAGTTTTGGGAGCCGAGCTCAAGCTGCATCCTGTGTAGCTACGTCGGGCGCTGGCCCATTGTGAAAGCGCTAATGGGAAAGGGGTAGACAAAACACACCTGCGACTCAGTGCCACCCGGATCAGGAAGCAGAAGAGAGCTGTGTGCTGGATAAACACGCTTCAGCTCTCTCAGAGGGGGAGGAGGAGGAGGTGGTGGGAAAGGCAGCAGGAGTGACTCACTGAGGGCAGACACGGGGCACGACATGGGCGAGGACACGCGTTCATCTGATATTCTCCATGGATGCTGACACAACACTGAGACAGAGTTCAGATCCAGGGTCTGGTGTGTGAATAGCTTTTGTGTTAGTGAATACAGCTGTGTGATCAGAGATTATACGGTATATATTAGTGATAATCGGATTATAAAATGTCAGTTGGGAGATGTTGACAAAGCGGTTTATGGGGTAAGGTTTTAGTCCGGCTCAAATTCAACTCCAGTTTTACATACACTACCGTTCAAAAGTTTGGGGTCACCCAGACAATTTTGTGTTTTCCATGAAAAGTCACACTTTTATTTCCCACCATAAGTTGTAAAATGAATAGAAAATATAGTCAAGACATTTTTCTGGCCATTTTGAGCATTTAATCGACCCCACAAATGTGATGCTCCAGAAATTCAGGCCCTGTCCACACGGCAACGGATTCAGGTGACTCTGATACAATTGCTTATCGTTTAGGCCTGGCGTCCACACGGCACCGGCGTTTTGGGTGCCCAAAACGCAATCTTTTTGAGAACGGGTTCCAGAGTGGAAAGATCTGGCAACGTTGCCGTTGTGAAGTCGTCTGGATGAGTAGAACGGATTTGTTTACGATGATGTCACAACCACATGACTGTGAGTGCTTCACGCTGGGTAGAAGTGTAACGAACTCGATGCGAGTTGTCAACAAATCCTATAACTTGGTTCATGAAACGCGCTTACAAAATATTTTCACTGTGAATATTTATTGTGTAATGGTGCAAAGTGAGAGAGAGAGAGAGAGAGAGAGAGAGAGAATAGCCCTTAGGGCAGAGTCAATCCCGCCAGCAAAAATAGGGAAAAAAAGGAGCGATCTCACCTCTTCAGATGATGGTTTAAGTCCTACAATACATTCCTCAAAAAGAGCGTAGAAGAGCAAATTAATCCATCAACGTGTAGCATTCAATTTATTCCGGACCATTAAAGACGCCGCCTTCCGCGTAGAATCATACGTCATCCTCGCCGCCATATTGGATAGGTCAAAGCGGAGAATAAAGATTAGCTGCGTTTAACTGTACCAACAGGTTTGCCGTCCAAACGAGATCACATGGGATTACCTTTCACAGGTAAGACTGGAAAAATACTTTTCATTGTATTTGGTCATCTCATCTCATTATCTCTAGCCGCTTTATCCTTCTACAGGGTCGCAGGCAAGCTGGAGCCTATCCCAGCTGACTACGGGCGAAAGGCGGGGTACACCCTGGACAAGTCGCCAGGTCATCGCAGGGCTGACACATAGACACAGACAACCATTCACACTCACATTCACACCTACGCTCAATTTAGAGTCACCAGTTAACCTAACCTGCATGTCTTTGGACTGTGGGGGAAACCGGAGCACCCGGAGGAAACCCACGCGGACACGGGGAGAACATGCAAACTCCACACAGAAAGGCCCTCACCGGCCCCGGGGCTCGAACCCAGGACCTTCTTGCTGTGAGGCGACAGCGCTAACCACTACACCACCGTGCCTCCCCGTATTTGGTCATTATAATGTAATTTTACGAACATATTTTCCTGACTCTGTGGCTAATATGAAGTCTCGCGCATAATAGTTTATGCGCATGCGTCCTTACTTCTTCTATTGTTCTGGTGTCTCCGATGGGACCGTCTTACAGCGCCCCTAGAGGTGTGGCATGTGTATTGCATCGTTTTCAGCAAGCGTTGCGTTGCCATATGGACCTGATATTTTACTGATTGTTGCCCATTTGGACGCGATATATTTTTAAATAACATCTCGTTGCCGTTGTCGTGTGGATGTAGCCTCAATCTGCTCAAAGGAAGGTCAGTTTTATAGCTTCTCTAAAGAGCTCAACTGTTTTCAGCTGTGCTAACATGATTGTACAAGGGTTTTCTAATCATCCATTAGCCTTCTGAGGCAATGAGCAAACACATTGTACCATTAGAACACTGGAGTGAGAGTTGCTGGAAATGGGCCTCTATACACCTATGGAGATATTGCACCAAAAACCAGACATTTGCAGCTAGAATAGTCATTTACCACATTAGCAATGTATAGAGTGGATTTCTGATTAGTTTAAAGTGATCTTCATTGAAAAGAACAGTGCTTTTCTTTCAAAAATAACGACATTTCGAAGTAACCCCAGACTTTTGAACGGTAGTGTATTGCTGCAGATTTTCAGTGTAATTAATTGAATCCAAATTTTTTCCATAGCTTCTGATGTCAAAAAAAAAATGTAGTAAAAAAAAAATTTTTGTGGCTACTGCCTCATAGAATCGGAGCCACTATGTCATCGTGTTGTAAGAATGTAGGAATAAGTGGAACAATAGCGCACTGCACATGTGCATATGCATAAACATTACAAATCACCAGAACGGCGAATCATGATCTCGCAATACGAACAGTTGATCTCGAGTTATCAAAGGTACACAAGAACGAGTGGTGAAGCCACTATTACCCCTTTTCCACCAAATCAGTTCCAGGGCTGGTTCGGGGCCGGTGCTGGTGCTGGTTCACAACTCGTTCAACTTGCGAGCCAGCTGAGAACCAGTTTGCTTTTCCATAGCTCGCGGAGCCACGTCATTACGTCACTGTATACGTCAGTTACGTCGTTGTATACGTCATTACGTCGCTGTATACGTCAGTTACGTCGCTACGTTTGCATAAACCTTGGCGCGAATATCAAAGCAAAAACAACACGGAAGAAGCAGCAGCGGCAACAACAACAATAATAATGGATGACTTCGCGTTTGTACAGCTGCTGCTTCTCGTCGCTTAAAAATGGCGATCTTTCGCGGTCTTGTTATTGTTGTTGGTCTTAACAACTCCGCCCCCCCGCTGACGTAAGCGGTTCTTTCCTCTGTCCCAGCAGAGAGTTGGTGCTAGCCTGGAACCGGTTTTTCTGGCCCCAGAGCCAGTTCTTTGTCAGTGGAAACAGAAAACCCGGTTCCAAACTAAGCACTGGCCCCGAACCAGCCCTGGAACTGCTTTGGTGGAAAAGGGGCATACGTCATCGTGTTGTAAGAATGAATGTAACAACAGCGCGTACCAATCAGCAGTTATCCTGATCAAGTTCGATTACCCGTTCTACCTCTTGATAAACTTCGGAATTGACCAGAACTATCTGTGACAATCACCTCTTCCCTGCTGCCAAACTGGATAGCACCTTCACACTGTGGCGTAGGAATGGTCTAACTATATGCTACAACTTTTACATACTGTAGATGGTCTTTTTGGCAGTTTTTCTGATCTTTCTGGAAAATTTCACCTGCAGCGGTCAGACTTATTCAGGTATTTTCAGGCCCGTCACTTTATTCAAAGCCATAGTCCAGTATTTCCTGCTTTACCGTCAGACACAGGACTTGAGAAGGTTTTGCGGGCTCCTATGCAGCATGGGAGACGTATCTCAATTATCTCAAATATAATTACTTCCCTTCAGGAAACATCATTAGACAGGCTTAGAACTGAATGGGCTGAAGAACTTGGGATGGAAGTGTCTGAAGCAGTTTGGGACTGCGCTCAGGCTAGAGTTAATGGAACATCATCTTGTGCCCGGCTCAGCCTGATACAGTTCAAAGTTTTTCACAGAATTTACTACACCAAATCCAAATTATCCAGAATTTATTCTGACATTCCAGATAGGTGTCTCATCTCATCTTATTATCTCTAGCCGCTTTATCCTGTTCTACAGGGTCGCAGGCGAGCTGGAGCCTATCCCAGCTGACTACGGGCGAAAGGCGGGGTACACCCTGGACAAGTCGCCAGGTCATCACAGGGCCGACACATAGACACAGACAACCATTCATACTCACATTCACACCTACGGTCAATTTAGAGTCACCAGTTAACCTAACCTGCATGTCTTTGGACTGTGGGGGAAACCGGAGCACCCGGAGGAAACCCACGTGGACAACATGCAAACTCCGCACAGAAAGGCCCTCGCCGGCCACGGGGCTCGAACCCGGACCTTCCTGCTGTGAGGCGACAGCGCTAACCACTACACCACCGTGTCGCCCCAGATAGGTGTGAACACTGTAATTCTGCACCAGCAGATATGGCCCATATGTTTTGGACCTGCTCTAAATTAAGAGATTTTTGGTCATCTGTTTGCAAAACTTTGAATGATGCATTCAAAACCAAAGTGAAACCCTCTGCAGAAATGGCCATCTTTGGAGTATTGATTAATGAGATCTTGCTGGCCACTGATAAACAGAATGCTTTTGCCTTTGCCTCTTTGATAGCCCGTAGAAGAATAGTCTTGCAGTGGAAATCTCCAGACCCACCCAAAGTGTCAGCCTGGCTTAAGGCCTCTGCATGCTCTTGCGACAAGGCTTTCGCAGATAGCTTTTCGCAGACAGTTGTAATTTATCGTTGAGCGGGGAGTAATAGGCGTGCGCGATGTTATTCACCGCCACAATGCAAGGGGGCGCAAAGTCGCTAGGAGTAGTTGGTGGGTGTGGTTAGTGGAGTGTTTATCCTCCGGTTACTTATAATGACTAGAACTGGAGTCGTATAGATGTACGTACTTCCTCACTTCCTCGATCAACCGCTGTTCGTGCTGCTCCATCTTCGCTCGTGTTTTTAAAAATGGCGGTCATGAAAACAAACCAAACCGGGAAAGTAGGGAAGCGGAAGTGCGTGTACAGCGGATGTAGAGTGGACCAATCAGAGCCCTCTTGTCTGCGACGCTGTCTGCAAGGCTTCTGCGGTGGTCACAATTTTTGGGAGGTGCGCGCAGAGCGTCTGCGAAGGTGGAGGGGCTACGCGGACACTGTCTGCGACGCTATCTGCGAGGACTGGGTTGTCAGCATAAATTGGCCTTTAGCGACCTAATGTTATTCCTGAAGTTAGAGAAGATTAAGTATTTTACCAGAGGTTCAATAAGAAAATTCTACAAAATATGGGAGCCATTGATTTTGTATTTTGACAGGCTCAAGACCCTCCCATAATTTAATAGGGCCCTGTGTTATGTTTTGATCTTGCATACCTATAGGCATAGAGTGCAGATTGCCCCCCCCCGTCTGTTATTTTTATTTAGTTTATTTAAATTTATTTTGCATTTTTTTGTTATAAATGTTATTACGGTTATGATTATATACTTTTTTTCCCTTTTCTTTTATTTACAGCAGTATGTGGGTGTTGTGGGAGGGTGGGTTTTGATTGGAAAAAACACAAAGAAAAACAATTCAAGACATTGTATTTAATTTCATCCTGTATTGCGCTACCTTTCTTGAATAAAAATTAAAAAAAGGAATTGACCAGAGCCAGAAATGAAATAAGAGAAACCTCGTTATAACTTCGTAGCATCGGAAGATAATCGACAGATAAAAAGATAAATGAAATTCACCTCATGGTTCGCCGAGGCTACTGATTCGATATACAGTAAGTGGTGTTTTTTAAGAAAATTTAAGCCCACTTTACACGGGGACGGTCTGAAACAAAAACGCAAAAGTCCGTTTTCGTTCTCACTTTTTTCCGCGTCTACACGACCGTTTTCAAGGAGGAAATCTGCGTCTATACGGTGACGCATAAATGTGTGGAATTCAATTGGATGTGCATGCCAGGCGGCTAGGTGGTGCTGTGAAAGACCTCCGCTATGTCTGCACGCATGCGCAACGTCTTCCGTCTTGTCTGATCTGCACATCTGCGTCGCGAAAACTTTGACTACTCTGGCTATGGTAAGTAAGAAAGTAAGTAAAAAAAGTAAGAGCGTACTATACCCGCCTCTGTTCATTAACGGTATATGTGCAGATTCGGTATAGATGTTCGAAGGACTCCTGGACGTTTATTAAAGCTGCCAGAGCAGCTTGAAGGTCCGTTGGATCGATGTAATCAGACATGCTCTTACTTTTTTACTTACTTTCTTACTTCCCGGGCTGGCATGGACAGTATATGACATATGTATGACGTAAACACGTACCCGACGTGAGCAGATCCGAGCAGAGTTTCGCGTATTGGGTAGTTTAGACGGATATGCAACGGGGGCTGTTTTTAACTTATCCACTCTGGAAGGCGTTTTCAATTTTTTCCGTTTTTCAGCCTCGGAAACGCCGTCCCCGTGTAGACGAAAGGCACTTCCGATAAAATATTTAGTCGTTTTTACCCGACAGCGTCCTTGTGTAAACGGGCCCTTAGATTATCACTACCGGCCAGTGGCCTAGTGGTTAGCGTGTCCGCCTCTCGATCGGGAGATCGCGAGTTCTACTCACGGTCGGGTCATACCAAAGACCATCATAAAAATGGTACCCTACTGTCATCTGGCAAGGCACGCTGCAATAGACCCTTTTCACTCACGTGACCTTCGTAAACGTGACCGCCATTTTGGACATGAAGAAATAACGGTTTATGGCACAGACCCTTTCGGTTCTCGCTCATCTAGCTGCTACAATGACTGCTTAGACTGCAACAATAATACCTAACACACATTTAAGTATCCGTCGTAAAGACGTGAAACTCGTCGAGTGACGAGTGTGTTCATTGATAAGCTAACACAATCTAAAAGCAGACATACCATCACATTGCCCTGGCGCTGTGTACAGTTTACCTTCTATGGTTTGTGCACTCACTATTTGCCATTACTTTCTCCAACCCAGTGTTCGAACTATGCCGATATTTTCGGGGGGTCCCTTTTTTTCCCTTGGGGGGGGGTGCTTGCGCTTGTCTCAGAGCGTGGATCTCCAAACACATGAGAAGCCTATCTTACGCACATATCACGCAGACTCCACACCTCCACACACGCATCGCGTCTGAAGTCATAACTCATCAGGGGAAATCGTGTCTGCATTGGCATGTTCAAAAAACAACCTCGCGTCAACAATGATACCACACGCAAGAAAAAAAAAACAGTCAGGCTACTCAACACATCTGATCCACAGCAGCACCAAAGCATCACTGGAAATCATGTCGACAACCAATCTTCCATTTCAACACGCGTCAACAAACAAATGGCACCACAAACATGAACGAATCGGTCAGGCTACCGATTCCAAACCCACAGCAGACGAATAATTAAATGCATCTTACCTTAAAGCAGAATTGACCACAAAGGAAGTCTGTTGGCACTGCTGGCACACTTCCTTTCTACTAGTTTGTGTCCCCAACCTGGCAGCAGCAGTCGTTGTCATATCGGTTTATTTTATCTTTGATGTAAACACAACACTTCGGATATGCAAATGCTTCCCGTTACACACGATTGCTATGTCAATAAACATCATTTTGCCAATATTTTAGAGACCATCCATCTTCTCCGTCGGTCAGCATCTGTCGGGATCCGATAAAATGATAAATCTTGCCTTGTGTGTTGATGGTTACTACATCCAGGTGCACAACAATATAACGGCATGATGGAAGTCTTGCTGAAAGTAAAAACTTTCTTTGATGGCTATATTCCTTTCGATGCTTCGCCGTCGTTCCTCGTTGTTGGCTGCTGTAGACTACTGGGAGTTCATGTCCAAAATGGTGGCCACGTTTGTCGTGACGTCACGTGAAAAGGGTCCATACGGATGCGAGTGGGGAGTCAAACTCTCGTAATTACCAGAGGACGAGCCCCCCCACTGTAACCCTAGCTATGTGAGAGGCCGAGGGCTACGGAAACGGATATCGGCGCCGCCCTATGCGCCACATGGCGTGGGAAGGACTAGATTATCACAGCTTTTGTTTGGTCCTTCTGAAAGGTCAAATGAAAGGTTTTGTAAGGTTTTTTTAGCTTTTTGGCGGATATTTACGCCCAGAATTCCAGCCATTAAACAAAAACTTGAGAAGGCAGCGAAGACGACGTTGAAATCTTTTGAGCGATCCGCTTGGTTTGCAATGACAAAAGTCCCATGTGGGAATAAATCAGCTCCTTCGTGAAAACTAAGAGTTAAAGTTAAAAGTAAGGTGTCCACGAATTTATGATACCGGATAAAGTGAGTAGAACTTTTTTATGTACACAACATATATACACTGGAGATCAAAATTAGAGAACAACTTATAAAAACTTGAATAATTTTGAAATAATACCATCTTCACTGCTCAACAGTTAAATGACATTTTATTGTGTCCATATCATGGTTCAACAACATTTTTTTCACAAAATGACTAAAGGCATTTCACACAAAAAAATATTTTTCAGAAAACGCACTGATCAAAATTAGAGAACAACAATCTGGAACAAAAATCTGAAGGTTACAACAGTCAGCAATTAGTAAGAAGTGTACAGGCCTCTGCTGTGAATGACTTCAGCACATCTGCGGCCACAGGATAGCACTAGTCTCTCACACTGCTCTGGTGTGATTTTGGTCCATTCTTCTTCCAGCCTCCTCCACAGTTCGGTGATTGTAGAGGGTTTCTTGACCATAACTTTGTCACCAAGGATTTTCCAGAGGTTCTCTGTTGGGTTGAGATCAGGACTCTGGGCAGGCCATGCCATTAATTCAATGTTTTCACCTTCAAGGAAATTCTTTACCCGTTTTGCTGTGTGACATGGAGCATTGTCCTGCATAAAGACTGCAGGCTGATTGGGCGATGAACGCAAGTAAGGAACCATGTGCTGTTGAAGAAGGTTCTGATACACATTTGCATTCACTCGGCCATGTAGCTGTACAAGAGGCCCAACTCCCGCAGCAGAAAACATGCCCCAAACCATGACACTTCCTCCTCCACCTTTCACTGACTTCTTTACACACTTTGGGTTTAGTCTTTCTCCAATGTGTCGCCGAACATAATGCTTCCCATCAGACCCAAATAAATTAAATTTGCTTTCATCACTGAAGTGAACCCTGGACCAGTTCTCCTCTGTCCACACAACATGCTCCTCAGCAAAGCTCAGTCTAGCTTTTTGATTTTTTTTGCTAATGAGAGGTTTGGTCACTGCAGTGTGGGCCTTCAGTCCAAATGCTCTTAAACGGCGAGCCACTGTATGGCGAGACAGATCCTTACCATGTTCAGCACTGAACTGGCGAGCAATTCCACCTGCAGTATGGAAACGATTACCCATTGACATCCTTCGCAGTGACCTGTCCTCTCTTGCATTTGTCTTCCGTGGACGACCAGCCTTCTTGGGCGACTTGAATGAGTTTGTAGTTTTGTAAAGATTCAATATTCTTGAAATCACAGATTTGGAACGATCAACTTGTCTTGCTATGGCTGATAGGGTCATCCCTTTGGTTTTCATCTGGACAACCTGCTGCCGGAGGCTTTCAGTCACTTTAGAACGACCCACCATCTTGCAAAGTCAATGAAACTGGCAGTTAGAATGCCACTTAAATAGGGGTTGACTGATAATCAAGGAAATTAGCACCATGTGCTAGATTAGCACCATTAAGTGGGAGGCACCTGAAAGTGTTCTCTAATTTTGATCAGTGCATTTTTTGCAAAATGCAGGTTTTTTGTTGAAATGCATTATCCATTTTGTGAAAAAGTGTTGTTGTAGCATGGTATAGACACAACAAAATGTCCTTAAACTGTTGAGCAGTGAAGATGGTATTATTTCAAAATTATTCAAGTTTTTATAAGTTGTTCTCTAATTTTGATCTCCAGTGTATATAAACCATACGTTTCTGGAAACTAGAGAAGTTAAGAAATCTAATACTGAAAACTACAAGTCTCTAGCTCTACTGGCTACAAAGTAATCGTCATTTAGATAATATGCTCCAGATGGGATCCGTTCTGCTGGAGGCACACTTGGATTCTCCGAGCAAAATGATTCATGACCCTGCAGCACTCCTCCTTTTGATATAGCTTGGATTTCTCTGGTGATTGCTTCCTTGAGATCTGGAATGGTCCTGGGGTTGTCCTTGTATACCCTGTCCTTCAGATATCCCCACAAGTAAAAATCTGGGGGGTTCAGATCAGGGGAATGAGGTGCCCATTCTGGATTACGCCTACGGCTGATGAGACGACCAGGGAACTTGCTGTCCAGCCAGTCCAGAGTGACAGTGGCTGTATGAGGGGTGGCCCCATCCTGCTGGAACCACTGTATATTCCTCTTCACTTTGTTTGCACCTCTTCTCCTATTTCTGACACCTAATTCTTCCCAAAACTTGTGGAGGACCTCCAGGTAGCGTTCCTTGGTTATCATGACAGCATTCTCCTGTGCATCCTCGAAAAAGAATGGGCCAATTATGCCATGTTTCGATAAGGCTACCCATGCCGTACACTTCTTAGAGTGAAGAGGTCTTTGGAGTACTTCATTGGGAGGCTCTGAACCCCAGAACACATTGTTCTTACTGTTCACATGGCCTTCCAGGGTGAAATGGGCCTCGTCCGAGGTCCAGAGGTCGTCCAGGAAGTCCGGCTCCTCTTCGATCTTCTCAGAGAACCATTGGCACATGACAACTCTCTTTTCTTTATCAGCAGGAGTCAGCTTTTGTTGGATTTGTATCCTATAAGGGTAAAGATGGAGGTCTTTGATCAGAATCTTCTGTACTGATGATTTTTTTTAGGCGGAGTTCCTGGGCCCTTTTACGGAGAGATTTCTTGGGACTACGTCCCACTGACTCCTGTACTCTAGCAATGTTTTCTGGAGATCTTACAGTGAGTTTTCTGCCAACTCTGCTACGAGACTTCTCCTTCATATCATTTATTGTCCCTGCAGTCTCAAACTTCTTTACCCAGCGATAGATCTGCATTTTTGTGGGGTATTTATGATCATATTTTTGACGAAACTGAGCGATTGCATATTTGAAGGAGTTTTTCTCAGTTTTTTTAACCACGCAGAAAATTTTCTGTTCTTTGGTGAATGGCATTCTTGATGGGTGGCTGGGTTTCTTATCTTCTCAGCTCCTTAAATCTGAAACAGAAAGTCAAAATGTTAAAAGACAAAAAAGTTAGAAGCATTTTAGTCGCTATCATAAATTCGTGGACACCCGTATAATTGGTCAAACTTCTGCAAGTCGCTTTAATTTTTTAATTTTATTTTTTATTTTAGAGTCTTTACGCTACAGTTGTGAAACAAAATGTGCTCATTAGTACTAAATAATGCTTCGAAGACAATTCATGAACAAGTGCTTTCTTACTAGTTTGAAAATCGATCTAGTTCACAGCACTATTTTGAACAAAACACAGGAAACAAAATTGGTAACCAAAATACTCCAAGCCCTGATGCTGCTCACAGCTTGGTGATGTTTGCAAGAGATGCGGCGAGTATCATTGATAACATGTATATATGCGATATTTACTGTACGGACATGGGATCAGAAAACTATTTTATTTATAAGCAGGAGCCACAGGGGACTTTTTTTTTTCTAAGTAATCTGTAATTATCCTGATTATTAATCTGAATGAATAAATAAATGCAAATACACAATAATAATTTTCCTATTCTTGGGAAGACCACATTGCTTACAAGATGTATAGAAAAAAACTCTAATATTTACTTGTTAATATTTTATTAATGATCAAATTATTATTGTAAAAAAAAAAAACAATTTAAAAATGAGTCTCAAATCGTGTGCACTTTTGTACAAACACTGGGACAGTCACAGAGGGGGCGGAACCACAAGTAAGCGCTATAGCGTCGATAGAATATGTTCCCATGCGGTTTAATGGTGGGAATAAATTGTTCAGAGGAAGCGGTGCGTGTGTGCGATCAGTCATAGCATTAAAACCACTTACAGGTGAAGAAGTGAATAACATTGATTATCTCATTACAGCGGCAGCACGGTGGTGTAGTGGTTAGCGCTGTCGCCTCACAGCAAGAAGGTCCTGGGTTCGAGCCCTGGGGCCGGCGAGGGCCTTTCTGTGTGGAGTTTGCATGTTCTCCCCGTGTCCGCGTGGGTTTCCTCCGGGTGCTCCGGTTTCCCCCACAGTCCAAAGACATGCAGGTTAGGTTAACTGGTGACTCTAAATTGACCGTAGGTGTGAATGTGAGTGTGAATGGTTGTCTGTGTCTATGTGTCAGCCCTGTGATGACCTGGCGACTTGTCCAGGGTGTACCCCGCCTTTCGCCCGTAGTCAGCTGGGATAGGCTCCAGCTTGCCTGCGACCCTGTAGAAGGATAAAGCGGCTAGAGATAATGAGATGAGATGAGATCTCATTACAGTGGCACCTGTCAAGGGGTGGGATATATTAGGCAGCAAGACAAGGGGTCTTGAAGTTGATGTGTTGGAAGCAGGAAAAATGGGCAAGCGTAAGGAGCGACTTTGACAAATTGTGATGGTGAGATGACTGGGTCTGAGCATCTCCAAAATGGTACATCTTGTGGGGTGTTCCTGCTATGCAGTGGTTAGTACCTACCAAAAGTGGTCCAAGGATCCAAAGGACAACTGGTGAACCGGCAACAGGGTCATGGGTGTCGAAGTTTAATTGATTCGCATGGGGCACAAAGGCTAGTCCATATGGTCCAATCCCACAGAAGAGCTACTGTAGCACAAACTGCTGGAAAAGTTCATGTCGACACCTTTTTGTTGTTGCCAGCATTAACTTTTTCAGCAGTTTGTACTACAGTAGCTCTTCTGTGGGATTGGACCATATGGGCTAGCCTTCATGCCCCATGCGAATCAACACCCATGACTCTGTCGCCAGTTCACCGGTTGTCCTTTGGGTCCTTGGACCATTTTTGGTAGGTACTAACCACTGCGTACCAGGAACACCCCACTAGATGTGCCATCTTGGAGATGCTCAGACCCAGTCATCTCACCATCATAATTTGGCCCTTGTTAAAGTTGTTCAGATCCTTACGCTTGCCCATTTTTCCTGCTTCTAACACATCAACTTCAAGAACTGACTGCTCTCTTGTCTTGCTGGCTAATATATCCCACCCACTGACAGGTGCCACTGTAATGAGATAAGGCCAAAAAAAAAAATAGTGTGTTTCCGGTAACATGAAATACTAAAATAAGGTCGGTAGGTAGGAAAGTTTTTTTTTTTTTCTTAATTTTTTTTTTATTTTGTTCGAAAAAATTAACACAAGTAAACATCTTACAAAATAGTATTTTGGCACAGAATCCTTTATACCACACATAATAATAAAATAAGTGTTTTTAAATCTTTAAACGAATAAAAAAAATATCGCGAGAGTTCGAGTCATGATCTACGGAAGCGATATTTCATGATATTTTCATGTAATAACGTGAAAACACCTTATCAAGAAATAACGTGAAAATAACATCCTAGGCTAGGCTACTTCCATTAAAAGCAGACGGCCTAGCCTAGCCTACTGTAGAACTTGGGTTGAGCAAAAACATGGCTGAATCCTGAATGACTCCTATTTGTATAAATAGGGGACTACATAGGCGGCAAAATTTAGTGTTTTTCCCTGCCATGGAAGTGCACGTGTATACTGAAATGGAAGCAATTTGCATTACAGCCTTGAATGAGGATTCAAAATGGCGGCTCGGCTCAGTTTTCCTTCCTCCTTCAGTATACAAGTGCGCTTCCATGTTTATGCAGGAGGGCTGATAGAAGTGGCGAAACATTTTACTTTTTATCGTTTCTTTCACAACTTGAATGCGTTGAAACAAAAAATTATGACAAACTAACGCCGCTTACACTAAAATATCGAGGGAAATTTGTAATAAAAACTTTACGGTCGGCAATTTCGACGCGGAAATTCTCAATCGGTCGGGTTACCGGAAACACACTATTTTTTTTTTTTAATTTGGCCTAATCAGTGTTATTCACTTCTTCACCTGTCAGTGGTTATAATGTTATGGCGTGTGTGTGTGTGTTTTTTATACTACTTACACCACAGTAATTTGTCAACTCAGACCAAGTTACTTCTTCTTATCACTTGCGTTATTGTCACTATGGCAGTCGTTCCTTCACCAGTTTGTCTCTCTCCCTCTTTTTTTTCTTGAAGTTAATGAGACCAAATTGGAAAACTGTCCTCTTCCCTGTTTTGTTTATTTATGTCTCTGTGTCTGTCTCTCTCTTTGTGCAGATGTGCAGTCGGTGGCTTATGAAGAACCGAAGCACTGGTGCTCCATCGTGTACTACGAGCTGAATAACCGAGTCGGAGAGGCCTTCCAGGCGTCCTCGACCAGCGTCCTGGTGGATGGCTTCACCGACCCGTCCAACAATCGCAACCGCTTCTGCCTGGGCCTGTTGTCCAACGTTAATCGCAACTCCACCATCGAGAACACACGCCGACACATCGGCAAAGGTCCGAAACGTGACGCTGCGTATATTTACGGATATATCTGTGGTTTTCCGTGTGGTTTACCTGACCATCAGGGTGCAGCTCGTGCAAACTGATAATATAGATTAATGTTACTCAGTACACTTCCTGGAGGGACGTGTACCACTTGGCCTGATTTCAATCGATCAACAGATTCCCATTAGGATCAGACTACAGTGGCCCAGTAATGGCTCAGAAGTTAATGGACAAGGCGAAGACAAATAAAAAAATGACCAGAGAGTGACGTTTCTTTCACCTTAGCTGCATTTACTGTGCATGAATAATAATAATAATAATAATAATAATAATAATATTTTTATTACAACTTTGCAAAGACATGCTAGTCATATTAAAATGTTTACAATTAAATATAAAATAAGTAATAATAAATGCATAAATAATTAAAATAAAACATTACAAATATTGAAACTTATACAAAGCTAACTTGTATTGAAAATGCAATCTGTTAAAAAAAAGACTTAAAACATTCAATATTGAAAAGAAAGCACAACTTTATTCATCACACACTTGTGAAATTTCCTCTCTGCATTTAACCCATCTGAAGCAGTGAACACACACATGCACACACACATGAGCAATGAGCGCACACACACATACCCAGAGCAGTGGGCAGCCATGCTAACAGCGCCCGGGGAGCAGTTGGGAGTTAGGTGCCTCACTCAAGGGCACCTCAGCCCTCCCATATTAACCTAACCGCATGTCTAACCCTCTGGGTTCTGAGGGTATTTTCTGGCACTCTAATGGTTTTGGTGTGCTCTGATTTTGTGAATTTCAACAAATCTAAGCAGGATTTTCAAAGTCATATGACTTTTTTGTATTCAACACAAGTTCAGCTACAACAATATCTCTGTCGTCTGTATGCCATGATTGTACTTTTTAAAAAATACCAGATAAATGAAGATGTTGTAAAAAGCAGTTTTAGAAGTGTGTTGGAATGTGTGAAAAAACATGACCCATTGTGATGAACGGTTTTGGTCACTTGAGGCGATTCTGTTCAGTTTTAGGAATGGATCAAGCACGAAAACTTAAATCTGCTCCATTGATTTGGACAATTAACTGGCCATCAAAAAAATTATGTCCTATTGTTTTGGAATAAAGGGTTGGCAGTGGGAGGGGTATTCAATGAGAAGGGTAAAAATTTCCATTCCATTCAATGAGAAGAGTGAAAACCCTTCCAACTGGCAACTCTTAATCCCATCAGATTAACTCTTAATCATATCAGGTCAAGTCCCAATGGGTAAGGTCATGCTTTTTCACACATTCCAACACAGTTCTAAAACTGCTTTTTACAGCAGCTTCATTTATCTGGTATTCGACTTTATTCTGGTATTTGACTCTTTTCAGTGTGTCTTGAAATTAACTCTTGTACTATTTTACTCAGTTCAGAGCCACAACCAACTCTGTTACACAATTGCTCTGTAATTTTGCTCCCAGTCCAACTCCAAATTTTACTCTCTAAACTCAAAATAGAGCAAAATTAACCATTTTTGAGGAAAATACTTTTAATTCTGGAAAAATTGCTCAGTCATTATGCACTACAGCGCACGCACATCAGCCGATCTGCTCATAATAAATAAAAGAAATAGTTACATTTACTCGAGTTCATCTTTGGCTGGATCAAGTCGAAGTTAAAAAAAAGGGGGGGGGAGAAAAACAAGGCGCTGCTCATCATCAGTGTCGCAGTTTTCAAGATTGAATTGAATTGCTGTCCTGAATCATGAATTGAATTGCTGTTCTGAAATTGAATCACTGTCTTGAATCATGAATTGAATCGCTGTCCTGAAATTGAATTGCTGTCCTGAATCATGAATCGAATTGCTGTCCTAAATCATGAATTGAATCACTGTCCTGAAAGTGAATTGCTGTCCTGAATTATGAATTGAATCACTGTCCTGAAATTGAATTGCTGTCCTGAATTATGAATTGAATCGCTGTCCTGAAATTGAATCACTGTCTTGAATCATGAATTGATTTGCTGTCCTGAAATTGAATCGCTGTCCTGAATCATAAATTGAATCGCTGTCCTGAAATTGAATCGCTGTCCTGAATCATGAATTGATTTGCTGTCCTGAATCATAAATTGAATCGCTGTCCTGAAATTGAATCGCTGTCCTGAATCATGAATTGATTTGCTGTCCTGAATCATGAATTGAATCACTGTCCTGAAATTGAATCATTGTCCTGAATCATGAAATGAATCATGAATTGAATCACTGTCCTGAAGTTGAATCGTTGTCCTGAATCATGAATTGAATCGCTGTCCTGAATCAGGAGTTTAATCGCTATCATGAATTGAATCGCTGTCCTGAATCATAAAATGAATCACTATCCTGAAATTGAATTGCTGTCCTGAATCATGAATTGAATCGCTGTCCTGAATCATCTGAAACACATAAAATCCGCATGCTATCTCACAAGTTTACCTCCAAATAACTCAAACTATGTCTGATAGAATTTATCCTGTTTACGGTGGGTGTTCCCACCGCGAAAGAGAAACCAGTTGAAACCGAAAGAGTGAAAGTGATGATCATGCCGTTACCATGTGAACAGTCTTTTATGAATGTGTAAGTGTGCACTCAGCGCTCCAAGTCCAATGTGACTGAGTAAGGTGACAAGTTTTATGTTTCATCTAATTTAGGTAATTTAAAAACTATAATATTATTTGTTAGTGGGCACATAGGAAAGTGTAAAGTATAAAGTTTCTGTTAAAAGGTTTATCATGCTTGTATGATAAAAACTCACGAAGATATTTATCTAAATACATGACCTACTCATTCTAAACCTGTCGAGCTTCACCGGCGAAGCTCTCAACCCCAAAGGGTTAATAATGTCCTGATATCTTCCAGCCAATCAGAAACAAGAATTCTTACCAGCTATGGTATAATGCTTTAGTATAATTGTAAAATGATCCATATTTGTATTAGATATTTAGTTAGATTTATGATGTCGGGACAAAAACAAGACAGAGCGTGCTGTTATAGGAAAATAATCAGTGATGGGGTGCTACTTTTTTTTATCCATTTATAGTTACATGCAACAAGTTAGTCATTCCAGACTTTTGGTATTTATTTTTCCTCTGTATTGAAGTTAATACGGTTTAAAAAAGCAGCATGTCATGTTGGAGAGAAACTGGAAAACGTAAAACCTTTAGTCCTGAAAAATCCTTCTGACCAGTCAGAATCGAGTATTCAGCACTGCATGACATCTCTGACACATCTCCAAAGATCAGTTTATTATCTTTTTGGAGATTCTTACTCCAGTCCAATCTGCAACGTCCAAGTTGAATCTGGTTATTTGTATCAGCAGAACAAAGAGCTTTAATGAAGTTATAACGGATCTGGATGGATCTTTTTTTTTGGCAGGCGTGCACTTGTACTACGTTGGAGGTGAGGTGTACGCCGAGTGCCTGAGCGACAGCAGCATCTTCGTGCAGAGCCGCAACTGCAACTACCACCACGGCTTCCACCCCACCACCGTGTGCAAGATCCCGAGCGGCTGCAGCCTCAAGATCTTCAACAACCAGGAGTTCGCCGAGCTGCTCGCGCAATCCGTCAACCACGGCTTCGAGGCCGTCTACGAGCTCACCAAGATGTGCACGATTCGCATGAGCTTTGTCAAGGTAACGTCGACGTCTCTTGTGTTCACCTCGGGAAGAAAACTCGAGCCAAATGGCTGGAATTAATCAGCAGAAATGTAGTTACATGTCAGTACCGATATCTCATTCTGCCTTGGTCTTATTCAGAAGACCTTTAGTAATGGAGTTTTAAACCAATTAATCAAATTCAGATCGCAAATTGAAAGCGTCTACTGAACAGGCCGGAAAAGACTTGGCTTAAGGAATTATATAACATGTTTGGGATTTAAATAAGGAAAAGCCCACCGTTTTAGAAATACATGTTTGAAGATGATAAAAAAAGAAAGAAAGAAAGAAAAGTTTGTGTTGTGAAAGAAATTTCAACTTTTTTTTCTACCATTTGGACTTCCTACTAGGTTATAAACATTTCTTACAAATGAACAAATCAATAGTGTTCCTTAAATTCTTTTTTTTTTCCCCGCACATTTTTAATTTTACACTACAACCCCACGATAACGAACTCCTTGGTTGACATCCAAATAGTTCATTATACCGAAAAGTTTATAATACTGAAATGGACCAACTTGTCACACCAAACACTCACGTTATATGCGAAATTTTCAGTGCATTCTCTTTATCATGAATTTCTCTTTCCGAGTCACAATCGCAGTTCACTGACTCGGTGCGTTTACATGCACATCCAAATCGAGCTACTGTCGGTAATCAAGCTAAGGGTCCCAGCAGGGGTGCCAGAGAAATCCAATCCTACATGCACACAAGGAAATCGAGCTATTGTGTGAGGTACATTGTGCACCCGAGCCACAGGTGGCGCTACACGCCCCATCGTGTTGGTACACTTCCGGTTGTCGTCATGAAGAATGTTGGTACACTTCCGGTTGTCGTCTCCTCATTGCTCCAGAAGTGCACGTTTCTGCTCGCCATTTTCTCTTCTTCCTTCGTTCGTTCATTCGTTCTCCTTGTTCCTCCTGACCTCTTCTGCTGCTCGCTACTACTACTGTTGTCATGCCGACCGAGGCTGTTGTGTTTCCCGCTTGTGGTCTCGTCACTTGGCACTTCCGGAATGGGCAGTGCTGAAGTAAGTAGCTCGACTACGTAGCTCGATAGGGTTTACATGCACTAAGTAGCTCGGCTACAATCGCATAATCTAGGTCGCCTAGCTCGATTACGAGAAATCCAGTTCGGTTCGATTTCAGCCGAGCTAAGGTGTTTCCATGGCATTTAGAACTTCGATTTCAGCCGAGCTACGGCAGAAATTCGATTTTCTCTATGTGCATGTAAACGCACTGACTGAGTTAAAGGATCACAAACGGAGACGATGACTTCTTTGTCTGTTATGGAAATGACAGAGGTCACCAGTCAGTGCGTTTACATGCACATAGAGAAAATCGAATTTCTGCCATAGCTCAGCTGAAATCGAAGTTCTAAATGCCATGGAAACACCTTAGCTCGGCTGAAATCGAACCGAACTGGATTTCTCGTAATCGAGCTACGCGACCTAGATTATGCGATTGTAGCCGAGCTACTTAGTGCATGTAAACCCTATCGAGCTACGTAGTCGAGCTACTTACTTCAGCACTGCCCCTTCCGGAAGTGACGAGTGACGAGACCACAAGCGGGAAACACAACAGCCTCGGTCGGCATGACAACAGTAGTAGTAGCGAGCAGCAGAAGAGAACACGGAACTGATAACTTTGTGAACACGGAACTGATAACTTTGTTTATACTCTTGAATAGCTCTTCTTCATGACGACAACCGGAAGTGTACCAACACGATGGGGCGTGTAGCGCCACCTGTGGCTCGGGTGCACAATGTACCTCACACAATAGCTCGATTTCCTTGTGTGCATGTAGGATTGGATTTCTCTGGCACCCCTGCTGGGACCCTTAGCTCGATTACTGACAGTAGCTCGATTTGGATGTGCATATAAACGCACTGATTGTCAATGTCCACCCATTGACTCGCTCTGTTTTCTAAATCTTCACCATTCAGTTCATTCATGTGCTGCAAATCACTGATGATGTCATTTATGTCCCGCTGCAGGGCGAGGCTGGGCGGGGGGGTATAAAAACACCACCGGTGCACTTTAACTAGGCATTAAGTTTAGCGGGATCAGCACTCATTTCATCCTTTTATCAATCCTTTGATCACCGTTCTTGATAATTGTTAGTGATGGACACCTAAGCGAGGCCCGTTAAGCCTTTGTTTTATGGCATTAACACATTATTACAGTGGTGCTTGAAAATTTGTGAACCCTTTGGAATTTTCTATATTTCTGCATAAATATGACCTAAAACATCATCAGATTTTCACACAAGTCCTAAAAGTAGATAAAGTTAAACAAGTGAGACAAAAATATTATACTTGGTCATTTATTTATTGAGGAAAATGATCCAATATTACATATCTGTGAGTGGCAAAAGTATGTGAACCTCTAGGATTAGCAGTTAATTTGAAGGTGAAATTAGAGTCAGGTGTTTTCAATCAATGGGATGACGATCAGGTGTGAGTGGGCACCCTGTTTTATTTAAAGAACAGGGATCTATCAAAGTCTGATCTTCACTGTGGCATATGTGGCAGATCACAGAATCCAGGGACACATGTCGGCCCGGGGGCATTTTGAGTTATTGACAGATTCAGAAAGTACAGTTTCTAAGCTTTCCAATGATGCCTTCCATGTGGAGATCTGACAATATTTGAAGAATGTGTGGCCTTTTGAAAGTGTATACTTCTTAAAACAGAAAAGGGAGAAAATCGCCCTCAAAGTTTTCCATCTCAGCTACTCTGGGTGTAGGGCGGGCACATAATGCTGCTCATTTGCATGACATTAAGGAAAGCCCTACCCCCTACTAGCTAGCACGATGCTACTTTCATGTAAACAAAGATCACCACGTCAATTTTCCTTCCATGCAAAGTATGCCCAAAACAATTATGAAGTACAAAAATAAGTTCTAAAGTATACTTTAACGTTTTGTGGTTGAAAAATTACTCACACCGTAAGAAAGAAATATAGCACGATGATGACACAACTAACACAACACTAGTTTCATGTAAAGCCTCAGTCACAACCGGCCGTACAGTACGCGCTCCTACGGCCGGTCTACACGCAAAAAACGCAAGAAACACACGGAGAGCGCGCATGAAACGCACGAGAGCGCGCGTGTGAAAAGCACGAGAGCGCGCGTGTGATGTGCTGATTTTCGAGCCGCAGACCGGCCGCACAGGTTCTTTGTCATGTCAAACAAACTCTACGGGCGCTTACGTTTTTTTCAGGTTGCAAGACAAACTTACGGCCAACGCGCGTCTTTCTCCGTGAACAAAAAAAAAACGCAGCGATTTGGGAAACGCCAAAAATCACACGGCCAAAAAATCGTACGTCCGGTTGTGACCTAGGCTTAACCAAACCACAACACACTCCGTTACATGCAAAAATAACCACACAGCCTTAGATTAATAAACTTACCCCATCAGAAAGAGGAACGGCGCCTTGCACACACCAATGCCTCCGATGGAATGTAATCCTAGAACGGTCCGTGTATCATCCAATCATTCAAGTATTCCATTCAATCTGGAAAACGAGGTTGCGTTTTTTTTGCTAGAAATGGTGATCTCCGATGTAAATACCGAGTGTCTGTTTGCTTCGCGGTGTTTCAGCTCCTCTGCGCTCTGTTTAGTAACTCATTCCATAGTGAAATCACACGCCTGTATGCAGGTTAAGTAGCCATGCGCTCAGCCCGCATCATACAGCTGATTCGCGGAAAAAAAAAACCAAATGACTTAAATCATCATGTGAATGGCCCATATGGTAATTTACCCACACCCCCCAGCAGGCTACAGTCCTGACAAAAACGAGACAATTTGCAACAAAAAATGTATGCTTTTCCAACAAAACAATCTATTATCTGAAATACTGATTGCATTCTTCAAGATCTCAACTTGCACATGATGGAAAAAAACAAAAATCACAAATTTAAAAAAAAAATGCTTCTTTTGCGATTATCTCGGATTCGTTTCGGCCGACATGCGTCCCTGGATTCGGTGAGCGGTCACATATGTTTGTGGAAGTGTATCATGGCACAAACAAAGGAGATTTCTGAGGCCCTCAGAAAAAGTATTGTTGATGCTCAATAGGCTGGAAAAGGTTACAAAACCATCTCTAAAGAGTTTGGACTCCACTAATCCACAGTCAGACAGATTGTGTACAAATGGAGGAAATTCAAGACCATTGTTACCCTCCCCAGGAGTGGTCGACCAACAAAGATCACTCTAAGAGCAAGGCGTGTAATAGTCAGCGAGGTCACAAAGGACCCCAGGGGAACTTCTAAGCAACTGAAGGCCTCTCATACATTGTCTAATGTTAATGTTCATGAGTCCACCATCATGAGAACACTGAACAACAATGGTGTGCATGGCAGGGTTGCAAGGAGAAAGTCACTGCTCTCCAAAAAGAACATTGCTGCTCGTCTGCAGTTTGCTAAAGATCACGTGGACAAGCCAGAAGGCTATTGGAAAAATGTTTTGTGGATGGATGAGACCAAAATAGAACTTTTTGGTTTAAATGAGAAGCGTTATGTTTGGAGAAAGGAAAACACTGCATTCCAGCATAAGAACCTTATCCCATCTGTGAAACTTGGTTGTGGTAGTATCATGGTTTGGGCCTGTTTTGCTGCATCTGGGCCAGGACGGCTTGCCATCATTGATGGAACAATGAATTCTGAATTATACCAGCGAATTCTAAAGGAAAATGTCAGGACATCTGTCCATGAACTGAATCTCAAGAGAAGGTGGGTCATGCAGCAAGACAACAACCCTAAGCACACAAGTCGTTCTACCAAAGAATGGTTAAAGAAGAATAATGTTAATGTTTTGGAATGGCCAAGTCAAAGTCCTGACCTTAATCCAATGGAAATGTTGTGGAAGGACCTGAAGCGAGCAGTTCATGTGAGGAAACCCACCAACATCCCAGAGTTGAAGCTGTTCTGTACGGAGGAATGGGCTAAAATTCCTCCAAGCCCAAGGTAACTGATCAACAGTTACCGGAAACATTTAGTTTCAGTTATTGCTGCACAAGGGGGTCACACCAGATACTGAAAGCAAAGGTTCACATACTTTTGCCACTCACAGATATGTAATATTGGATCATTTTCCTCAATAAATAAATGACCAAGTATAATATTTTTGTCTCATTTGTTTAACTGGGTTCTCTTTATCTACTTTTAGGCCTTGTGTGAAAATCTGATGATGTTTTAGGTCATATTTATGCAGAAATATAGAAAATTCTAAAGGGTTCACAAACTTTCAAGCACCACTGTATGCTCCCTCTCTGAAGGAGGCGGGGTATACTGGTTTACCTCTGTACATCTGTCCGTCCGTATCTCCATATTTCCGTCTGTCCGAAACACCCTTTTTCTCAGCAACCACTAATCATAGCAACTTGATATTTGGTACCGAGCTTCAGCTTGGGGTTCTATACTGTGTATACTGTTTTCAGGTCTGTCCCACATCGACTTCCTGTTTACCGACTGAATGTATTTATGAAACATATAGGGTGGATTTTCATGCTATTTCAAAAAGCAAAATGCTATTTCAGATTCCCAGTTTACCAGGATGCTATTTGAAATCCCTGGGAAGGACACCGCTCTTTACTTACTTGTTTCAGGGTTAATTATTTGTTGAAGTCCACATTCATAATAAGTGTCCTATTCCTTTGATTGCTTGTATTCTGATATAAGCAAGAGCGGGGGATACGTAAGTGAGCAGGAGCTTACAGTTGACCTTATTGTTATCTTCACTGCGGGACTTGACTTATTTACTTATTGTTTGTCTCTGGGAGAAGAGGAGGAACGCACGACTCAGTGTGTATGTAAGCAGGCGAACGATGGATGTAATTGCAGGAAGAGTGTTTGTTTATTTACAAACAGGAAGGCAAACAGTTCAAAAACGTAAAACAAAGAAAGGCAGGGTCATGAAACAGGCAATGGTAGAGCGAGGTACAAACAGAATGGTGGAGGGGAAAAAAAAAAAAAGAGTCCAAATACACAAAACAAAGTCAAAACTAGGAATCAATACACAGATATAAGGCTTGGTAATGTGAGACACTCGGTACAGCGTATATACTTTTAACAAGTCTGTGTTTCTTGAGAGTCTTTCTTATGCCGCTTTTCCACTACAAACGCGGCTGAGTTGGGCTGAGCCGTGCCGTGCTTAGTTGGGCTGAGTCGAGCTGAGCGGGGCTATTGGAGTTGCATTTCGACTACCACCGCGCTGAACCGTGCTGGCTGGAAGTGGGTGGACACATTGGGTGGAGTTAGCGAAAGTGGGTGGACGTCACGTGATGTCGTTAAGCGGCGCAAACAGTGACATCAGTGATCTTTTAAGCGGTAGTCTCACAACCCGGATAGTAAACAATAAACATGGAGGACATGGAGTCGTTAGTGTTGCTGGTCTTGGTGCTGTGGCTTGTTGTCACCGACAACGCCAACAGATACTGGCAAGAGCATATAGATGAGGCGAGGCGCATAAGGCTCCAGAAATTCTCGTAATTCGTAATTCTTCTTCTTCCGGGTTTACGGTGTTTACAGATCCCAGCGTGCTCACGGGGCGTGTGTGGGCATGTGAGGACACTCCTCCTCACCAATCAGTGCACAGGGGAGTGTCTCCCCACGCCCCCAGCCTCACTCAGCTCGGTTTGGCTCGCTTCAGCCCCACTCCAAAACCGTGCGAGTTTTGGGTGCTAAGCAGGGCTGAAGCGAGCTGAGTCGTGCTGTTTTGAGATAGTCGAAACGCGAGCCGTGTCGGGCTGAAGTGAGCTGAAGCGAGCTGAAGTGAGCTGAAAAAGGGTAGTGGAAAAGGGCCATTAGTGCATGCTGTGATTGAGGTCTAATCTGGAACAGGTGCATGGTAATCAGTCCTAACAGTGCTGTGTGCTCTGAGCTACAACACGAATGGACGTGACACAGTGAATTTTTTTTCTCCCCTTTTCCCATCCCTAAGACTCTGTCACTAAAGGCTAGGGGCACGAACTTAATTCATTATTGTGAGGTTGCAGTGTGTATTCATGAAAAATTATACTATTATCGAAACATTTTCTCTTTCTGCATTTAGTTTTCTTCCCACATTTCCATCGTTTTTTTAAACTTTTTCTCATGTTTCACTGTTGTGAGAAACACAGCAGTGTTGTGTATGAAACACATTTCATATTTGCAGGACATTATTATTATTATTATTATTACCTCATCCAGCTGACAGGTGATGAACTCATGCTGTCATGTGTTGTCCGTCTGGCGTCATCCACATTTCACGAAAATCGCTTCTTCTCCCTCAATTCTTCACCGATTTTGATTCTTTCTGGCATGAAGGTAGGGGTCCCTAGGGCGCATGCAACGTCTACACAGATTTGCTTAATTATAATTATTAATGAAGTTATGGACTAATTAATCCTTAATGAGCAGTTCAACAAAAAACGCTTCTTCTCGGTCAATTCCTCGCCGTTTTGGGTTCTTTCTGGCAAATAGGTCGGTATTCCTAGGATGTATATCGCTTCTATATATAGCTTGCAACATTTATCGTGCAAGGTGGCCCACTTTAGATCATTCCTTCTGGACTAGACGGGCCAGAGTGAGCTACGCCATCATTGACGGTCTCGTTGTTGTTGATATTATTATTATTATTATTATTATTATTATTATTAACCCATTTTACCCATATATTAATGCAAAATAATGTACATACTGTATAATTATTTTATCTATATAAATTTAAATTACAAACTGTTTCCATATAAACCGTTTCTTTACTTGCAGTCTATTTAAATTTATTTATTCATTATTTATGTAGGGTTTTTTGTTGTTGTTGTTTTTGTTTTTTTAAGATTTTTTATTTGTACTTATTAACCCGTTTTACCCCAGTAGTTGCAAAGACTGATGTAGTCTTGTTTGAAAATTGTGGTGTTGTTTTTTTCCCTCAAATTTCCTTTTCAGTTAATTTCTTTATTTGCAGGGCCTTTATTTATTATTAATTCCGTATTTTGTAAGTTTCTGTATCTTACCCATTTCTATCACTATAATAGTGAAGAATGACGTAGCCTTGTTTAAGTGTACCTTGTTTAGTCTATTATTATTATTATTATTATTATTATTAGGATTTTTTTTTCTCCGGTTTTTACCTACCAGATTTACCCAAATATTGCAGAAGAATAATGTGGTCTTGTTTAAAAGAAGATAATTATTTTTTAATTCATTTATTCATTCTTGATTTCAGCATTTATTTATTTGATTGATTGATTGATTGATTGATTGATTGATTGATTGATTGATTGATTTCCCATTAACCCATTTTATCCCTATGATGTGGAATGATGTCCTCTTGTTTGAAAAGTATTTTTGTTTTCAAATTTTCAGATGATTTATTTTAGTTTTTTGCACTCTCTGGCGCTCTCTCTCTGTCCTTATTTTCAGCCTTTAATTTATTTTTAATCTAGTCACTCATTTTGTTCTTACAGTCGTGAATAATTAAGTCGTCATCTTTAAAAAAAAAAAAAAAAAAAACTACTTTCCTATTTAACTTTTTTTTCAGATTGTACTGCATGTAACCAGAAATGGATAATAATTCGTCATATTAAACGTGTCTGACATGACAGCGTGTAAACATCTCTGCTAATGCTGATTTCCTTTCCCAGGGCTGGGGAGCTGAATACCATCGTCAGGACGTGACCAGCACCCCCTGCTGGATCGAGATCCACCTCCACGGACCGCTGCAGTGGCTGGACAAGGTTCTCACACAGATGGGGTCTCCTCACAACCCCATCTCCTCCGTGTCCTAAACACACCGCCTCCTGGTTTCCGTGGAGAGGGGAGGGAGCGGGATTAACGATGGGGTTATGGGGCGGGGCAGTTGTGTATATTATATGATTTGACTGGCAGCGGGCAAAGTCCTCAGTCAGCGAACATCTGGAAGATACTTGATAACTCTGTGTGACCAATCGTATTCGTTGATGAGGCCATCGTACTCGTTGCAAGTATCCTCCTTCGGTCTTGTGACAGCAGGCGCTTTCCGATTTCACGTTTTCTCCTTTCTTTTCTTTCTTTGTTTGCAAAATAAACACGTCAGTATTCCATTGCGGGGGGGATTTGTGTAGGTACAGCGATTATACAGTAAGTAGGGGGGACGTGTGACTCGACTGACCTGCTTAGAGATAACAATGAGTAAATAATCGTAGACATTTGTGCATCGGACATGATGAACTTTCTAGAAAGTGTCTGTGCTGTGTAGAACAGAATGTATTACAGTTTTTAATGCTCTTTTTGTTTTTGCAAGAAAATGTAGCAAAAATGAGAAAAAAAAGAAACGCTAGTGAGGGAAGAAAAGAGATGGAAGTTAATAATCGAGTGTTGTAATGGGAAAACAATACGCAGATTAATTAAACGGCATGATGTTAGTAGAGTAGGAGCACATACACAGACTCGTGCTCTACTTTTATTGCATCCGACTGATTTCACATGATTTTAAAGGTAGTGTAAAAAGTTAAAAACGTAGATGTGATGATGATGATGATGATGATGATTATTAGAGGAAATGCTGTGCAGTCTGTTTTTATTATTATTATTATTTTTTTGCCAGTATAATTTTAACAGATAAGAGTAATAAGTGTAAGAAAGGGAGAAGAGGCAAGCACTGTTTACCGAATTCCTAATGGAAGTGCGTCCCTTTATTCTCAAACATTTATAATAATGAATGAAAGACACTAAACTCTGTTATCATTTACGCAAATTAAATCATGTTAAGGCTAAGGTCACACTCCAGCTCGCGATGTGATGAGTTATCGATGAACCGAGCTTCGGGAACTATTCCCAAACCCGTCTGCGAGTATTCGGTGCTTAGTTTGCCGACAAAAACATCGCCACCAAATTTCAACGTGTGCATTGAAATTTTTCATGACGTTTTTGGCCGCTCATGAGCAGAGGTGGGCAAAGTACCCAACTTCGTTATTTATGTTACTCTGATACAAGTTTCGATTTCATAACATCGGTGAAATTTAGTTCCCGCTGAAATTTGGTCATTGTGATATATGTTTATTTCTGGAATATCTCAAAATCTCAGGCTATTCTGTCACTGGGAAGTTATTTAATTTGAGGGGATTAAAGCAAATAATTGGCATGAAATCACTTGCATCGCGCAGTCAAGCAGACAGAGGAAGTCCGTGTGTGTGCGCATGCGCAGGTTTACCTTTGAGCGTGCACTTAGGTCCATCATTCTGTCGCTAAACGAACAGCTGATCACACCGAGGTGCTCGCCGAGCGCCGATATTTATTAGTTTGGTCCTGCGTTTCCTTTCCTTCGTATAGAACATAACGTCTTTTCTTCTCGCTTTCTTTCCGTTACTGTAGTCGGTCTTTCACGTTTCGTTCGCACACTCACGTCCTCCATTTTTCTCTCCTGTTTCAAATTTGTATCCCACAATGCCTTCGAACGGGGAAAGCCCACCACATCATGCACGATGTAGTATCATGTATTGGGTCATGGTGAAGCTGGAAAAAACAGCGGAGAATTTAGGGCCATGTGGGCTTAAATTCATTAATTGTTCTATTTTTTAAAAAACCCCAAAAACTAATAAAACTGGAAGTCTGTAATTCGAATTGAGTAGCTTTCGGTCCACTAAAGTAAAATAATTGGGTGTTGGGGAAAATTCTTTTTATGTCCTACACTTGAAAAATCTGAAAGGCGGTCTAGCTTTAAGTATTAAAAGTACATTTTCTGTTCACGCATTGTTGTGTTATTGCCACAATGCTTACAAGACCTAATACCGCTGAAGCAACTGACTGGATTTACTGACTAGCTTGTAGAACCTGTAGCGCTAAGGCTCCATCGGACGTGCTAGCAAAAACTTTTCAGACTCGAAATCTTATTGGGTAGCTAACATGACTAGAAAAGAAAGATTTCTACATTGTTTATTCAACAAGATTATGCTAAAGGAGTTCAGATAAGTTGACGTTATTCATGTTAGCGTGACTCCGTGTTTACATGCTAACTAAGGGCCAATTTATGCTGACAACCCAGTCCTCGCAGATGGCGTCGCAGATGGCGTCTGCGAAGCCCCCCCCCCTCGCAGACGCTCTGCGCGCACCTCCCAAAAACTGTGACCACCGCAGACAGCCTCGCAGACAGCCTCGCAGACAAGAGGGCTCTGATTGGTCCACTCTACATCCGCTGTACACGCACTTCCGCTTCCCTACTTTCCCGGTTTGGTTTGTTTTCACGACCGGCATTTTTAAAAACACGAGCGAAGATGGAGCGGCACGAAGAGCGGTTGATCGAGGAAGTGAGGAAGTACGTACATCTATACGACTCCAGTTCTAGTCATTATAAGTAACCGGAGGATAAACACTCCACTAACCACACCCACCAACTACTCCTAGCGATTTTGCGACTTCGCGCCCCCTTGCGTTGTGGCGGTGAATAACATCGCGCGCGCCTATTACTCCCCGCTCAATGATAAATTACAACTGTCTGCGAAAAGCTATCTGCGAAAGCCTTGTCGCAAGAGCATGCAGAGGCCTTAAGAGTGTCCAAGTTAACTAGCTATGTGTAAACGTTAGCCATGGACAAGGCTACGGCAACTTGGTGGGCAAATCCATAGAAAGTCATTTGACTAACCAGACTGCATAGCTATTGTAACTAGCTCTAAAAGCACGGACGGCTTCGTTGCAAGCTTTCTCTTGGAATAAAATGTTTACACACCTCAATATGCCTCTGCAGGTCGGACGGCAAGTTTTTTGTAGGCCGTGATGTGGTTCGTTTTCGGCAAACAAAGCAAATGTTTAAAACGAAACGAATCTTTAATCCTTTCAGAAAACTGAAACATGGGTTCATGAGTGCGTTCATTCCCCAGAAGAACCGCCCCCTTCCATTCTGCCGTCAACTGATCGCGTTCAAATAACGCTGCGGAGAAATCATTGAACTTGATTTTATACAGTCTATGGATGTGACGTGACCGTAGTGATTACTGACCGGCTGTCTCAGTGTCACCTGCGAAAAAACCATCACATTTTAGAAAAAGGAAAAAAACATCCACTTTCAAAGCTGCTTCATAGTAAAGCCTAGGTCACAACCGGACGTACGATTTTTTGGCCGTGCGATTTTTGGCGTTTCCCAAATCGCTGCGGTTTTTTTGTTCGTGGAGAAAGACGCACGTTGGCCGTAAGTTTGTCTTGCAACCTGAAAAAAACGTAAGCGCCCGTAGAGTTTGTTTGACATGACAAAGAACCTCTGCGGCTCGAAAATCAGCACCCTCCGTGCGTTTCTTGCGTTTTTTGCACGTAGACCGGCCGTAGGAGCACGTACAGCCGGTTGTGACCGAGGCTTAACGAGTAACAAGGACCTTGATAGAAATGTAGTGGAGTGAAAAGTACGATATGTGCCTTTCAAATGCAGTGAAGTTAAAGTCATAAGTTTCCAAAATAAAAAAAAAATACTCTAAGTACAGATGCTCAAAAAGCGTACTTAAGTACAGTACTCAAGTAAATGTACTGTGTTACTGTTCACGAGGTCGAGACACCAAAAAACAACTCGGAGGAAGCTCGGAGAACATTTCACACGCATCGCACGATTGGTGGCGATGCGAACAATTTTTCATCGCCAAGTATTCGTAAACCCATCGCGAGCTCTAGTGTGACCAGCGCTGAAAGGACACGCAGCTCCAGCTTTCATTTTGCGTTAAGGAATTAAGTGTTTTTTTTTTTTTTTTTTCCCCTTCAACCCAGTGTTGCTCAAGATCACTCTCAGGGCCTGATGCAGTACGTCACATCGCATTTCTTAAATGTTAACATTTAACCATAATCGTGGGCTAAATACAGATCAAATTCAGTGCAAATGGAGTTCAGTAGAATACAACACAAGCTCATGAACAAAGAACGACGTGAACGATGAAGCTACTTAAATAAATAAATCCCATAAAGACTCTCTCTCGTGTCAGCGAGATTTCAGAGCATGGATGATGAAATATCTAAATAATCGCACATCACAGCGTGGTTTGTGCAGTTAAATTGATTAGTGGACGCCAGAGAGGTCTAGAAGCGAGACGTTGTGGCTTTAATAACTGTGTAAGGAACGATCGACCGTCGGAACATTATGAATTATAATGTTAATTATAATATTATTGTTAGTAATACAGTAAAAAAAAAAGAAAAGACATCTTGCATTTTAACACCAGATCTACACTAAAACATCTTGATAGAAATCTCTAGTATTTGTTCTGATATACAGTGTCTTGCAAAAGTATTCATCCCCCTTGGTGTTTGTCCTGTTTTGTCGCATTACAAGCTGGAATTAAGATGGATTTTTGGAGGGTTAGCACCATTTGATTTACACAACATGCCTACCGCTTTAAAGGTGCATTTTTTTTTTTTATTGTGACACAAACGATAATTAAGATGAAAAAACACCCAGAAATCTGGAGTGTGCATAAATATTCACCCCCTTTCGTATGAAACCCCTAAATAAGAGCTGGTCCAACCAATTCACTTCATAAGTCACATAATTAGTTGATTGAGATCCGCCTGTGTGCAATCAAAGTGTCACATGATGTCTGTATAAATCACCCTGTTCTGGAAGGACCCTGACTCTGCAGCATGACTAAGCAAGCGACACGAGAACCAAGGAGCCTCCAAACAGGTCAGAGACAAAGTTGTGGAGAAGTATAGATCAGGGTTGGGTTATAAAAAATATCCCAAACAGGACAAACACCCAGGGGGATGAATACTTTTGCAAGACACTGTACCGAGCTTTCAAGTAGCTGTTAAACCGAAACAGGAAAAAATGCACGATTCTGATTGGTTAATCCTGTACGTGTTTCTTTTCCATCATCAGTTTGCTCGCTAATAAAATGTGATTTCAATAAACAATGTTTGTTTGTTTAAATGAAACAATGAATAACAAAAACATTATTTGAAAAAAAAGACCCAAAATGACCAGACTCCTGATTTGTTTTTAATGAAAGACACATTCGTGTCTCTCTCTCTGTCTCTCTCCCTCTCTCGCTCTCTCGTGTGTCTGTCTCTCTCTGTCGTGCCTCTGTCTCTCTCTCTCTCTCATGTCTCTCTCACTCTGTCTCTCTCATGTGTGTGTCTCTCTCTCGTGTGTCTCTCTCTATCTCTCTCATGTCTCTCTCTCTCTCGTGTGTCTCTCTCTCTCATGTCTCTCTCTCGTGTGTCTCTTTTGTCTCTCTCATCTCTCTCTGTCTCTCTCGTGTGTGTGTCTCTCTCTATCGCTCTCTCTGTGTGTGTGTGTGTGTGTGTGTGTGTGTGTGTGTGTGTGTGTGTGTCTCTCTCTCTCTCTCTATCGCTCTCGTGTGTGTGTGTGTCTCTCTATCGCTCTCTCGTGTGTGTGTGTGTCTCTCTCTATCGCTCTCTCTTGTGTGTGTGTGTGTGTCTCTCTCTATCGCTCTCGTGTGTGTGTGTGTCTCTCTCTATCGCTCTCTCGTGTGTGTGTCTCTCTCTCTCTATCGCTCTCGTGTGTGTGTGTCTCTCTCTCTATCGCTCTCTCTTGTGTGTGTGTCTCTATCACTCTCTCGTGTGTCTCTATCGCTCTCTCTTGTGTCTCTCTCTCTATCGCTCTCTTGTGTGTGTCTCTCTCTCTATCGCTCTCTCTTGTGTGTGTCTCTCTATCGCTGTCTTGTGTGTGTGTGTGTGTCTCTCTCTATCGCTCTCTCGTGTGTGTGTGTGTGTGTGTGTGTCTCTATCGCTCTCTCTTGTGTGTGTGTCTCTCTCTATCGCTCTCTCTTGTGTGTGTGTCTCTCTATCGCTCTCTCTTGTGTGTGTCTCTCTCTCTATCGCTCTCTCTTGTGTGTGTGTGTGTGTGTCTCTCTTTATCGCTCTCTCGTGCGTGTGTCTCACTCTGTCTCTCGTGTGTGTGTGTGTGTGTGTGTGTCTCTCTCTCTCGCTCTCTCGTGTGTGTGTGTCTCTCTCTCTCTCTCTCTCTCGTGTCTTTGGATTACACATTTGTGAATGACAGAATCTCTTTGGATGACAGAATCAAACTTGTGTGTAATTTTAAGATGTTTTCCGGTTTTCTTGTCCGCAAAGGGTTTTAGATCATTTCTTCAAAAATGTTATTGTATTAAAACAAATATCCTGTTTCTCGCATGTTGATAGATGTGAGTTAAGTTAATGGACGTGATCCTGAAACAGGTCCTGTAACCACATCTGCGTGACAAAAAATGCCAAAGGATAATCAGTATTAAAAATGGAAAAGATTCAAAATTCCAGATTAAAGATGAAGATCGTGAGTTTGAATCCCAAAGATGCCGCAGTCATCCGTGTACAGGACCCAAGAGAGAAAAATTCACCGTGCTGTCTGGGTGGGAGGGGCATATTCTCAGTCACCTGTCAATCACATGCCAATCGTGGGCGTCTCTGAAGTGTCATGTACGTATGTGGAAGAGGGGAGATAGCGCTTTCCTGCAAATGGGGAAAATCCAGAGTAAAGTTTCTTTCTCTCTCTCTCTCTCTCTCTCTCTTCACTAAGTGATCTTTTCACTAAGATCATTGTAAAACAATACTGTTTGTTATTTCACTTTTTTATCGTAAGTAATAAAAACCCAAGTGATTTTAAAACCACGCACTGGCTGTTCAGAAGTAGTCCAGTGATGCGGGAAAACTAACTACAGATTTATAACACACGGCATGAATTTACACCTGGGTTAGAAGAAAAATACACACGCACGCACGCACACACACGCGCGCGCACACACACACAGCTGTTACTAATCACCCAAAATAAGTACATTAACCAGGATATGATGTTTCAATTCAATTCCATTTTATTTATATAGCGCTTTTAACAGCGGATATTATCACACAATACAGATAATCAGCCGCACTTCCTGTTTCTCAGCCTGCTTTTACACTTTTAACGTCGTCCTCCTTCAGATGTTTTACCACAGAAAAGCATGTTTGGAGATTCAGTTCAGCTTTCAATAGAGAACTTTAATCAGCAGCTTTGTTTTCACAGGAGAGTTCACTGAGGCGGCACGGTGGTGTAGTGGTTAGCGCTGTCGCCTCACAGCAAGAAGGTCCGGGTTTGAGCCCTGTGGCCGGCGAGGGCCTTTCTGTGCGGAGTTTGCATGTTCTCCCCGTGTCCGCGTGGGTTTCCTCCGGGTGCTCCGGTTTCCCCCACAGTCCAAAGACATGCAGGTTAGGTTAACTGGTGACTCTAAATTGACCGTAGGTGTGAGTGTGAATGGTTGTCTGTGTCTATGTGTCAGCCCTGTGATGACCTGGCGACTTGTCCAGGGTGTACCCCGCCTTTCGCCCGTAGTCAGCTGGGATAGGATCCAGCTCGCCTGCGACCCTGTAGAACAGGATAAAGCGGCTAGAGATAACGAGATGAGATGAGATGAGAGTTCACTGATTAATACTTGTGGATCTGTTTCACAATGCAGAGAAAGGGATTGTGGGTAGACATCGAGCGAGCCGTATCCTGCCACTTGGCTGTTGCACGTAGTATTATTTTAAATCCGTAGTGTTTTGTTCCTCTTATACGTTACAGGTATTTAGCAGACGCTCTTATCCAGAGTGATATACAGCACACCCAGAGCAGCAGCAGGGGTCAGGAGCCTTAGTCAAGGACACTTCAGTCATTCCTGCTGGTCCAGGGAATCGAACCGGCAACCTTTTGGTCCCAAAGCTGCTTCTCTAATCATTAGGCCATGGCGTCCCTTTACCACAGCAGGATGGATTTTTATGAAGTAAAGAGCGACACATTGTACGTCTTTTTATATTCATCTATAAAGTAGTTACGTCTCATGTCTGTGTGATAAGTTAGTTCTTGGGATCATTTACGTTTTAGCAAAAGTACACAGCTCTTCCTTCACCTGCCTCGCTTCTCTCTCTCCCCCCCTTTTCCTTCCCCCTCCCTCCCTTTCTCTTTTGCCCTCTCTCTATCTCCCTTTCTCTCCCCCTCTCTCTTTCCCCATCTCTTTCCCTCTCTCTCCTTCTCCCCCTCTTTATTCTCTCTTCCCTCTCTCTCTCTTCCCCCTTTCCCTGTCTCTTCCTCTTTCCCTCTCTCTCCTTCTCCCCCTCACTTTCAGTCTCTCTCTTTCTCCCCCTCTCTTTCATTCTCTCTCCTTCTCCCCATCTCTTTCCTTCTCTTTCTCTTTCCCCTCTCTCCTTGCTCTCTCTCTCCATCTCTCTTTCCTTCTCTTTCTCTTTCCCCCCTCACACTCTGTCTCTTTCTCTCTCTCTCCTTCTCCCCATCTCTCTTTCCTTCTCTTTCTTCCCCCTTGCTCTCCTCTCTCTCTCTCCATCTCTCTTCTTTCTCTTTCCCTCGCTCTTCCCCCTCACACTCTTTTTCTCTCTCTCTCCTTCTCCCCATCTCTCTTTCCTTCTCTTTCTTCCCCCTTGCTCTCCTCTCTCTCCATCTCTCTTCCTTCTCTTTCCCCTCTCTCTCTTCCCCCTTGCTCTCTCTCTATCTCCCTTTCCTTCTCTTCCCCCTCACACACACACTCTCTCCTCTCTCTCTCCTTCTCCCCATCTCTTTCCTTCTTTCTCTTTCCCTCTCTCTTCCCCCTCACACTGTCTGTTTCTCTCTCTCTCCTTCTCCCCATCTCTCTTTCCTTCTCTTTCTTCCCCCTTGCTCTCCTCTCTCTCTCTCCATCTCTCTTCCTTCTCTTTCTCTTTCCCCTCTCTCTTCCCCCTTGCACTCTCTTTATCTCTTTCCTTCTCTGTCTTCCCCCTCACACACACACACACTCTCTCTCTCTCTCTCTCTCTCCTTCTCCCCATCTCTTTCCTTCTTTCTCTTCCCCCTTGCTCTCCTCTCTCTCTCATCTCTCTTTCTCTTTCCCTCTCTCTTCCCCCTTGCTGTCACTCTCGCTCGCTCTTCCCCCTCACACTCTCTCTCTATCTCTCCTTCTCTTTCTCTTTCCCCTCTTTTTCTTTCCCTCTCTCTCTCCCCTTCTCCCCATCTCTCTTTCATTCTCCCCCCCTTCTCTCTCTGTTCGTGGTATTGCTTAGTGGAAGACGGTTGGATGAAAAAGGGATGTTTGGTTTCCAAGAAATCCGGCAGCGTGAGACCCGTTTCAGGATAGCATCGACACATTAGTCCTCACATTCAGCACATTTTTATATCCAGATGTTTCTGTTCTGGTGAAACCCTTTATTTCGTTCTTCCATCATTTCATTTTGTTCACAACTCTGCAAATGTCTGATGCTCACAGATACTAAAATACAGGAGTCTAAATCAGGCCCGAGACGTCCATGTGGGATTATTTCCCTCTTCCGAAACTTTGACTGCATAGAAAGGAAAAATTAACTTGCATCTTTTCGGTGACACTTTATCCTTTGAGCTCGCAACCTTCTGATCATGAGCACACTGTACACGTTAAACGCTGAGCCGCTTAACTCGTTCGGTGTGAAAATGAATCCACATTAATTCCCGCCATAAATCTGGAAATTTTAGTCCAAGCCAAAAGGAGCGTCGCATTAAAACACACTCGGACTTTAGTGATTTTTGTGATTTATTAATCCGTAAAGCAGCAGTGAGTCTTGCCTGAGCATTTTTTAAAATAATTATTATTTGAAAGTAAAATAACTGATTTTATTCGGTTGCTTTCTAAATGGCACTATTTGTGTTTATTTTGTAAAAAAAAAAAAATTATATTTGTGATTCTCTTTCATTCATTTTTTTATTAAAAGAAATCCCATTCACTGTTTAAATTTGAACCTTGTGTGTTTTTTTTTAAACTATCATCGTTCTGTCCTGTGTGCACTTTCCTAAGTGCTTTGTGTCTTTGTTTTCGTCCTTATGTTTGTGCTCTTGTTGCTGTGTATGTAGAGTTTTCCAGAAAGCAGTTTTAGCTATGAATATCAAAACTCTACTGGAAGATACAATAATAAAATTTTCAATATCACAGACTTGCGTGTCGTCTTTTAATCTGTAGAACGCCTGATGAATACAGAAGCATTGATAGTATCAGGAATAAAAATAATAAAATACAGTATTCTTTAAAAAAAAAAGTCGGTATTTATTGGATACAGTTTAAATTGATCCACTGAAGTCCCCACACCAGTGTTTCTGGAACATTGACCATTATTACACCCTATATAGTGCACTCAAAGCATCTTACAATGCATCATGAAAAGTAGTGCAGCAGCAAAGAAGAAAAAAAAGGCCACGGCAAAGAAGTTGTTTTATCATTTAATCAATGAGCTCACTATATAGTCCTCTATATAGTAATTCCCTACATAGTGAGTAGGGCATAATGAACGAGCGAGTGATTTAAGACACAGCGTTTGTAACCAATCAGCACTTATCCTGATCAAGTTCGATTACCCGTTCTATTTCTTGATAAACTTCGGAACCGATCAGAACCAGAAACGAAACTAGAAAAGCACTCAGAGAGCGCAGACCTCCGCCAAGAATCCTTTAAAAAATTCTGGGATCCAGACAGTGATCCGGATCACCGCCAAAATTTAATGGATTGTTACTTGTGCCCAGTCACACCTCTGGAAAAAATTTCAGAACAATCCGTTCATAACTTTTTCCGTAATGTTGCTAACAGACAAACCAACCAACAAACAAACCAACGCTACCGAAAACATAACCTCCTTGGCGGAGGTAAATATACAAGGTTCCATCAAACACCCAACCCTTTGGTGACTGACCCCTTGAAAATGGTTCCTCCAGGAATGATGACATTTCAGTTGTCAAGACAACGGAAAAACTAAAATACAAAAACAGAAAGATACGTCACAATGCTCTTGTGCACAAAACAAAATGCTCTTGTATTTTAGTTTTTCCATTGTCTTGACAACTGAAACGTCATCGTTCCTGGAGGAACCATTTTCAAGGGGTCAGTCATCAAAGGGTTAAAGCGTTTTTGGTTTGTCCCTCTGAGGTTATTCTCAAATTTTCTTCTGCTTGAATGCTTCTCTTTCCAAGCAGGACCTCGACAGAAACCTGATGTGGTTTTATGATGCTGTGACACACATTGATCTATACATAGTGTATAGATCACTGTTTACTTTGCTGCTGTTTGCATTTCCAGCTCTTTCACTCTGCTGCCCCTCTCAGGCGTGTGCTGGTACTGCATGATAAGAGCAGCTCTAGCCCACAGTGAGGCTGGTCCACTCACCCTGCTCTCCAACCCCATGTGTGAGGACTTTCTGGACACCGTGACGCAGTAACTGGAGCGAGGACCAACCATAAAGAGACGCTCCGTGTTGTGTCTTTACTGGTAGACGTTCTACACATCAAGCTGTGAGACAAAAATGAGCTTCCATGTTCAGTGAATTGCACTTGAGGCGCCGCGTATCCCAGTATAACCAAGTGAAGTCAATCTTTATTTATCGATCACATTTAAAACAACGAAAACTATTACCCGCACACAATTACACAGAATAATAAAATAATAACAACAACAAGGGTAGCACTTATTTTAGTGTTATAACAACTGATTCAATCTCACAAGTGTGGTTTCTGTTCTTTCAAGGTCACTAATACTCATGAAAAGATTTTGTTTCATAAGTGTAAAGACTCTAAGGTCCTGTTTACATTATTTTGAATCAGCGGATCATCAGATTAACGTTTTTAAAACGATTCGCGTACACACACAAATAGCAGGAAGTGAAGTCCGCACCGTTTTTCAGCAGTCGCGTCACATGACCAACGTGGCATGACCAACGCCAGCGAATCAGGAAGGTGGATGTCACAATGACGTTGTCCAATGACGACGTCAGCTAGAGCTCAGCACAGCGTTTCCTCGTTCCTCAATGTTTACACAGCACCGGATCAGATACGTACTGGGTTGAATACGTGGGCCCTGGCGGATTCAAATTGTTCCGCCTGTGGAGTCGTTTCCTGCGTTTTAATGTGCACGGACAGTGCATCCGCGACGAAAACGATACGGATACGGTCTAATGTAAACACCACCTAAATATCTCCCAAAAAGTTAAAAAAAAAAGACAACTTTCATTTGACCTTTCAGAAGGACTAAACAAAAGCTGTGATAATCATAAGGTCAGTTTTCTTCAAATAAACACCACTTACTTGATATCGAATCGGTAGCCTCGGCGAACCACGAGGTGAATTTCGTTTCTCTTTTTATCAGCCAATTATCTTCCAATACTACGAAGTTATAACGAGGTTTCTCTTATTACATCCGCCAAGGAGATTATGTTTTTTCGGTAGCGTTGGTTTGTTTGTTTGTTGGTTTGTCTGTTTGCAACATTACGGAAAAAGTTATGAACGGATTGCTCTGAATTTTTTTCCAGAGGTGTGACTGGGCACAAGTAACAATCCATTAAATTTTGGCGGTGATCCGGATCACCTTCTGGATCCCGGATTTTTTTAAAGGATTCTTGGCGGAGGTCTGCGCTCTCCGAGTGCTTTTCTGGTTATTTATAGATCACTGTGTGTCACAGCATCATAAAACCACATCAGGTTTCTGTCGAGGTCCTGCTTGGAAAGAGAAGCATTCAAGCAGAAGAAAATTTGAGAATAACCTCAGAGGGACAAACCAAAAACCCTTTAAGGTGTTTGATGGAACCTTGTATATTTACCTCCGCCAAGGAGGTTATGTTTTCAGTAGCGTTGGTTTGTTTGTTTGTTGGTTGGTTTGTCTGTTAGCAACATTACGGAAAAAGTAATGAACGGATTGCTCTGAAATTTTTTCCAGAGGTGTGACTGGGCACAAGTAACAATCCATTAAATGTTGGCGGTGATCCGGATCACTGTCTGGATCCCAGAATTTTTTAAAGGATTCTTGGCGGAGGTCTGCGCTCTCCGAGTGCTTTTCTAGTTTCATTTCTGTTTCTGATCGGTTCCGAAGTTTATCAAGAAATAGAACGGGTAATCGAACTTGATCAGGATAAGTGCTGATTGGTTACAAATGCTGTGTCCTAAATCACTCGCTCGTTCATTATGCCCGACTCACTATGTAGGGAATTACTATATAGAGGACTATATAGTGAGCTCATTGATTAAATGATAAAACTACTTCTTTGCAGCTGCACTACTTTTCATGATGCATTGTAAGATGCTTTGAGTGCACTATATAGGGTGTAATAATGCTCACTATACATTCAGACAGCACTACAAAATGGCGACCTTACTATATAGTCCACTATGTAGTGAGTAGGAAGTGATTTGGGACATATTTGGGACACCATTTGCACCAAAAACAATTTTGACCTTTTTGGTGACCTTGACCAGATGACCCTCAAAATGTTGGAGGTTCTATTTGAGACCAATGCCCATCTATCCTGAAAGTTTCATGAAGATTGGTCCAGCTGTTTTCCCGTAATGTTGCTAACAAAAAAAAAGAAACCTGACCAGAAACAATACCTCGCCCCCTGGTGGACTCCATCCCAAGCAAGATAATAATAATAGAGCGACGGCTACAATTATCGACACCTTAACGATCTTTTGGCCCTTGCAAAAGTAGAAAAGACTTTCAATACATAACTTGTGCATGAATAATTACTCAAACTTCCACTGGAACAAAAAAATTAGTTGATTCCCGATTACTTAGCGAATAAGATCACGTGACACCATTCCACAAAATTATAGACACCTTTGTCCACAGTTATCGACACCCAGATGATTATTTATTTTTAAAAAATAATCAGTATGTGGTATTAAGTTAACAAAACATAGTTTTTATTTAAAATTTGTTTTACATAGACTTATATTTAGTATAAAATATCTTTTATATAAATATATTGATGTCGGTGTTTACATAAATGAGGAAGTAATTCTGTTTGTCAACAAATAATGTTTAACCTGCATCAGAAAATCTTTTTGTTCCACTTTCTAAGTATTTTCGTAGATCACATTTTGTTAATCATTCGTCGTTGTTTGTATTAATTTCTAATTTTGCTGTTTACTAATAAACATCAACAGGCGATTGACATTGTAACCACGTGAAAATCCAGGTCAAAGGTCGCATGTCGTTCCTTGAACCAAAATATAAAATGTCTGCTGATGTTGTAATATGTGGTGGATATTTACAACAAACTGCAAAATATATACTTTCTGAATGGAATAGAAAAATCTGAATATTTCAAGCATGTAATTTTTTATATGCGTGGAATTTAATTCTGGTCTAATTCTGTTCATTGCAATCGGATTCCAAATACTCTATCAACATTCCATTCTGTCATGAATCAGAAAAAAAGATTATAAATTACAGCACTTATATACTAGTGCACGGCTTTTCAAAGTGTGGGGCGCGCCCCCCCTGGAGGGCGCCAGAGTTCTTCAGGGGGGGCGCAACGTGAGAGACAAAATGGATCGATTTTTAGTACCTAAAGCTACAGTGAGTGAGGAGACAAAGTCTGGGCCAAGCAAAAAAACAGAGCCTCCAGGATGTTGCGATTTGCAACTTCAGCGCAAATTCAACCAATCCCACGAATTCAGGGCGGTGCTGCAATTATATCCAATCACCGCAACTTTCCCGCAAATTTGACCAATTGTTGGCGTCGTCTTGAGGTGACATCGACAAACTACCTTCCGCCTTACTTCCAGATGTCTATGTTCAAGAGAAGCAGCATGCTTCTGTTGTGTTGCCAGATTGGAGGTTTCAAGTGCATTTTGGTGGGTTTTGAACATATTTTGGACTGGAAAACGTCAGCAGTATCTGGCAACATTGCATGATGTGCGAGTCAGTGTTTCTGTAGGCTTAAATTCTGTTACTGAAAGTGTGTTATGTTTACAGTGAAGGACTGTGTGCACTTTATTTTTTTACTTAATACAAGAAATTAATGGATGCCAACATTTTTGCCAAAATGGTATTTTATTTTCCATTGTTTAGGCAGCTTCAGCATCATACTGTGAGATTCTGTTCAAATTGTTTTTTTTTCCTTCTATGAAGCCTGAGCCATTTATTTTATTAGTTTATAATTATTGTTTAATTTAGTCTTCAGGAGAGACTACCTGCACACAGTACTAGTATTAATAGTTTTTTTTCTTACATGAAAGCTGAGGCATTTATATTATATTTTAAGGTAACTTCATGTTGTGCTGTGAGGTTCTCAGCACTTTAACTTTTGAACCAACAGGAGCATTTGGATAAGTAAAGCCTATTTTTCTGCATTTTTGTCGTCCTGGTAATCTTTTATATTAGTAAAGTTGTTTATAGGACCATTTCTCAGTGTCTTTGTTTTTTAATCAATAGTTTTTCAGTAATAACTTAATATTTAACATATCACTCAATTTTAATCACAAAAAGAAAAAATCGCAACAATTTCTCGCAACTTTCACTTCCTCCCGCAATGTAATCGCAACAAAAACCTAAACACCGCAACTTTCATCGCAATTTTTTTTGGAAACCCCCGCAACAGTAGACATTTTAGCCCGCAACAATCACAAAAAAGGCCCGCGGAATCCTGGGGGACTGGAAAAAGAAGGAGGTATGACCACAATTATTTAAAGTTTGGATTTTCATGGACTGGATCTGAAGATGCTCCACCGCTACAGTGTGTTGTCTGCCAAGAGGTGCTAGCTAACGATGCTATGAGATGTTTAAAATGTGTAAAACAAGAGGTTTTAAAAAGCACAGATGTTTAAAATGTGAAAAAGAAAAAAATAATGTGTAAAACAACCATTTTTTTTTAAATACGAATGGAACATTAAGTATAGCAACAACAAAAATTGTAGGGGGGGGGCGCTGTTGTTTATTTGCTCTCCGAGGGGGGGGCGGACTCTCCCACACTTTGAAAACCCCTGTACTAGTGCATCTCAAAAAATTAGAATACCATGAAAAAGTTCCTTTTTTTCATAATTTAATTCAAAAAGGTAAACTTTCATATATTCTATATTCATTACATGTAAAGTGAAATATTTAAAGCCTTTTTTGTTTTAATTTTGATGATTATGGCTTATAGCTCATGAAAATCAGAAATCCAGTATCTCAAATTATTAGAATATTCCCTAAGATCAATCAAAAAAAGGATTTACAATACAGAAATGTCCAACTTCTGAAAAGTATATTCATTTATACACTCAATACTTGGTTGGAGCTCCTTTACCATGAATTACTGTATCAATGCGGTGTGGCATGGAGGTGATCAGTCTGTGGCACTGCTGAGGTGTTATTGAACCCCAGGTTGCTTTGATAGTGGCCTTCAGCGTATCTGTATTTTTGGGTCGGGTGTTTCTCATCTTCCTCTTGACAATACTCCATAGATTCTCTATGGGGTTCAGGTCAGGCAAGTTGGCTGGCCAGTCAAACACAGTAATATCATGGTCAGCAAACCATTTGGTAGTAGTTTTGGCACTGTGGGTAGGTGTTAAGTCCTGCTGGAAAAGGAAATCAGCATCTCCAAAAAGCTTGTCAGCAGATGGAAGCATGAAGTGCTCTAAAATCTCCTGGTAGATGGCTGTGTTGACTTTGGACTTGATAAAATACAGTGGACCAACACTAGCAGATGGCATGGCACCCCAAATCATCACAGACTGTGGAAACTTCACACTGGGCTTCAAACACCTTGGATTCTGTGCCTCTCCACTCTTCCTCCAGACTCTAGAACCGTGATTTCCAAATTAAATGCAAAATGTACTTTCATCTGAAAAGAGGACTTTGGACCACTGAGCAACAGTCCATTTCTTTCTCTCCTTAGCCCAGATAAGACACTTCTGACATTGTCTCTGGCTCAGGAGTAGCTTGATATTAGGAATGCGAAAGTTGTATCCCCTTTCTTGAAGATGTCTGTTCGTGATGGGTCTTGATACACTGACACCAGCCTCAGTCCACTCCTTGTGAAGCTCTCCCAAGTTCTTGAATCAACTTTTCTTGACAATCCTCTCAAGACTGCGGCCATCCCTGTTGCTTGTGCACCTTTTCCAGCCACCCTTTTCAGCAATGACCTTTTGTAGCTTACCCTCCTTGTGGAGGGCATCAGTGATCATCTTCTGGACAACAGTCAAGTCAGCAGTCTTCCCCATGATTGTGGTTGTGTGTACTGAACCGAGAGATACACTGTGTTCATACTGTTTTACTCAAACTCGAAATGAAATATTCTAATATTTTGAGATGTTTTTTTATGTTTTTGTACTGTATGCCATACTGATTAAAATTAAAATAGAAAAATGCTTGAAACATTTATGTGTAATGAGTCAATAATATATAAAATTTTCACTTTCTTAAATAACTGATGGAAAATATTGAACTTTTTCACAAATTCTAATTTTTTGAGATGCACTTGTATGTATGTGTATATATATGTATGTATATATATATATATATATATATATATATATATATATATATATATATATATATATATATATACTTCAACAATGTTACACAAAGATCGATCCATAACAGTTGTAAATGTCACTTAATTCCACAGGGTGTCGATAATGTTGGACACCGGTGAAAGTGATCACTATTATCGACATCTCACGCACGTGACTTCTCAAACACGTTTAGATACAAAATGGCGGCTGTCAAATGAAAGAATAAGAAACAAGGTAGGTTTCGACGAGGAGATCATGAAATATTGGTGAATTTGATGAGTAAAAACATGTCCATGATCTTTCCACCATGCTTACCTGCGATGATAATGTCCGGGTTTTCCTCAAAGTGCTGATCGTGCTAAAAAAAATTCCATCTCAGGTAACAAACTGCGTCATCAGACGACAAGATCAAAAGGTGAGGGGGTGGGTCTTCCGGTTGATTAATTAACCAATAATAACTGTTGTAACTGAAACTCACCTTTGTAAAATTGTTTTTTATTGGTAAATCTGAAAAGGTGTCAATAAATATGGACTGTCGATAATTGTAGCCGCCGCTGTAATATTTGTTTATTTGGAATAAATAAACAGAGTACATTAGATACATCAACTCACAAATTGTAAAATATACAATGGTGAATGAGTAAAAATTGTACCACAGTATATTATACCGAAGATTACTCAAAAAAAGTCCAGTAGAGGATTTATTTCCATTGAGATCCTCTGTGTAGTGGAAATAAAATAACCAGGGTATACAAAAAATTATAAAATACAGCAAAAAAAAAAAAAAATTATAACTTCATCTCATTATCTCTAGCTGCTTTATCCTGTTCGACAGGGTCGCAGGCAAGCCAGAGCCTATCCCAGCTGACTACGGGCGAAAGGCGGGGTACACCCTGGACAAGTCGCCAGGTCATCACAGGGCTGACACATAGACACAGACAACCATTCACACTCACATTCACACCTACGCTCAATTTAGAGTCACCAGTTAGCCTAACCTGCATGTCTTTGGACTGTGGGGGAAACCGGAGCACCCGGAGGAAACCCACGCGGACACGGGGAGAACATGCAAACTCCGCACAGAAAGGCCCTCGCCAGCCACGGGGCTCGAACCCGGACCTTCTTGCTGTGAGGCAACAGCGCTAACCACTACACCACCGTGCCGCCCAATTATAACTTAATGAAACTAAACATATTATATTTAAAAAATAATAATATTAAGAAAAATGAACAAAAACGTCCTCTGATACAGATATAAAATTATCAAATAAAACTTTTTTGCATGCATATTTGAAACTGTTGAACTTCTGTACATCAGAACCTCACTTATTCCACTCAACAATGGCAGTATATAAAAAACTACATTGACCAAAACCGGTATGAACATGAGGTAAAACAAGAGAACTGCTAATAATACAGAGCTAATAACAGTAATAGCAATAATAATGTTCATAATCAGCAATGTGCAAACAAATTATGTAATTTCCAAGAATTTAAAATAAAAAAATAAACTTTCAGCACCTCTCAATTTCTGCCAAGTGTGGGACTCGAACCAGAATCCTACAGGGAACGTTTCTGTCATAGAAATACATGGAGAAATAGAATTATAACGTTTTAAAAATAATTTATAATGTACACCAACATTTAAAAACTGTTGTGATGGAGAATTAAGTTTTAAAAATCACTTTCTTCTCGTTTTCTCCCATTCCCCCCCTTTTTTCTCTTTTTTCCTCCTCCTCTGCCTCCTGTAACAGACTATCCTTCCCCAGTTTTACTGCACAAAGTTTTATCAATAGTCTCCCAGCCATATAATAATATACACCCCTTACCACACTACCATGACAAATGTACATTCACGTGAGCTACTGTGTATAGTATTATCAATAATCTCTCCAAGTTGTCAGCTTTGATTGGATCACCATCAGACCCCATACAACTTGATCAGCCAACTGAATATTTAGAGTCTACATTCCTCTATGGGCGGCACGGTGGTGTAGTGGTTAGCGCTGTCGCCTCACAGCAAGAAGGTCCTGGGTTCGAGCCCCGGGGCCGGCGAGGGCCTTTCTGTGTGGAGTTTGCATGTTCTCCCCGTGTCCGGGTGCTCCGGTTTCCCCCACAGTCCAAAGACATGCAGGTTAGGTTAACTGGTGACTCTAAATTGACCGTAGGTGTGAATGTGAGTGTGAATGGTTGTCTGTGTCTATGTGTCAGCCCTGTGATGACCTGGCGACTTGTCCAGGGTGTACCCCGCCTTTCGCCCGTAGTCAGCTGGGATAGGCTCCAGCTTGCCTGCGACCCTGTAGAAGGATAAAGCGGCTAGAGATAATGAGATGAGATGAGATGAGACATTCCTCTATACTTTAAATAATGTAGCTCCACTTAGGCACAGTGAAAAGCCTGTACAATAAAGAAAGGCTCGGTTTCTGGACTTCTGTTTTTCATGGAACGGGACATACTGTCCCGCTTGGACTTCAACAACTCCCTTAAATTTGCCCACTTTTCAATTTGTATACATATTTCAGATTCCTCTATTTTTTTTAATTCTATGTAAAAACCTACTTTTATCTTTGCCAATTATTTCTATCTTAACTGTTCAAGCACCAATCACCAAAGCAAATTCCTTATATGTGAGAATGTTCTTGGCAATAATCCTGATTCTGATTCTGAACTGGACATCAAGGAATGTGAAATATGTTTGAATTAAGCGAAACAAAGTAAACATCCATCCATCCTCCATATCACTTATCCATCAGGGTCGCAGAGGAAGCTGGAGCCAATCAGAGCTGACTTCAAGTGAGAGGCGGGGTTGACCCTGGACAAGTCACTGATCTGTCACAGAGATGACCAACTATTCACACTATTCACATTTACATCTACGGACAATTTCGAGTAGTCAGTTGACCGAATCCGCATGTCTTCAGACTGTTGGAGGAAACCAGAGAACCCTGAGGAAACCCACACAGGCCTGAAGAGAACATGCAAACTCCACACACACACCTTTTTGACCAATAGAGAACAGGTTCTTGAAACAGTTCTGTTCAGGAATCTTTGAACCTTGGTGCAAAGTGAACTGTCCTACGTTTTTACCAGTTTTGAATGGAATTGTTGTAATCAAGGATGTGTCATGAACGGAGGGTGTGGAACAGTTCACACCAGGAGTAAACAGTAGTAGCAAGATGGCAGTGCACATGGATTACCTCCAAGCTTTTGTTCTGTTGTTGCAGATATGTTTTCATTGTTTCCATTTTTTTTCTGAAAACATCCTTAACCTTTTCCGTTGCGTTTTCTATTTGCTAATGACATGCCCACTGATGTCATGGTTCACTCTGGAAAAACCAGCCATATATTGGTTCCATTTAGGAACCAGCTTTTCAGGTTCTGAACCAATTTCTTTTTGGGCCAAAATGGTTCAAAATTTAGTGTGTGAACCAGAACAGAACCTGGTCCCTGGTGGTGGAAAAGAAGAAGAAGAAAGAAAAACCTTTATTTGTCACGTGTACACTTCAAGCACAGTGAAATTCATCCTCTGCATTTAACCCATCTGAAGCAGTGAACACACGCGCACACACCCAGAGCAGTGGGCAGCCACACTAGAGCGCCCGGGAAGCAGTCAGGGGTTAGGCACCTTGCTCAAGGGCATTTCAGCCCAAGGCTGCCCCACGTCAACCTAACTGCATGTCTTTGGACTGTGGGGGAAACTGGAGCACCCGGAGGAAACCCACACAGACACGGGGAGAACATGCAAACTCCACACAGAAAGGCCCTCACCAGCCGCTGGGTTTGAACCCAGAACTTTCTTTGCTGTGAGGCAACCATGCTAACCATTACACCACTGTGCCGCCCAAAAGGGGTAACAGAAAGGCCCCAGGTGGCCATGAGGTTCAAACCCAGAACCTTTTTACTGTGAGGTGACAGAGCTAACCACTCTGAAGTAAACATATGAAAATATCAACAGATAGATAGATAGATAGATAGATAGATAGATAGATAGATAGATAGATAGATAGATAGATAGATAGATAGATAGATAGCACAACTTTATCCATCACACACTTGTGAAATTTCCTCTCTGCATTTAACCCATCTGAAGCAGTGAACACACACATGAGCAATGAGCACACACACATACCCAGAGCAGTGGGCAGCCATGCTAACAGCACCCGGGGAGCAGTTGGGAGTTAGACTAGATACTGTAGATAGATAGATAGATAGATAGATAGATAGATAGATAGATAGATAGATAGATAGATAGATAGATAGATAGATAGATAGCTTTAATCATGGCCACACTGCCTTCGCAATTAAGAAAAAATTAAATCAGTTTCCACTAACGCTGTAGAAATGAAATATAAAAATTGTTTTCTCAATAATAATAATTCTTCTTCTTCATGTGTCAGGCCTGGCACAGGCATCGACGATCATGGTCTGCCAGTCAGTTCTGTTGCCAGTAAGGTGGATAAGATCATTATTGGTCAGTGAACTGTTGGTGGCAAAGGTGTTAAGGCTATTTGTATATGTCATTCTCTGTCTTCCTCTTCCTCGCTTTCCTTCAATTTTACCACTTAACACAAGTTTTTCTAGGCCGTCTTTTCTGTTGATGTGGCCAAAGAAATCCAGTTGTCGTTTTCTGATTGTCTTAATAAGTGAACGTTTTGTTCCTGCCAGCTGTAGCACTTCTTCATTTGTCTTTCTCTTTTCCCAAGATATTCTCAGCATTCGTCTGAGGAACCACATCTCTGTTGCCTCCAACTTCTTCTTTAAGTCATTCGTAACCATATAGGAGGACTGACCATACATACGATTTTAGTGTCCTTAGTTTCGTGTCTGTTGTGATATTTCTGTTTTTGAGTATGGATCCCATTTTACCAAAGGTATCTTTCGCCATTGCTATGCGTCTTTTAATCTCAGTACTGCATTTTGCATCTGATGTTATCATGAAGCCGAGATATTTAAATTTAGTTACTTCTTTGATTTTTTTTCTCCTTTGCAGTTGATGTTGCATGTGAGCTTTTGCTCTTTCTTGGAGATCACCATGCATTCTGTTTTCTTTGCATTCAGTTCTAGCCCTTTTATCTCACTTTCTTCTGATAATAATAATAATAATAATAATAATAATAATAATAATAATAATAAATACTTATGTTCCATTAATAGTTTATAGTTTATATTATATTTTTATTTTATTTTTTTTATTGATTTCGGTTGAAGCTGAATCACTTCCTTTTAACAAAACCTGACTTTTATCATAGAAAAAGAAAACGCGACTCGAGGTCACGACCCGGAAGAGAACGTTAACCCTCTGTTGTCTCGCGTGCGAGTTCAATGATATAGTGACTGCATCTCGAACATCTCCTCAGTCCCTCCGTCTGCGCACTACACCGCGATTGAAATAACGGCGTTTCTCCCTTGATCTAGTCCACTTGGTGAGCTGCAGGACGCTGTTTGGGACGCGGCTGCTGGTTGAGCGACTCACCGGCGGAGTGAAGCGGTTTGTTGGGGTTCTGAGGTAAAAATAATAATAATAATAATGTTAGAGAGAGAGAGAGAGAGAGAGAGAGAGTGTGTGTGTGTGTGTGTGTTAGTGAGGGTCATTATTTCTGAGCAATGACTTACAGAACACTAGTAAACAATTCATTTTAAAATAAGGGGTTTAAAATATTAAAATAGCTAAAAAGTCTCATTGAAAATACAGTTTTAGTTGAGTAAGGACACTCTTTTGTACATCCAGTGTTATGTAACATGAAATGAGCTTTAAAATAAAATACAAATATTAGTATTGGTCCATCTCAGACTTGTTTTTAAGATTAGATTAGATTAGATTAGATTAGATTAGATTAGATTAGATAGAACTTTATTGATTCCTTTGGGAGGGTTCCCTCAGGGAAATTAAAATTCCAGTAGCATCATTACAGAATAAATAGAAAATAGAGAAAACTTCTAGATAAATTAAGTATTTACATATACAAATATAATTAAAAAAAAAAGATATGAAAAAAGTCCAGCAGGAGAGGTATTGCACGTTATATTGCACACTGTCCAGTATTGCTTTTAGTCAGGCTGGGGTACTGCTCCTTCCCGTCCTCTGTCCTCCTGTTACCCCAGAGAGGAGTTGGACAGTCTGATGGCGTGAGGGACAAAGGAGTTCTTAAAAGGTTAGTTCGGGATTTTTGGCATGAATCTGTATGGCATCCCCATCAATAGTGTCGTGCAAACACACTGACTTACCCCCGACAGCATCCTGTGAGTCCAGTTCTTGTCCAGTTTTGGTCCAGACGAAAGTAGTCCGGCAAGTTTGTTGGGGTCACGAAAGTAAAACGTTTTTCGTCTCAAAACAGTACGTGTTCAAAAGAGTGATATATTTGCATCACAAAACCGCTGTCAAATAAAAAGTCAGACCTCGAAATCGCTTGGCACTATTTTCTCTCCCTTCTTATCACTGCGCGCTGCCGCCAGGTGACAGCCACGGCTGTTTCATTCATTGCTTTAGTGATGGGAATTTCGGCTCTTCTTCGGGAGCCGGCTCTTTTGGCTCTTCTTACTATAAGGAGCCGGCTCTTTCAGCTCCCAAACGGCTCCTGAGATTTTATTTTTGATTTAAAGGAATACGCCACCCCCAGATGAAATTGAGTCAGTCCCTAGAGTTGGATGAGTGAGCCAAAGCGTTTTGTAGCCGACCCAGCCATTGCCCTGATCTAGAAACGCCCAGGCTAGCTTAGCTTAGTCGCTGTAATCCGGCGTGTCCAGCTAGCATTGTCGTTACAAAAGTGAATCAAATAACTCAAGATTTTTTATAATTATTTCTCATGACCTGTACATTCACATCGAGTACACATATCAATGCAAATTAACACGAAGGGATTTACTAGACCAATTTATATCTGGAACTATTTTCAGCCACAGCACAAGCAAAGCACCGCTGCAGGCGCAGAGACACTGCGCGGTGTCTTTGCGCCTTCCTCATCTCATCTCATTATCTCTAGCCGCTTTATCCTGTTCTACAGGGTCGCAGGCGAGCTGGAGCCTATCCCAGCTGACTACGGGCGAAAGGCGGGGTACACCCTGGACAAGTCGCCAGGTCATCACAGGGCTGACACATAGACACAGACAACCATTCACACTCACATTCACACCTACGGTCAATTTAGAGTCACCAGTTAACCTAACCTGCATGTCTTTGGACTGTGGGGGAAACCGGAGCACCCGGAGGAAACCCACGCGGACACGGGGAGAACATGCAAACTCCACACAGAAAGGCCCTCGCCGGCCATGGGGCTCGAACCCAGGACCTTCTTGCTGTGAGGCGACAGCGCTAACCACTACACCACCGTGCCGCCCTCTTTGCGCCTTCCTTTTCCTACCTATTCCTTTAATTGCTGCAATTAACTAGTTAATTCTGATTCTATTTCTCCTCTCAGTTATAATCTGTCCTGCTTTTGAAAAGATCCTCTCTGGGGGGACAGATGCTGCCACTATACACATCCTCCGTGCCATCACGTGTGTAAGCCGTGGATAGAGTGCAGCCTTGGTCTCCCACCAGCTTAGTGGGTCTGCGTTTCGCTGTCACCTGGCGGCAGCGCGCAGTGATAAGAAGGGAGAGAAAATAGTGCCAAGCTATTTCGAGGTCTGACTTTTTATTTGGCAACGGTTTTGTGATGCAAATATATCACTCTTTTGAACACATACTGTTTTGAGACGAAAAACGTTTTACTTTCGTGACCCCAACAAACTTGCCGGACTACTTTCGTCTGGACCAAAACTGGACAAGAACTGGACTCACAGGATGCTGTCAGGGGTAAGTCAGTGTGTTTGCACGACACTATTGATGGGGATGCCATACAGATTCATGTCAAAAATCCCGAACTATCCCTTTAAATCTGTTCGTCCTGCACTTGGGAAGGAGCATTCCGTCACTGAACAGGCTCCTCTGGTTGCTGATGACGGTGTGCAGAGGGTGACTGGCATCGTCCATGATGTTCAGTAGTTTGTCCATAGACCTCTTCTCTGCCACCATCACCAGAGAGTCCAGCTTCATGCCGACCACAGAGCCGGCCTGCCTGATCAGTTTGTCCAGCCTGGATGTGTCCTTCTTGGATGTGCTGCCCTCCCAGCACACCACGGTGTAAAACAGGACACTGGCTCTTCCCCCCACAAATCTGTCCCTCTGAGTTACATGTCGGTCCTGGGATCGAGGTGCTGACCTCTTCTGCTCCTCGGACCTGCCTGATCCATCCTGGTGCCCTGTGTCTGGTTGGAGTCTCATCGCATCGCTCCTGTGGAGGGCGGCCCCATGTGGATTCGCGCCTGGAGGACGCTCTGGACTCTTGCAGTGGTGCTTTTGTGGCTGGGGACTGCAGTTGACTTGCTGACTTTGGGACTACGGTTGTCGTGAACAGTTTTGCGCTCGGGTTTCCGTCGGTGGGGGGTTTATAGCATCAGTGAAGCTGACTTTATGTTAGGACTGCTAATGTTATAGTCATGTTGTCTGTTTTTGCCCTGATAGGGATGGGTTCCCTTTTGAGTCTGGTTCCTCTCGAGGTTTCTTCCTCATGTCGTCTGAGGGAGTTTTTCCTTGCCACCGTCACCACAGGCTTGCTCATTGGGGATAGATTAGGGATAAAATTAGCTCATATTTTAAGTCGTTCAAATTCTGTAAAGCTGCTTTGCGACAATGTTTATTGTTAAAAGCTCTATAGAAATAAACTTGACTTGACTTGACTGGCGACCACGGACTGATAGAACAGCCACAGGAGTTTCCTGCAGATGTTAAAGTGCATATCATGGGTAAATTCAGGAGCAAGATCAATTTTATATTAAACTTTGGTCAAATATCTGTAACATTTTGCGCAAATTTTTTTTTTACCTTGCGCAATACCAGAAAAATTCAGTTGAAATCGACCCATTTGAGGCGAATTGGTCCGCCTCTGAAAAAACTTGGCATTTGGATTTCCCGGCAAACATTGATTTTCGTGACGTGATTGATTTTTGTTTCGTGCCTGTGCAGGGGTGGAGGTATCCTTTTCAATTTCAATGATTCAGTGATTTCAGGGGCACCTATGGTTACTCTCGAAAGATTCGAGTAAGACAAGCCAAATTGACATGTCTCAACACCAATCTTATTGGGATTAGTACTCATTGTTTTCCAAAAGACCAGACAATGAGAGAGAAATGGGAGCGCTTGGTCTACACAGGCTGTGCACTGAAACCGTGCAAAGCTCACCCAGCCTGCTGGCGCTTCCGCAGGTAACGTCACAAATCTGGCTCCAGACTCCCTTGAGATTTTTCCAGACGCGTTTTATTTTATTTTTTTCTGGCCTTGTGCAAAATTACCCTTCTGGATGAGTGTGTAAAGGGACATACTTTCATATAAAAAAAACACGAAATTGGTCCAGAATATGCACTTTAAAGGACCGCAGCCTCCTCAGGAAGTACAGCCTGCTCTGTACCTTCCTGTACAAGTGCTTGGTGTTGCAAGTCCAGTCCAGCTTGCTGTCCAGCCACAGCCCGAGGTACTTGTAGGAATCCACAGCCTCCACCTCGACTCCCTCGATCAGAACTGGTCGTGACCTTGGTCTGGACCTCCCAAAGTCAATGACCAGCTCCTTGGTCTTCGAGGTGTTGAGCTGCAGATGGTTCCTGTTGCACCAAACGGCAAAGTCCCTCACCAGGCTCCTATACTCCTCCTCTCTGTCGTCCCTGATACACCCCACTATGGCTGTGTTATCGGCAAACTTCTGAATGTGACACAGCCCCGAGTTGTAGCAGAAGTCCGTGGTGTACAGGGTGAAGAGAAGAGGGGCCAGCACCATGCCCTGGGGTGCTCTGGTGCTGCTAATCACAGTGTCACTAATCACGTGATGTCCTTCAGCCTGATGTACTGTGGCCTTTTTGTTTGTTTGTTTGTTTGTTTCATTTTTATGTTCCAAGGTTTCTAAGTAGAAGATGATTTAATTTTTCAGTCCTGGTCCCAGAACTCATGTTTATAATCGTGTTTTAACAATTAACAATTGGGTCATTCCACATCAATTCAACCGGGGCCTGCGCACTTAGGTCTCAAAAAATTCTGAAAAAATCACCAGATGTACCCATGTTACCTAGGAGAAACGCTGTAAATGTATTTGAATGTAAGATGTATACTTTCCATGTTACAGCCAGTTTTACTGGTGGAGGGGGGGTGTCAATTTTGTTCAGACTCTTTTTTTTTTTGTCCAAGTTCACAAGCCCATAGCTCAAGAACTACACCATGTAGGAGGCTCAAATTTTGCATGCTGGTACGTAAATAGGAATAGTATGTAGCAAAACTGTCATTTTGGATCTGGATGATCCTGCATGGTCATAGCACTCCCTCAAAGATGATCAAAATTTTATTGGAGTTTTTGGCTGTGTTCTGTTTAGGCCTTCAGAAGACATATTTTTTCCCTTATTGAGATAAGTAGAAACACTCTCAAAAAAAGCAATAAACAGAAAGGAAACTCTATCAGTGTTTGAACAGAAGACCTCACAAGTCTGACAAATCATTTTGGATGTCATTTTCAGAGCACCATAACACCTTGTGGGAATGTGCGCAGATTTTTTAAATATTTTTTTCTTTATTCTCCATGATCCCTTCTTTTTAAAAACACCAATTTGGCTTGTCTTACTTGAATCTTTCGAGAGTAACCACAGGTGCCCCTAGAGGGCGCGCGCACATGTCTTTTGACAACGCTGGCAGATGTTGGTGACTTTGATTTCCGCTGTACGTTTTACTTCCGTCCTACGATGTCTCGCACAGGTCTCGACGAACCTCGTTTACGGCCATTGCTTTGACATATGGACTGATGTATTACAGAGCATATTTCAAACACTCATAACTTGCTATAGCAGTGACAAAATAGCGATCAAAAGTGTATTCTGATATTTAATAAAATGAGAAATAGAATTTTGATGATAAAAAAATTTGCCTTCAGTTCTCCTTTAAGGTCTATTGTTTTGTATGATGTATTTGTCTTTTTATATTCCATGCCGGCGGCACGGTGGTGTAGTGGTTAACACTGTCGCCTCACAGCAAGAAGGTCCTGGGTTCGAGCCCCGGGGCCGGCGAGGGCCTTTCTGTGTGGAGTTTGCATGTTCTCCCCGTGTCCGCGTGGGTTTCCTCCGGGTGCTCCGGTTTCCCCCACAGTCCAAAGACATGCAGGTTAGGTTAACTGGTGACTCTAAATTGAGCGTAGGTGTGAATGTGAGTGTGAATGGTTGTCTGTGTCTATGTGTCAGCCCTGTGATGACCTGGCGACTTGTCCAGGGTGTACCCCGCCTTTCACCCGTAGTCAGCTGGGATAGGCTCCAGCTTGCCTGCGACCCTGTAGAACAGGATAAAGCGGCTTGAGATAATGAGATGAGATGAGATATTCCATGCCAGTGCCGAAGACAATTTTCCATTTTACTTTCCAAAGTAGTCTGATTCTCATTCTGATTTGTGTGTGTGATCTCTCTCTCTCCTCCTCCTCCTCTCACTGTGTCCAGGCCTCTTTGTCACAGTGCCATGGCTCCAGCTGCCCTCCTCCCGTTTTTATATCGTATCAGGACTCTGAGCTCAGCCACAGCTAAACATTCCTCCCACATCTTTCAAAGGACCAGCGCAGAGTTTTATCACGGACCCATCTGTGTCCTGTACCACCAGAGGAGCGCGTCTACAGAGGAGGCTTTGAGACACAATGTGTCGGACCTGACGGTCAGAGAGAGGACAGTGCTCGAGCGGCTGTATGACGGCCTGGTCAGGGGTCAGAGGTCATCTCTGGCTGAATGTATAACCCTGGTGGAGACGCAGCATCCTCGGAAGAAGGAGTTGGCCCAGGTGCTACTGCAAAGGGTGCTGTCGTACCGGCAAGAGTGCGAGAGGATCGCAGGAGGGAAACCAGTGGCCTTCAGAGTGGGTGAGTAAAGGATTCGGGCTGGGGGGTTTGTTCTGATCCTTTTGAAACGGCTTCGGGGATTAATATGAATTGGATGAAAATAAATAAATACATCCATCCGTCTTTAGTAAGCGCGTTATCCTGGTCAGGGTTGCCGCGGATCTGAAGCTAGGAGGGAATACACCCTGGATGAAATACACACTCTCATTTACACACTCAGTCACACGGAATGGACAATTTATGACAATGGAAGACACGGTCTAATGGTTAGAGAAGCAGACCAAAAGGTTGCTGGTTCAATTCCCTGGACCAGCAGGAATGGCCAAAGTGCCCTTGAGCAAGGCACCTAACCCCTAACTGCTCTCCAGGCTGCTCTGGGTATGTATGTTGTACGTCGCTCTGGAAAAGAGCGTCTGCTAAATGCCTGTAATGTAATATAATGTAATTTAGACTCACTAATCTACCGACTATCACCTTTCTGAGATGTGAGGAAACCAGAGAACCCAGAGGAAACTTAGGCAGACACAGAAGAACATACACAAGTCCAGGATCAAACCAGGGATCCAGGACCTTCACAACTTAGCCACTCGAATAAATAAGAAATAAAGATACTCCAAGGTTTTCTGTGGTCTACTGTCCATGATCAGGTGAGTTGATTGACAATCAGAAAACATCTCCGAATATCGCTGATGATCCTCTGAGTCATGAAGAGCATGATGAACTGGTTTAAGCACCTTTATAAGGATGCACCAAGCTGTATCAGGTATGATAGACTGGATTGTGACCCCGGGTCAGATCCAGAACCTGCTACAGAGCTTATACACTTCTTACACTACGTTCAGACTGCAACCTGAAACGACCCATATCCGATTTGTTGTGAAATCCGATTTTTTTGTTAGGCCGTTCACATTACCAGTTATATGAGACTTGTATGCGATCTCCAATATGAACGGAAAACGACCCAAAAGTGTCCCGCATGCGCAGATTGACACGTAATAAGCACATCTACGTAATACGTAAGCAAAAAAAGCGCAGTCTTCAAGTTTAATGATTTCTTTTTTTTGTTTGTTTGTTTATCTGGTTAGTGTTAAAGTGTGAGGTCTCGTGTGTGTTTTTGTTTCTGAACTGAAATGAAAACGTGTTGCCTGGTAATGAGGGTTGACTCCTAAATGTCTCTTTAATTTCTATATAAGTGCACTACATGTTACTAGGAAGTAATGGATTTTTAAACTCTATATAGTGCACTCGAGCTTCAGTAGGCAGTCATTTGGGATACGGCCGCTGTATTACCAAACTCTTAATTCAGGCTTAATAATTTGCACATATTTATTTCGTCATATTAATAAACTTTTTCTGCATTTTTATAAATATTTATTTAGATTGTTTATAGCCAGCTGAATTCTGCAACTTCTCTCAGCGCTGGTTCAAGGTGCAGAAACACCAGTGCAGTTTGCTATGGAGATGAGGCGAGACCTGGCGATGTGGTTTTTGTGGCGGCGGCGGAACTCGCACAATAATCTGATTAATGTGGGCAGCAGAGTAATGAGACCGAAGGTGTCAAATTACTGGAAATTTCCAGAACAATCTTATAATCTTGTAATACAGGATGGTTTAAGTTATAAATCAGTTATAGAAACTGTTTTATTTAATCAGGCTAACAGATCAACATCCAGGTCCCTACCAAATCCACCATTAGCTTGATCAATTCTATAAAAGTCTATTTAAATTCTGAAAACTGTACAAATGTTGTTGTTTTCCACCAAAGAGGCGGGATTAGCCAACGCAGAATAGTGACGTTTGTCTCTTGTTGATGACGTGTAGGTCGCATGAATGCGACCTGTCCGGTCAGACTGCAGTCGCATGTGAAAATAACGGATATGCATCGGAATTAGGACCACATATCCAAGCGGCATGTGAAAAAATCGGATCTGTGTCGTTCAGATTGTCAATAACAAATCGGATACAGGTCGCATATGGGCAAAAAAATCGGATATGGGTCGTTTCAGGGTGCAGTCTGAACGTAGTCTTGTACTATGTGGCCAAAGGTTTCTGGACACCTGACTGGTGCGACAAAGTTTGAAGCACACAACTGTATAGAAAAGGGTTCTCAACCTTTAAGACCCTCCTATTCATACTTGTAACGAATCAAGGCACATTAAAGAAGATCACCAAGTATTTTGACTCATCTGTTCGATTAGAATCTACTAATCTATTGTAAAGAGTATTAATGGGATGCAACATCACTCCCTGTTACAGACAGGAGTCCAGGAATTAAACAAATGCACTAAAAACAAACTGTTTGTCATTGTAGGTTTTGTATTTAAAACTGTATGGATGTGCCATAAGCCGCCAAACCATGCAGGCAGGGCATTCTCAGTCAAAAGGGATTAATGATCCAAAAGTGGTCCATTAGCACAAGAACTTATTGCCATGTTTGTGTTCAGCAAACAAGCAGGTTATTAAAACCAAGAAGTGCACTCAAAAGAAGTGGATATAGACGAGAAACCACTCAATGGGATTAAAGCCTTACACGCTAACAAAGAAGGATTTTTCTACGAGTTGGAAAATTGTCCATCCGTTGAGTTTCCCCGACGTCTCAAACTACCTGGTGCTGTAGACATCATTCTACACGGACACACAGATGAAAACCTGGAAGAGCATGGAGGCGTACAAGTTTTTGTATGTGGCTGGGTTAAAGGCCGAGAGAAATGCGGGGTTTTTTTGGTTTTATTTAAATTTTTTTTGCACTAAAACAGAATAGCAGTTAAATTTGGTGAGGTTTATTGAATCCCTGGACAGAGGCAACTATTCTCTAAACCGCACGGTAGCAGATATATTCGCAGACAAAAGCCGAGTAAATTTAGCCCTTTTAGAACCGCCCACCAAGCAACCGGAAGTAGCAGACGGGAGCCACGTGACGTCAGGAGTGTATGTCGGCTACAAACAACATGAGCGACCAAAGTGAGCAGGAATTTAGCGAAGGAGAAAATTCAAGTTTTAGTAGTTTTTCGTCAGTTCAAGTTGATGACGACGTACTGATAGAAGAAGTAGCCAGCAGTAGGGAAGAAAGGAGCGGTATCGAACCGTACCGGTTCGAGCCAGAATTGTCCGATGAGAGTGAGGTCAGTGACAATGATGAACCTTAAGTTTCAATTTGATCCACGGCTTCAGCCGGCCTTTAAACGCTCATAACTCTGCCACCGGAAGTCCCAGCGAAGCCAAATTTTGCAGGCACCTCCCTCTACGCAATCCACTACGAACCAGCATGGCCACGGCCTGGTAGGACCATGCCTCAGGACGTTATTCGCCCCGGCGCGAGCTCACCTCCGCGCCTTAAGGGGTTTGGATGACTGGAAGTTGAAGATGCATTCCTCAAGTTAATAGTATTACAGTATGTTGGAAACAAAATGCTTTGCAGTTCATTGTAGCAAAGTCTTGACTAATTAGGGATTACCTTTATCTTTCAGGAAAAGGAACAGGGCCACTCCCCCCACGGCATTTGTGTTGCTGCACCCAGCAGCAATACATCACTTTCCAGGCGCTTTCCCTTTTTTCTTTCCCCCTTCTTCTCTATAACAGTCCTGGATTGTAGGTTACCGATTTGTCTCTCTTTCTACGTCGTGTTCTGTTGCAAGTTTCCGTCAAAATGAATATAATCTAGCAGAGAGTCGGACAAAAGCTACACTGTATGGATGTCGGTGGAAAAACCACCGGTAAAACCACTCACACTCGTGATGTCACGCAAAAGCCAGCTAATAATGGGGATGTTGGTACTGGGATTCCCTTGGCGGGAAATTTAAATTCGACAAATTCTGAAAGTTCCCGACGTTTACGATGTGGGTTTCAATGATGAGTTTTTCATTGTCGGGACTTGTACTATTATTATCCAAGGGGGAAAGGGGTACATTTCTCTAGGCCTTTAAAGATCTGGGGATCAGGACACTACAAGATAAATCCTGTATCGTTTATGCCAGGGTAAGTAGGACTTTTTGGGCTTTTTTATTGTCTTTTGGTAAAATCCTTTGCTCTTTCACCCTTTCACTTCATGCGGAACCAGGAAGAAACTTTTATCAGTTTCACAGTTTGTTTGATTCGAACAGCCCAAAACATTGCAAGCAGAGGGCATTTTAACAACTAGCAAGGAACCCCAATGATAGTAACACTTTGTAAAGAGTGAGCTCAGCTGACCACCACTTCACGTCTTGCATATCTAATGAGGCGGCTGTGACATCGGATGCAACACGTACGTTACGTAATGTAACGTAATTTCAATTTCCTTGTATGACCTGTGCATATGAAGAAACTGACAATAAAGCTGACTTGACTTGAACACGGCAGTTGTACCCGACTAAAAATTTGCTTCAGCTTGGGAAAAAAAATTCACAGCCCACTAGATGGTGCTTCATGGCCCAGTGGTTGAGAAACACTGGTATAGAGGATGTGCAGTCACGTGACCCGTCCATGTGTACTCCGCCATATTGGACGGCTTCAGGATTATTTACCTTGCGTGAGCGTAATGGATCCAGGGAGTAATCCCCAAGAAAATTCGGAAAATACCCCATCTACATCGCGCGATAACTTGTCTAAGTTTGTTCAGCATCTTGAAGGTGACGTGAGGCAGCGTTACATGGAAAAGTGTTCCAGGTTGGGGATTGCAGATTCGTACAACTTACCGCAATCCTTGTTCAGGGAAATTCGGAGCTGCGGTGCCGGCGATTTGCCCGATCTGGCCTACCACGACATTTACAATTTTCTTGTTAATCGTGAATCGTGTTACACTGGCAAAGCCCTCAAAGCTTACAAGAGCCCGGAAGCTTATTTTTTGTTGCGGGATGGGTATCCCAACTATACCTCTGGAAGGTTCCGAAGAAGAATGTCTACTTGATAACCTCACGGGTAAGTGGCATTAAGACGTTTATCATAAAGGGACTATGCAGCACGTTTTATCATAAGAATGTTCGAAATCTAAACTCAGTTCCAGATAATGACAGGGTTGTAAATATGTATGTTTTTGTCTGAAAAAAAATATCACAAATCACCGACTATGCAGTTATCATTCAATCCGAAAATCAACTTAACAGATGTACTAGGAGTATTGAATTAGAAGATTACACCTACCTGATATGAAGTGTTCACTACAAATTCGGCTGGTAGAACTGGGGTACCAGTTTTCTCTTCGCACAGCGGACACCCATTTTGCGCGTCTCTCCTCATCTGCGGGGAATCTATAAAATGACAGGCCCTCTTTTTGGCCCTGTCTATTGGTACAACCAAATGCTGAACAAGATATAACCATTCTCGAAAGATCTACTCCCACACACTTGATAATTAGAACGGGTTCGTCTAAGTTCTATGCACGGCCATGCCGTCCAAGATGGCAGATAAACAAATATCACATGACCTCGTGACGTCACGTGCACGCTCTCTATAGAATGTTTTTTTTTTTCCCTATAGGATTAAAATTTATGGGCGGCACGGTGGTGTAGTGGTTAGCGCTGTCGCCTCACAGCAAGAAGGTCCTGGGTTCGAGCCCCGGGGCCGGCAAGGGCCTTTCTGTGTGGAGTTTGCATGTTCTCCCCGTGTCCGTGTGGGTTTCCTCCAGGTGCTCCGGTTTCCCCCACAGTCCAAAGACATGCAGGTTAGGTTAACTGGTGACTCTAAATTGACCGTAGGTGTGAATGTGAGTGTGAATGGTTGTCTGTGTCTATGTGTCAGCCCTGTGATGACCTGGCGACTTGTCCAGGGTGTACCCCGCCTTTCGCCCGTAGTCGGCTGGGATAGGCTCCAGCTTGCCTGCGACCCTGTAGAAGGATAAAGCGGCTAGAGATAATGAGATGAGATGAGGATTAAAATTTCCCTTATAAGAGGGTAAGAATTATAAGAGGCCCAAACCTGTTCTGGCATGACAGTGAGCTCCATGCCCTGTGTCCAAAATCGCTCCCTACTCACTATATAACGAGGATGCCATTTTGTAGTGCTGTCCGAAACCTTAGTGAGGATTATTTACACCCTATATAGTGCACTCAAAGTATCCCACGATGCATCACGAAAAGTACAACGATCCTCACTAACCAAAGCAGTATATCCCATCATGCATTGCAGTCGCATTGAAAGAAATCAAACTAGAAGCCTCAAATTTGATTTAATAAAAGGCAGCAGCAAAGAAGAAAGTATTCAGCCTTGATTTAAAAAACTGAAAGATGCATGTACTTTGGATTGATTAATATGGGACATACGCTCAGTATAATATGGATTTATCACACAAATACACGCATGTATTTATTATTTTGAAAACCCACCAGCTGGCTGATCTGGCACGTTTTAATTGTGCGACAGTAATGACGTAAATACCAGCGCGACGGAGTAGTCTCCGAAAGCGTTTTTTTTTTTTTCATTTTACCAATGAGCTCACTGTATAGTCCTCTATATAGTAATTCCCTATATAGGGAGTAGTGAACGATTTCAGACACAGGAAAGGTTTGTCAAGGATGAAGTGGAAGAACTCGAGTGTCCTGGACAGAGCTCTGATTGAACTCAACCCTACTGAACACCTTTGGGATGAACTGAAACACTGACACTATGTTCACACTGCAAGGCTTAATGCTCAATTCCGATTTTTTTGTGAGGTCGTTCACATTAACAAATATATGCGACTTGTATGTGATCCTCAGTATGAACGAAAAGCGACCTAAAGTTCCGCATGCGCATTGCAGGATACGACGACGTCACACGCAGTGAGCATGGCCAGTGTTTACGGAAGTAACCTAAAGTTTCCTGTGTATGACAGTAGCCAGCATGGAGTACCTGGCGATGATGCAGTTGTTGTTGCGACGGAGCCAGAACATGCACAATAGCCTGATGTTAAGGAGGAGGTTGAGAAGGAAGAGGGCAAGGGGTTTGGCTCAGGCGTTCTGCGGGGTAGTGACTGCAACTTCCGTTCAAAGGAACGTGTGGGTGCGGAGTCGCATTGATGTCATGCGCCATGTTGTTGTAACTTTTTTTGAGAGACCCGCCGCCTACTTCAGCGCAGAATAGTGACGTTTGTGGCTTGTTGATGACGTGCAAGTTGGATGAATGCGACCTGGCGGTTCAGACTGAAGTCGCATATGAAAAGATCGGATAGGAATCGGAATTAGGACCACATATCCAAACGGCCTGGGTCGGATTTGAAAAAATCGGATCTGTGTCGTTCATATTGTCAATAAAAGATCGGATACAGGTCACATATGGGCGAAAAAATCGGATTTGAGTCACTTCAGCCTGCAGTGTGAACGTAGTGTGAGTGACCCCAGACCTCCTCAACCAACATCAGTACCTGATCTCACTAATGCTCTTGTAGCTGAATGAACACATCCCCACAGCCACGCCCCAAAACCTAGTGGAAAACCTTCCCAGAAGAGTGGAGGTGGTTGCAGCAGTAAAAGGGGGACTAAATTTGAAATGGGACATTCAATAAGTATAAGAGTTATGGTTAGGTGTCCACAAACCTTTGGCAGTTGGCTTGGGAATGTTGGGAGATCCACCAGGAGGAGCTGGACTCTACAGCTAAGGATAAATGATCCTGGACTGATGTTCTCAGATTTGATTATAGATTTTAATTGTACTCTAAACATCACGTTCAAATTTGATTAGGACTCAAAAATGGAGACGTGTGAGGGTCTCTGCTTCCTGATCCAAGTGATCAGTGATTTATATTTACACATTTGGCAAAGAGTACAGCGCAGCGGAGCGGGTGCTCAAGCATGTAGAGAAAATCCTGCAAAATTCTCTTTCAGTGAAGTTTAAAAAGCTGTGTTTTATTGTGCTTCAGGTTTGTCTGGTCCTCCCGGTGCTGGGAAATCCTCCTTTATCGAGGTGCTGGGGAAACTGCTGACTGGAAAAGGACACAAAGTCTCAGTGTTGGCTGTGGACCCTTCGTCATGCACTACAGGAGGTGAGCTCCACAGTGTACACGACAGTGTCTCATAGCATTCAGACGAAACAACCACAAAAAGTCTTGCGGAGGGATTTTGTTAGAACAGTTACAGGGTGGGGTGATGTGATCCAATGAGAAGTGGACTTCCTGTTCAGGACAGTAACTCTTTGTCCTGATTTGTTTTATTCCTCTTATACCACATTTGATCCCTTTATAGTTATGTTTAGAAACAAGTAATCACTTATAGTTTGTTATATTAACTATAAACATACAGTGGTGCTTGAAAGTTTGTGAACCCTTTAGAATTTTCTATATTTCTGCCAGATTTTCACACAAGTCCTAAAAGTAGATAAAGAGAACCCAGTTAAACAAATGAGACAAAAATATTATACTTGGTCATTTATTTATTGAGGAAAATGATCCAATATTACATACCTGTGAGTGTCAAAAGTAAGTGAACCTTTGCTTTCAGTATCTGGTGTGACCCCCTTGTGCAGCAATAACTGCAACTAAACGTTTGCGGTAACTGTTGATCAGTCCTGCACACCGGCTTGGAGGAATTTTAGCCCATTCCTCCGTACAGAACAGCTTCAACTCTGGGATGTTGGTGGGTTTCCTCACTTGAACTGCTCACTTCAGGTCCTTCCACAACATTTCGATTGGATTAAGGTCAGGACTTTGACTTGGCCATTCCAAAACATTAACTTTATTCTTCTTTAACCATTCTTTGGTAGAACGACTTGTGCGCTTAGGGTCGTTGTCTTGCTGCATGACCCACCTTCTCTTGAGATTCAGTTCATGGACAGATGTCCTGACATTTTCCTTTAGAATTCGCTGGTATAATTCAGAATTCATTGTTCCATCACTGATGGCAAGCCGTCCTGGCCCAGATGCAGCAAAACAGGCCCAAACCATGATACTACCACCACCATGTTTCACAGATGGGATAAGGTTCTTATGCTGGAATGCAGTGTTTTCCTTTCTCCAAATATAACGCTTCTCATTTAAACCAAAAAGTTCTATTTCGGTCTCATCCATTCACAAAACATTTTTTCAATAGCCTTCTGGCTTGTCCATGTGATCTTTAGCAAACTGCAGACGAGCAGCAATGTTCTTTTTGGAGAGCAGTGGCTTTCTCCTTGCAACCCTGCCATGCACACCATTGTTGTTCAGTGTTCTCCTGATGGTGGACTCATGAACATTAACATTAGCCAATGTGAGCGAGGCCTTCAGTTGCTTAGAAGTTACCCTGGGGTCCTTTGTGACCTCGCCGACTATTGCACACCTTGCTCTTGGAGTGATCTTTGTTGGTCGACCACTCCTGGGGAGGGTAACAATGGTGTTGAATTTCCTCCACTTGTACACAATCTGTCTGACTGTGGATTGGTGGAGTCCAAACTCTTTAGAGATGGTTTTGTAACCTTTTCCAGCCTGATGAGCATCAACAACACTTTTTCTGAGCTCCTCAGAAATCTCCTTTGTTCGTGCCATGATACACTTCCACAAACATGTGTTGTGAAGATCAGACTTTGATAGATCCCTGTCCTTTAAATTAAACAGGGTGCCCACTCACACCTGATTGTCATCCCATTGTTTGAAAACACCTGACTCTAATTTCACCTTCAAATTAACTGCTAATCCTAGAGGTTCACATACTTTTGCCACTCACAGATATGTAATATTGGATCATTTTCCTCAATAAATAAATGACCAAGTTTAATATTTTTGTCTCTTTTGTTTAACTGGGTTCTCTTTATCTACTTTTAGGACTTGTGTGAAAATCTGATGATGTTTTAGGTCATATTTATGCAGGAATATAGAACATTCTAAAGGGCTCACAAATTTTCAAGCACCACTGTACCTCAGTGTTACAAAGCGCTAACACCAGAGACGCCTCTCATTAGCTCATCTGACCATAAGGCCGATGACCTGTTGCCATGGCATGGCGTCCGTCCACAATTCAGTTAAATCATATCTCCTCCGTCAGTTCTCCACGGATTTCCGTTCCGATTGTTTTGTTTGAAAGAACTCATCAGTCCGCACAAAACTTGGTCGTTGTTTTGTTACATTTTTTGCTAGTGAGTTACTAATTAGGCCAAATGAACGACTTTTCCAGGCCTCTCACTAGAATTGTATCTCCTCTCTGATTTCTCATCCAATTTCAGCTCTGATGGATGTTTTGGGTCGATCTTCCCTTGAGGACCAAAAATTAATTGGTTGGTTGGTTGGTTGGTTGGTTGGTTGGTTGTTGATTTTCCTGTTGTAAGCAATTTGTTTACAACTTTGTTTATTTTCGGTTAAATCGTATCTCCTCCCTCCATCAGTTCTCAATGGATTTCAGTTCTGATTGTTTTATTTGAAAGAACTTGACCATCTGCACAACACTTGGTCATTGTCTTGTCGATTTTTGCTAGCAAACTGCTAATTAGATCACCTGAATGAGTTTTCAGACTTCTCATTAAACTCTTCTCTTTCAGTTCTCATCCGATTTCAGTTCTGATCGATGTTTTGGGTCGATCTTCCCTCGGGGAACAAGACTTGGTCGTTTATTTGTTGATTTTCTTGTAAATAATTTGTTTACAACTTTGTTTTTCAGTTAAATCGTGTCTCCTCCCTCAGTTCTCAATGGATTTCAGTTCTGATTTCTTCATTTGAAAGAACTAGACCTTCTGCACAACACATGGTCATTGTATTTTGAAATTTCTTGCTAACAAATTAGTAATTAGGTCAACTTAATACATTTTCTTCTGAGTAGAATTGTATCTCCTCTCTCATTTATCATGAGAATTCAGTTCTGATCGATGTTTTGGGTCGATCTTGGGTAGCCCCGGGGAACAAAACGTAGTCCTTAGTTGATTTTCCTGTTGTAAACAATTTGTCGTGGAGGTTGGTCCTCTCTCACATCATCACATTTCAGTTGTGTTTGATGTTTTTGGTCGTAATGGTTGTTTTAATAGCAGGCCAGATGAGATACTACGTCCTTGACGTTCTGGTAAATCTTAAATAAATATCTCCTCACAGAAAACTTCATGATATCAATGATCATTCACCATGCAAATCATCATGAATTACAGTATTTGTTACTATAGAAATGGTAGTATGTGAAGAAATAGCCTTTGATTTGTAACTGCGCTACTGTCCATGCTGCTGTTATGGAAAATGAATCAAGAATTCAATAGCACTGTAGGACAAATGCCACATATTGATGTTATCAAATTTTTAAAAAAGCGCCGTCAGCATGAAAGCCACTGTGCCATTGCAGGCTCGCTGATGGGGGATAAGACGCGGATGACGGAGCTCTCGCGAGACATGAACGCCTTCATCCGGCCATCGCCGGCTTCAGGTACGCTCGGTGGGGTAACGAGGACCACCAATGAAGCGATAGTCCTGTGTGAGGGAGCAGGTTATGACATCGTGCTCGTGGAAACCGTGGGTAAGGACATGTTTGACTACAGCGGATCGCTTATACACTACCGTTCAAAAGTTTGGGGTCACCCAGACAATTTTGTGTTTTCCATGAAAAGTCACACTTTTATTTCCCACCATAAGTTGTAAAATGAATAGAAAATATAGTCAAGACGATTTTCTGGCCATTTTGAGCATTTAATCGACCCCACAAATGTGATGCTCCGGAAACTCAATCTGCTCAAAGGAAGGTCAGTTTTATAGCTTCTCTAAAGAGCTCAACTGTTTTCAGCTGTGCTAACATGATTGTACAAGGGTTTTCTAATCATCCATTAGCCTTCTGAGGCAATGAGCAAACACATTGTACCATTAGAACACTGGAGTGATGGTTGCTGGAAATGGGCCTCTATACTAGCCTGGCAAGCCAGACTAAATGTGAATATTTAGTCTGGCCTCGATCCGTCGACATTTCTGAAGGGTGGGGGTGGAACAAACCGCTGTCTTTCAAACTGTCTCTGTGCGTATAGGCTAACGCTCTGACCAATCAGCGCAACAGTGACTGTGACGTAGTCAGAGCGACAGAAAGCAGTGGGGGAGGCCTTGAAATAAATAATTTTTCAAAATGCTTATTAATTAATAAACAGGTTCTAGATATTAAGAAGTTTGGAGATAATGACCACAAGTTTGGAGTCTGTACCACATACTTAACATACACTCTTTTTTTTTTTCAAGTGTTTTTCAAGTGTTTGCTTAAACTGTTTTTGAGAGTTTTTATTTAGTGGTGTTTGGTGAAATAATTTCCCTTAAATTTAAAATAACGGGAAAATAAGAAACAATCAAAAAGTAATGTTTCAAAGCTGTTTATTAATTCTTCGTACTGCACAAACCAGCCCCATCCTTTTGGCTACCAGCGGAGCCAGCTGGTAGATCAGACTTTTGCCATAGCCGGTCGGCAAAACAGCGAAAACGTCCTTCTTGAAAAGGAATGAGCGGAGAGCCTCTTCCTGCTCATGTTTCAACGAAAACTCCAAGTCTAATTCTTCTAAAACTGATTCCAAAGCGGAGTCAAACGCGCGCTGTTCACTAGCCGTAGCCATCTTTCCTGTTGCGCTTTCTCCAGCATCGCACAGCTTTGTCGTCACTCCTGCAAAAGCCCGCCCAAAGAATCCAAACAAAAACCTTGCGTTGTGATTGGCGGGCACGATTTGATGCCCGGGGTGTTTTTGTTTATATGGTGCGAGGCTAGACCCACTCGTAGGCAAAAATATTTTTGGCCGCTAGGCGGGTGGGTCTAGTTTACTAGGCTACCTCTATACACCTATGTAGATATTGCACCAAAAACCAGACATTTGCAGCTAGAATAGTCATTTACCACATTAGCAATGTATAGAGTGTATTTCTGATTAGTTTAAAGTGATCTTCATTGAAAAGAACAGTGCTTTTCTTTCAAAAAATAAGGACATTTCAAAGTGACCCCAAACTTTTGAACGGTAGTGTATATTTATTGATTGATTGATTCAAAATCTCGACTTGCCCCTAAGTTGGTGTCTTTGCATTTTAACATGACTGAATGTTGATCTGTGACATGTGTGAAGGTGTCGGACAGTCTGAGTTTGCTGTGGCTGATATGGTGGACCTTTTTGTGTTGCTAATTCCACCAGCAGGAGGCGACGAGCTACAAGTAAACATTTCGCTTCATTTATTTCGACTGAAACCATCATAGTGAAAGATGATTATAATTTCTCTCTTAAAATTCTCTGTAAATATTCTTCTCTCCTTTTTTTTAAAAAAAAATTGCGAATATAGGGAATAAAGAGAGGTATCATTGAGAAAGCTGACCTGGTCGTGGTCACGAAGGCAGATGGTGATTTGGTCGTTCCGGCACGCAAGATTCAAGCCGAGTACACGAGTGCGTTGAAGCTGCTCCGAAAGAAATCCAAAACCTGGACACCTAAGGTACATGTTCATTCAAGTGGGTCCTTATTTTTAAGACTTTCCTGTGTAGCACGCACCAGCAAATTATTATAACATTTGAAATTATTTATATACCCTCATGCAGATAAACATGAAGAGGTTCAGGTCAAGGTCACATCAAATATCAGTCAAACACAAAGCGTCCAGGTTAAAAAGAGAAAACATAATGAAGGCTGCTGGGTTTTGGTGCAAAATTAAGAAGCGAGTCTGACAGTCAAAGTGTCCTGAAGAACTGTGGCTGGTTTTGTAAGATGTTCAGTAAAACCTACAGCTCATTGTACCTGAGACTACTATTTTTTTATTTTTTTTTAAGCAAAGGATCGTCTCACCAAATATTGACTTTGTTTCGTGTATTATGGCTTACTGATTACTGCTTATAGTATTTTTTTTTATGTTGAAACATTTCATTTCATTATTTTTAAGCCAATTTTGGTCGACAGCATTTCTTTACATGTGCCTAAGACTTTTACACAGCACTATATCTCGAACCTTGAAGTGGATGAGCAACAACAGCAGAAGAACAGGAATCTGAGGCAACGGTGGGCCCATGAATTTCATTATGAAACAATTTTTGTACAGTTGAAGATTATAATCAAGATTATATATGGATAGTGATTGAAGAAGGATTTTTTTCTTGGGATTTGAACTCACAACCTTCTACGCACTCTTCATATCCTCCCTATCTTTCTTCGTAATGAATCTAATCTATTTGCTTTTTTCGTTTACATATTACATTACATTACATGGCATTTAGCAGACGCTCTTATCCAGAGCGACGTACAACGAGTGCAAAAGTCAGGTACGTGAAGTGCTGAACTTCTAGATAAGAAAGTTCTAGTGCCAGCTGAACAAGTGACAGATTAACACTTATTATTTTATCCACATTCACTGGATATGAGCAATCGCACGCTCTGATTGGCTACTCTACTACCAGGAAACAAAATGGCGGCATGTATCAAGTCAGATGTATCCCATTTTTTATCAAGTATTTTAAAAAGAAACCAAAATAGCTAAAAGAACATAGTTTTTCTTTTCTCTCTCTCTCTCTCTCTCTCCCTAATATCTCCTGTTCCACACTCCAGCCCAGTCGGTGGCACCTTTAAGTTGGTTTGCCAACCCCCAAAAAAACCCTGAAGAAGAAGAAGAAAATGGCGGATTGGGAAAACCAAACCCCCAAAAATACAAAAAAACGACACAATATGGAACGAAAGTATTTGATGGTAAGAACATATTTTTTATAATTATTTTCAAGAATTATTATTATCGCATTTTTCACAAATTGCTACTGTCATTTCGCCAGTTTGTTTACATTCTAAGCGGAAATTATTTGGTCGGACATTTTGTATAAAGTTTTTATTTATCAGATTTGAAAAAAAAAAAAGCTCCGTTTCTCAAAATCCAGTGAATGTGGGTAGAATAAAACAGTTATTCCACTCGAGCTCGTCGTACACGGCTTATAGCCGACTTGTATGGAATCAATTTTGTGCCAAAATGTTCATACAATACTTTTGAAATATCAAACAAAAACGACAACTCAAAATACAAAAAAAGAAAAAAAAAGTCAATTTTTTTAGACTGGCAAACAAATTATTCGTGTAATCGTGCAAAATATCAGTCTATTACTCTTCAGAAACCTTTTATTTTTGTTCCGCGTCTTTCTCAGTTTTGTTTGACGTAATTTATTTTGGTTGCGATTCCAGCTTTCTCGTTTGCGCTCCCTGACTTTTTGCTTGCAGTTTTGGCACTAACTTCACGTGTGGGTGGGCTGTCCAGGAATGCATTCCCATTGGCTAACTTGTTTGACTGACAGCTACGCTCAGCCATTCCCTACTCGGATTATTATTATTTTTTTTTAAAGATTTTTTTTTTTTTAGCTTTTTTCACCTTTATTGGATAGGACAGTGTAGAGACAGGAAATGAGTAGGAGAGAGAGAGAGACGGGGAGGGATCGGGAAATGACCTCAGGTCGGAATCGAACCCGGGTCCCCGGATTTATGGTATGGCGCCTTATCCACCTGAGCCATGACGCCCCCCCTACTCGGATTTTGGCGGACTGTTTGACGAGTGACCGATCCATTGACGGTAAACAAGGATCGAGTGGACTTTAGTGACGTGTCAGTCAAACACAAGTTAGCCAATGGGAATGCATTCCTCGACAGCCCGCCCACACGTAAAGTTTGTGCCAAAACTGCAAGCAAAAAGTCAGGGAGCGCAAACGAGAAAGCTGGAATCGCAACCAAAATAAATTACGTCAAACAAAACTGAGAAAGACGCGGAACAAAAATAAAAGGTTTCTGAAGAGTAATAGACTGATATTTTGCACGATTACACGAATAATTTGTTTGCCAGTCTAAAAAAATTGACTTTTTTTTTTGTATTTTGATTTGTCGTTTTTGTTTGATATTTCAAAAGTATTGTATGAACATTTTGGCACAAAATTGATTCCACAGACTTGGTGCTATGCTCCTTGTCAGCTGTCAGCTCATGTACCACTCAATTTCGTGGAATAGCTGTTAAACGTAATTTTCTGTTGAAGTACCAATACTCAGCAAACAGCCAAAGAAACAAACCAACCATACAAACGAAGTGACAAAAGTACAACTAAATAGAGAAAAATAAAATTCCATAAAAACTCCAGAGGTTGGTCAAGACCGAGACGCAGTTACACCATGGATTTCTGCCTGAGATGAAACCTATGTAGTCATTTTGTCCCGAATATAATTCCTACACAATTTATTCATGCCCTGCAGCCAGCAGGGGACGCTGTTTATGATCTGTCCTGCTTCAGATGTCAGCCAGAACCTAGTCCTCGTCCAGAATACATGAAACAGTCCAGAGCTGCTCTTCACAGAGCATCTCGGTGATGGAGTGCTGAGCTCTGAGAACATTCCGTCCTGTGAATACTTGCCTTTATACCAGAGGACTGATCCATCTTCTTTAATTAACACTGGGGTTGGGATGCCATGATCGACATGACTAGTATTCATGGAACGTTCTGCTAAATAAGGGATTTAGTCGCAACTCCAGCTCTGTTCCTTCACATTTTTCATCACTCTCATTGAGCTTAGGAGTTTTTATATATATTTATAAAATATACCTAACATGCTGTCATGTCTAATTCCCAGCATGCTCTGCTCTGCCTTTTTGGGCACTGGCACACAGCCCTTTGTCTTCTATCCCCACAGCAGTACATCTGCCTGTTGGCAGTGCGCCAGCATGGCATTTCACTGATTAGAGGCCACCCACTCGCACGAGAGTCGCTCACATCTTTGTCTCCATATCCACAGAGGGCTCTCAGTGCAGCATCCTTTCACTCAGCCATATTGATTTTTTTTTCCTTACTCTGAAGATGTTCCAACCTGCAGTTCATCAGCCATTGAAACTGAGAAGGCCTGTGTGGGTGTTCTTAACCTTCTTACATGTCCAGCTCTATCAGTGTGTTTTAAAAGAAGATATTAACTTTATCATCTGTCAAAGAATCCCTATTGCGTCGATTTACTATGCCGGATGTGTCCGTATTGGATTTTTGATAAGCAGAAAAGCAGGTGAAAAAGTCTTTCCTTAAAATATTAGTGTGAAAAATGCTTTTTGTGGTGGTAGATAGGCAGATTGATTGATAGATTTTATTAATCCTGCGAGGGAAATTGTTCTGTTGCATCAACGCAATCAACAGTAGATGAAGAGTAACAATAGAAGTATAAACAGAATATCAGATCAACAGAGCGAGACACTGAATATAAAATAAAGATATCGACAACCCCAATTCCAAAAAGGTTGGGACGCTGTGTAAACTGTAAATAAAAACAGAATGCGATAATTTGTAAATCATGGAAACCCGATATTTCATTGAAAATAGTCCAAAGACAACATATCAGATGTTGCAACTGAGAAATTTTGTTTGTTTTTTGAAAAATATATGCTCATTTTGAATTTCAACCAAACTAGAATACAGTGGACTCAAGCAAACAGGCTTAGATCAAGACATGCCAGAACAGCTGCCAGTTTGCATCGTTGGAGCTACATAGAGTCCCCTGTATGCCCTAAATGTCAGGAATCCCCACAAGACACTGACCAAATAGTGTTGCATTGTCCAGTAACAGCAATGCCAGGGGGCTACGCCACTATACATGAAGGAGATGACACCTTTAACAACTGGCTTAGAGATGCTCACCTGGAGGTGTGACACCATACGAAACTACTACATTTTGAATTTGATGTCAGCAACATGTTTCAAAAAAGTTAGGATAGGGGCATGTTTACCACTGTAAACTACCATCAGCTCAACTTTTAACAAAACACTGTAAACATTTGGGAACTAAGGAGACCAATTACTGTAGTTTTGAAAGAGAAATGTTGTCCCATTCTTGCCTGATACACAATTTCAGTTGCTCAACAGTTCGGGGTCTCCTTTGTCGTATTTTGCGCTTCATAATGCACCAAATGTTTTCAATAGGAGACAGGTCTGGACTGCAGGCAGGCCAGTTTAGCACCTGGACTCTTACTACAGAGCCATGCAGTTTCAATATGTGCAGAAAGCGGTTTGGCATTGTCTTGCTGAAGGAAGGAAGGAAGGAAGGAAGGAAGGAAGGAAGGCCTTCCCTGAAAAATATTTTGTCTGGATGGCAGCTTATTGCTCTGAAACGTGTATATATCATTCAGCATTAATGATGCCTTCCCAGATGTACAAGCTACCCAGGTCATGTGCACTAAGACACCTTCATACCATCACAGATGCCGGCTTTTGAACCGTGCACTGATAACAAGCCGGATGGTCCCTCTCCTCTTCAGCCATTCTGTTTTACACAGTGTCCCAACTTTTTTGGAATTGGGGTTGTACAGTACATACATTAAAACCAGAAAGAGAAGAAGAAAAGGAGCAGTAAGAACAGACATGCGGAAAGTGGCAGTGGATAATATGTACAGGAATAGGATATAATATTTGTGTGAGCTGTTGTACAATGTCCTAGCACAGGTTAGGAATGATTTCCTGGAAGGAGCTTCCTGACAGAGGAACTGAAGAAGTCTGTTGGACAATGAGCTCCGCTGTCTTTACAGTGTGTCCTAAAGAGAGTAGGACAGATTGTCCATGACGGAGAGCACTTTCTTCAGTGACCTCCTGTTCCTCACTGACTCAAATGTCATGTTTTGACCAGCGAATGTTTGTTTTGATTCCTGTTGAAAAAATTAGGACACATCCCACCTTTTTGCACAGGGTTCTTGCATTTCAAGATTCATGAACTCTGTCGTTTGCACAAGCGTCCTTGTACAATGCCTCATGCCTGCACACTCGTGTTGTAGTCAAGACCAAGTCATGACCAAGATCAAAGTGCGTCAAAACAAGACCAAGACTTTGAGGGGTTGAGATCAAGTCAAGACCAAGGCAGGGCGAGACCGAATCAAGACCAAGACCGAACCCGTGGGTGTGAAGGGGGACGGGGGAGAGGTGACAGCTGTTAACAGGAAGAAAAATTTCAAATTAGGAATGATTCATGTTATCGGTTGCTTTTGAAGCACGAAATTTTACATCCAATCACAGTAACGATGTTAACAAATAAATCAGACAATAAATAGGCGATTTAGTAAAATCCCCACAGTCGTGGTCTTGACCGGTCTTGAAATAAAATCCCGAGTCCTCCATGTCTGAGACTGAGTAAGACCTTCATGAAGTGGTCTTGAAGACCAGTCTCGAGTACTACAACACTACTACATGCTGCTACAATTAATACTTCCTATGTTTCATCTGTCCAAGTTGATAGAAATGTCAGCAGAGTTGACCTTTGGATTAAAAATTTCGCCTAAGAATTATATTCACACAGGATGTATGCTAACTGAAACCACCGAGTTATTAAAATGGATGCCATTTTGCATGTGATGGAAAGCTTGTCATCCTTTTCTAAGAGTCCATGCTATAGCATTACTGATTCTCCGTCTCTGTGCTGTCACGGTCAGGTGGTCCGGGTGTCCTCTCAAACAGGACAAGGTGTACATGAGCTCTGGGACATCATGCTGCAGTATCGAGACACCATGTTGTCTAGCGGTGAGCTGCAAACCCGCAGGCGTGAGCAGCAGAAAGTCTGGCTGTGGAGCCTGATCCAGGAAAACGCCATGCGCCATTTTCAGGAACATCCAGAGGTGCGGGCGGCGCTGCCCGAGATGGAGCGCAGGGTGGCACAAGGAGACGTCTCTCCCGGACTGGCAGCCGACCTCCTGCTGAGGGCCTTCAGGACCACACAGTAGTACAAAGCGTATTTCATAAAGAAGTGACTTGTGAGGAATGAACCATGACGCTGGTTTCATAGCTTTGGTTTATGGGTTGGTATGATCACTGGGGAGTTTGAGGCTCATCCAGGTTTTATACATCAGATTGAAGTCATGAAGCAGGGCTGGACAAATCATAAAAGTAAGTGGACGAAGTGTGCTGATTAGTCCTGCGTTTTGGCCCGGAAACGTAACTGACAAGGCAGGGGGGAAAAAAAAGTGGTAGCTTAAATAATGGAATAACAAATGGAGAGTTAGTTAGTAGTTGCACTAATACAGAGACACATTAATATGGAAGTTCCATAGTGATTATCCTTTAAGGTGTTGATACACGGGGTAACTTTTTGGGCAATGTTGCCAGCAACGGGCAACCAGGTGAGACACGGGGCAACTAATTAGGGCAACAGACAATTGGCAACAACCAATCAGGTAAGAGCAAATCTATTGCCAGGGAGACAGACACCGCAAAGATGGACACTGAAACATTTGCAGCTGTCACTATTGTCTTGGCTTCAGTCTTTATTTCGCTCAAGTATGTATCACTATTCAGGGCTCGGAATTCTTTTTTTTTTTTTTTTTTCACCAGCCAGCCGGACTAGTTCCCTTCCAAAGTAACTTGCCAAACAGAAAATCAACTAGCCAAAATTTGTTCATGTATGAATTTTACTTCTGTCAAAAATAACGCAAAAGAGAGTAGTTACCATTGTTCATGACTAATGTGCATTTATTTCAAGACCCGAGTATTTTGATACTGTTGTTAAATACATAAATGAGAACAACACAGAGCACCATAATATAATATCAACAAATAATAATATATTGGAAAACTTGGCAACTTGGTGTACGAGTATTGAAAACAAATATACTTACTATCATGACTATAAGTTTTTTTTTTTTTTTTTTTCCGTTTCCGGTTGAGAGTACGTCGTGCGCGTTCTGGCTGCCGCTTCTCACCAGAGCTTTTTTATTTTATTTTTATTTTTCTATTTTCATTTTATTTATTTATTTTTTCTGTGTGTTTGTGTAGTTTGATGTTTGTTTGAGTGTTTTGTCCGCCGGTTGTGGTGTAGCTCCGGACCCAGTTTTGGGCGTCGGTTCCCTCCAGGCCTTGGTTCGCTGTGGGTGATGCCTGTGCTCCCAGCTGTGGACTGCAGTGAGCTCGTTGCTCATTTTACATCGTGGTTGTCCAGCGCTCTGCGCTTTAACGCTTGGCGTGATGTTCTGAGCGATGTTGCTCGGTGGTGTCGCGGCGGCTGTGCAGGCGGTTTGGGACACACCAGCGCTTTGCATGGCGGAGCTTCTCTGCTCGCTTTGTGGATCCATGGCATGGTGTTCGAGCGATGTTGCTGACGGCGTCACGGCGGCGGTGCTGGAGATGTGGGAATCGTTTTCGTGTGCCTTTTGGTGGGACTGTGGCTGCTACACCACGGGAATTACATCCTGACCCCTACTTGGTGGACTTTTTACTTTTTATTATTTTAAAAAAAAATTTTTGTCATTTTTTATTTATTCACTTTTTTTCCTTGTCTATAATTGTAAAGCGTCCTTGGGTTTCTTGAAAGGCGCTATATAAATTTAACTTATTATTATTACTATTATTATTATTATTATAGCACCCAAAATATGTCCAGCATGCTTTCTGTATTTAACCATTTATGAGAGAGAAAGCATTAGGAGCTTCATATTGACGAGGAATCAACTTGAAAAAAATTTATTATTCCATAAAAATCGTATCGCAGCCAAGGCCTACCCTGCTCCCACGTTTGCTTATAAGTCCTTTGTCGTTTCTCCTCTTCAGACCGAGGTCGCTTTGTCCCCATCTCTGGCGGTTTCTGTACACCTTTCAGAAAATTCCACAACGCAACGTAGCTTTGGCAGATGTAGATGTAAACAACAACAAAAACACGTGTTTAAATGGGCGATAATGTGGCCACATCTACTGAATTTGATAACGTGACGTGGCAGCGGGGGCGTGGCCAAGTGTCGGTCTGTGAATGGAGGGCAGAGTCAGGGAAGGTAAGTGGTGGAATCATTGCACCTGATGGGGATTAACCTGTGTTTGCGTATCTTCCCCAGTGACCGCGCCCTTTAAAAGGAGAGGAGAGCAGAGAAAGGGAGCTCTCTCTCCCCAACCAGAACACGTGTGCGTGGCTGGGAAGTGATAAAAGTCTGAAAAGCTAGCAATAAATAGTTCATTGAGAACTCAGTTCTGTCCTGCCGTGCTTCTGTGCTCCACCCACCTGGTCCAATGCTACACGTGATTACCACGATATTCAACGAGATGCGTTATATGCATGCGCAGTAGTGAAAAAACCAACAGCCTGACTCGTACACAATATGATTCAGAATTCTTCGGTAGTTTCCGTCCTGCCGATAAACACATCGATGAACACAGACACGGCACACACTTAATATGTGGAATTACCCTCCAAATGAAAAATTAAGTCTCCTCGGGTGACCGGACCACCGCGAATTTCGAGCCCTGCTATTAGCTATTCCATAGCTAGCGATAACTTTCAGCTAACTATGTTAGCAAAAACCACCACTAGTTAGCTAAATCCTATTCATTCTCTATGGAGCGGTGGTTAGCTAACGGCAGTTTACACTTAGCTGAAAAAATCCATGTCTTAATTCCAACCTGAGCACATAAAAATACATGTCTGTTGGTTTTCTAAGCATTTGATGAGGTAAATTCACCACTTTGGGTTTACATCGAACAACTTGCCAGCATAAAAAGAGACGAGTTATCTCTCTTTTTCTTCGCTGCACTGCTGGAGATGCCACCATCTTTGTTGAAAATTTCAGAAGGTGGTCATGTGATTCACTGCTACCACTCTGATTGGATGATCTTAATAAAAAGTTGCCCAAAACGATCAAAATCGTTCAGATAGAAATTACGTTGCCCGATCTCAATGGGAAAGTGTCGAAGCGCAATTGCCCAGCAACATTGCCCAGAAAGTTGCCCCGTGTATCATCACGTTTAGTGTCTCATTCGTGCCTCAACAACGAACCAGTCAAAAGTTTGTACACCCCATTCTACTCATTCATAGGTTTTTATATATTTTGACTCTTTTCTACATTGTAGAACAATACTGAAGATATTAAAACTATGAAATAACATCTGGAACACATGTGGTAAACAATAAAGCGTTAAAAAATAGCCTCAATGAGGCTGTAGTTCATACCGACCACTGTCATTGTGTATGAGTTTGAAAATTCAGACGCCCATAAAATTGTAAATATGACAGGCGACGGGCGGCACGGTGATGTAGTGGTTAGTGCTGTCGCCTCACAGCAAGAAGGTCCGGGTTCGAGCCCCGTGGCCGGCGAGGGCCTTTCTGTGCAGAGATTGCATGTTCTCCCCGTGTCCGCGTGGGTTTCCTCCGGGTGCTCCGGTTTCCCCCACAGTCCAAAGACATGCAGGTTAGTTTAACTGGTGACTCTAAATTGACCGTAGGTGTGAATGTGAGTGTGAATGGTTGTCTGTGTCAGCCCTGTGATGACCTGGCAACTTGTCCAGGGTGTACCCCGCCTTTCGCCCGTAGTCAGCTGGGATAGGCTCCAGCTTGCCTGCGACCCTGTAGAACAGGATAAAGTGGCTAAAGATGATGAGATGAGATGACAGGCGACGCCACCATCTTGACAACTTTTATGCACATCCACCTGGGCAACATTGTATGCGAGTTTGATCGAAATCTGATCAATCCTGTAAGAGGAGTAGCGATTTTTGTAAATTGTGGACGGACGACGACAATGGACAGACGATGGCATCAGCTCATCCAGCCTGGTCTGCGACCAGATGAGCTAAAAACCAAAATCTCATCTCATCTCATTATCTCTAGCCGCTTTATCCTGTTCTACAGGGTCGCAGGCAAGCTGGAGCCTATCCCAGCTGACTACGGGCGAAAGGCGGGGTACACCCTGGACAAGTCGCCAGGTCATCACAGGGCTGACACATAGACACATACAACCATTCACACTCACATTCACACCTATGGTCAATTTAGAGTCACCAGTTAACCTAACCTGCATGTCTTTGGACTGTGGGGGAAAACGGAGCACCTGGAGGAAACCCACGCGGACACGGGGAGAACATGCAAACTCCACACAGAAAGGCCCTCGCCGGCCACGGGGCTCGAACCCGGACCTTCTTGCTGTGAGGCAACAGCGCTAACCACTACACCACCATGCCGCCACAGTAAATACTGTCATTAATAATAAAAATACAGTAAATAGTCCTATTCCACACCACAACTGGAGTAATCCGTATATATTATATCAAGAACCGATCAACTAAGTAAAGAGAAACGACATCCATCATTACTTTAAGACATGAAGTCACTTTTAATTAATAGAAATAAATAAATAAAAACTTTTGACTGGTACTGCATGAATATGATCTTTTTCTCTTGAGGTTTTTAAAAAAATTCAGGAGAATGACTGTATATGACAGATTCGCACTGCACTTTATTATATTCTGTTTCGTCTGCATTTTCAGATCCCTGCCATTTCCTGATTCTTAAAGATCATAGTCATTCATGCACGCTAATTAATCCGCCGAGATGTGTGTAGTGCAGCAGGAGGTGGGTTTCAGAACAAGTAGCTTACGCCAGAGTTGCCACGTTTTTACACCACTCTGAAGCACTTTACCTTTGGTGAAAGAAAATATCAAGTAGGTATTTTATTTTCTCTGCTTGTTGAACGAGACAAGGTGGGGAAAAAAAACAACTGCTGAGTAACTATAAATAAAATTCAAATAGCGCGGACATGTACGCATCTTGTCCTGGATGCTCAGGGAACTGATTTGTCCACCCTGCCCTGGTAGACTGTGGTGTTAGAGCAGAACACACTTTGTAGCTTTACAATGTGTGTAAAAATGAAGATATTGCTTCGTGAGCTCACTTTTAAATGGAGTTGCTAACCCATTCTCCAGATTCGTATCACTTTTTCTTCTTCGTGAATTGAAGAGTGTTTTATAATGGTTTGTTCCTCCAGTGCTGTGATGTAGGACACAGTTTATATCATATTCCTCTCCAATGTGAAGACAAAATGAATGAGCCAAAATGTACCATTGGAAATGTAATATTTACCTTCTCTGATTATTGTGTTTTAGTATAAATACGGAGGTGATTTATAGAAAATCGTGCGTGCTGATTGGTCGAGAGATTCAAACTGTTTCTCGATAATCACCTCAAGCGACTCGGCAAAATGGCGGCCGATCGCTTCGTCACCGTAAGTGAGGAAGAATTACACACGATGAAAGAAAATGCTGTTCCTAAAAGCACTACGAAGTTTGGTCTAAAACTATTCAAAGGTAAGGTGGAATTAGGATTTATTTTATCGATTTCAGAACAAAGTATTTTATGTGACTCGGTGTAGATAAGTGACACAAGTCTGCGCCAAGTTTTTTAAATAATCACCTGTGTATTTACACTAAAACAATTATCCACCTCAGGGTCGGTGAATATCGGTACCCGACTTCATTTCCGTTATTATTCATCGATATTCACTTCACCTTCAGCGAATAATTGTTAAATATACTGTATCAAACCTGTTACTTTGGTAAGTGTGATGCTTGTACGTTATATGGGTTTTAATGATTGTTTTAATTACTTGACGAAGATGAAAAGATATATAAATTAATTAAATTATTAGTTAAAATGTACTATAATTTGATCCTCTTTGTCCAGGTTTTAAATATACATAATTCAAACAGCACGTTAAATTAATTAATAATTTCTCATCATTTATGTTGAGATGGGTTTTTTTTTTTTTGCATTTTAGTCTCAACAGGTTCAGTACATTTCTTTTCAGCGCTGAAGACCAGCTTCTTTTGAGTATAAACAGACGGATAATCGAGCTTGGAGAGGTTTTTATTGAAAATACGTCCTATCTATTAGTCTGGTTAACACCAGACCATATCACAAGTGAAATATGGTCCGGAATCCGCCTATTGAATTTCTCGTAGGGGAGGTGTGGTTTACGATTGTCAACGGCCGTTTATTGGACGTTGCGAATGTCTATCATTTGGCGTATACGTAGCCCATGGCCAATCATGGCAGTTGTACCCGGTGACGTAGTTAGAGCGACGAAGAGGCGAAGAAGAGAAGGAAAGAGAAAGAGAACGCAAAACAAAAATAGACTGTAACGCCAAACGCTGTTCTTTTTTTAAAACAAACTTTCGCTCTAAACTATTCAGAACAGTGTCTAAAGCTTGATCGAAAGTTTGGTTCGTATCGCTCGCCGCCATGTTAAATGTGATCCGTAAACAGTCCCAAATAAACTACAAGCTTCTGTTTGTCGAATAGTACGCGTCACCGTCTTTCCACCCCTCCCCACTCTCTGATTGGCTCCCTAACTCAGGCGAGCCTTTAGACCATAGTTTCCATGCTGTCTTTTCAGATCGGAACGATTGTGCAAAGCAGCATGGGATTTCCCAGGCTACCTATCTATAGGCATATCAGGTGAAAATTCAAGTTCAGTCCAAACTGCTTGAAACTGGTTTCATTGAATCCAGAATTGAATGCAGAACAACATCCTTTTTACAGAATTAATATATATTTATCCGTTCTTGAGATATTACAAATCAAAGACTGAAGAACCGGCTTAATTTTTAGAAAACTGCCGTAATATTCTGTCCGAAGATCACATGGTCCAAAATGGGCCTCATTAACCAATGAGATCAAATGTTTCTTTCTTAATAACTTTTTTTCTATTTTTCAAGATATTTACATGGAAATTGGCAGGAACATACGGTAGATGGTTGTATACTGAATGCAAAGTTTAAAAATTATTAAAGCATATTATGCAAATTAATGTATAATTAGTGTTATTTATGCTAATTAGGTAAAATGTTAAATCTGTACACTCAGTAAAAAAAGTCATAAAAGTTTATTTCTAATACCCTTTTTATGCTCTGTAGGCCTTTGTATTTCTCAAAAGTAGGGCCTACTAGTGTTTATATTAAAGAATATAAATTATAATATTTACAGCTTTCAAGGCGAACCTCGAAAAAAACTGCGTGATCCACATCCAGTAAACAATTCCAATTAAATGAATTGAAACTGACACTCGTGTTTCTGATTTCTGCTTTTTTTTTTTAGAATATCATTCCACCCACTAAGATCTCAATATTTTTCATCAAACCAACTACAGTTATATTCTAAAATAGTTATTTGTTTACATGAATCAGTTTGATTTGAAAAAATAAGTAGGTAAAGCTATGGAAACTCACTTCAAAGTCTCCCGTGAATCATAATGTCAAAACTAGCTGACGGAAAATTTTACTGAATCCTTCATCAGAAACAGTGTGAACGAGAGAATATCCCTATAAAAGTTATGATTGATACTGACAAGTAATCCAGTCGGAAACTGATCAGAAGAGAGAGAGAGAGAGAGGGCGCCTGACTGCTTTCCCGTGACTCAAAAAGAAAAGCACCAGCCGTTTCCCGACGTCCCGCGAGCAGAGAGTGAACTCTGCTGTGAATCTTCAACCTGCCGTTACTCTCAAAGTACCAAACAGATCTTAACGGGATACATTTCTTTGGAAAGCATAGATTATAAGCTTTTTAATGATCGTATTCCCGATAGAAAATATTCAAGAGTTAAGCAATGACAGATTTGGAAACTTAGATGAGTGTCTGCATGGACGATTTTCACAGCATGGCCAGCGAGTGTCTGATATGCCTACTATCTATTACCTTTTACACACTGTGTCTGACTGTCCTTATCAGTATAAATGAACATGAGTCGCTCTAGTTCATATACAGTGGCATGCAAAAGTTTGGGCACCCTTGCTGAAAATGTCTGTTACTGTGAATAGTTAAAGTGCTGATGACACGTTTTTGACATCTTTGGTGATGTTTTATAACATAAAAAGTAATTCCTGATGATCCATATATTAATTCACGAAGGCATCTATTTTACAAGTTATGATAAAAAACGCGGCTATTTGGGCAAATTTGACGGGGCTGCAGCACCCAGGAGACGAAGGAGGAGGAGGAGCTATATGACGTCAGCGAAAGAACCTTCCTCCTAACTTACCAGTTTGTTGTTGATGCGACAGGTGTTCAGTTTGTCATTATTAGTATTATTATTATACATTTTTTATATATATATATATATATATATATATATATATATATATATATATATATATATATAAATAAATATAAAATTAGTTATTATGCCTTCGCGTTGTGTTGCCGGCTTTTGCTCCAAAACCCACAAGGATGGGGTAAGTTTATTCAAGTTTCCCAGAGATCCCGAGCTGCATGGGAAGTGGGTGAAGCAAGTCAGGCGCACTCGTGACAAGTGGGAGCCCTCACCAACATCCGTCCTGTGCTCTGAACACTTCGATTTGGATTGTTTTGACACCCTTCCCAGCTTAAAAGAATCTCTTGGGTGTTCAGTTCAGCACAAACGTGTGTTACTACCATCAGCAGTGCCTACACAGTGTTGCCAGATTGGGAGGTTTCCCGCCCAGTTGGGCGGTTTCAAGTGCATTTTGGTGGGTTTTGAACATATTTTGGGCTGGAAAACATCAGCAGTATCTGTTGCCAGATACTGCTGAAGTTTTCCAGCCCAAAATATGTTCAAAACCTACCAAAATGCACTTGAAACCGCCCAACTGGGCGGGAAACCTCCCAATCTGGCAACACTGCCAGTATTCCAGAGGGGGTCTACTAGTAGCTATGCCGGATCCAAAGACAGTCCTCCTGTCAGAACATGTGTTGTGAAATGACATAAGATAAAGGTACGTAGAGCTATAGATTCTACATGATCATAAATGTAATCATAAAGTCGGCGTGATATCAGTCATGTATTTGCTTGTGAAAGCTTGCGGCTTTCATGTAACTGCCGCCTAGCAATGAGAGGCAAAGGGTAAAGAGGGTAGGCTATCATAGATTCTATTCGGAAGAGATCAACACAATTCTAGACTCCCAGAAGAGGAAGAGCTAGCACTAGAGAGTTCACCGGCGTTTTCATGCGCCATTTCCATTGAGTAGAACCAGAGTAGAACAGCCAGTGAACCGCAGCATGTTCTTCTGCTGACGTCACAACATGGCCGCGAGCCACGGACCCAGTTTTCTTGCGCTGTGCAATTAAAAGTTGGATATTCGCGTAACAACAGCTTCTTTTCACGTAATTATAACAGAAATCTAACATGTTTGCCATGTTGTATAGTTTAAGAAATTGCATAGAGTCATGTTCGTGTCATCAGCCCTTTAAGTGAGCAGAAGATGAACTGATCACCAAAAGGCACAAGGGTAAAGACGAGACATTTCTTTAATATTTTCCGCAAGATTAATTTTTTATTTCCATCATTTACAGGTGTAAAATAGCAAAAAATGAAAAGTACCTGAAGCAAAAGTTTGGGCACCTGACATGGTCGGTACCTAGTAACACCCCCTTTGGCAAGTATCGCAGCTTGTAAACACTTTTTGTAGCCAGCTAATACAACCCCTGGCAAAAAGTATGGAATCACCAGTCTTGAATGAGCACTCATTCAGACGTTTTATTCTGTAGAACAAACTCAGATCACAAACATGATACAATAATAAAAAGTCATTCCAAAGTGCACCTTCTTGGCCTTCAGAAACACTAAAAGAAATGAAGAAAAAGCATTGTGGAAGTCAGTAAATGTTACTTTTATAGACCAAGCACAGGGAAAAAAATATGGAATCCCTCAATTCTGAGGAAAAAAATATGGAATCATGAAAAACAGACAAACAAAAGAACATTCAAAACACATCACTAGTACTTAGTTGCACCACCTCTGGCTTTTATAACAGCTTGCAGTCTCTTAGGCATGGACTTGATGAGTGACGAACAGTATTCTTCATCAATCTGGTGCCAACTCTCTTTGATTGCAGTTGCCAGATCAGCTTTGCAGGCCGGAGCCTTGTCGTGGACCATTTTTTTCAATTTCCACCACAAGTTTTCTATTGGGTTGAGATCTGGACTATTTGCAGGCCATGACATTGACTGGATGTGTCTTTCACCAAGGAATGCTTTCACAGTTTTTGCTGTATGGCACGATGCATTGTCATCTTTGAAAATTATTTCATCATCCCCAAACATCTTTTCAATTGAAGGGATAAGAAAACTGTCCAAAAATGTCAATGTAAACCTGTGCATTTATTGAAGAAGTAACCACAGCCATCTCCCCAGTGCCTTTGCCTGACATGCAGCCCCATATCATCAAGGATTGTGGAAATTTGGATGTTTTCTTCAGGCAGTCCTCTTCATAAATCTCACTGGAACGGCACCAAACAAAAGTTCCAGCATCATCACCTTGTCCAATGCAGATTCGTGATTCATCACTGAAGATAACTTTCATCCAGTCATCCACAGTCCATGATTGCTTCTCCTTAGCCCATTGTAGTCTTGTTCTTTTCTGTTTAGGTGTCAATGATGGTTTTCTTTTAGCTTTCCTATATGAAAATCCCATTTCCTTTAGGCGATTTCTCACGGTTCGGTCACATACTTGTACATTGACTCCAGCTTCCTCCCATTTATGCTTCGTTTTGTTGTACTTTTTCGGTTTTCAAGACATATGGCCTTAAGTTTTTTGTCTTGACGCTTTGATGTCTTCCTTGGTCTACCAGTACGCTTGGCTTTAAAAACCTTCCCATGCTGTTTGTACTTGGTCCATATCTTAGATACAGCTGGCTGTGAACAGCCCACATCTTTGGCAACCATGCGTGAAGTGTTACCTTCTTTAAGAAGTTTGACAATCCTCTCTTTTGTTTCAAGAGACATCTCTCTTGTTGGAGCCATGATTGTTGCCAATCCACTTGGTCCAGCAGCCCTCCAAGGTGTGATAACTGCGCTGTTTCTAACTGCAGACTAACGAGCAGATCTAATCTGAGGCAGGTGTCAATTTAGGGAAAGGAAATTGACTGGGTGAGTCCTTATTTTCTACCTGAAAATTGAGTGATTCCATATTTTTTTCCTCAGAATTGAGTGATTCCATATTTTTTTCCCTGTGCTTGGTCTATAAAAGTAACATTTGCTGACTATCACAATGTATTTTCTTCGTTTATTTTAGTGTTTCTGAAGGCCAAGAAGTTGCACTTTGGAATGACTTTATTATTGTATCATGTTTGTGATCTCAGTTTGTTCTACAGAATAAAACGTCTGAATGAGTGCTCATCCAAGACTGGTGATTCCATACTTTTTGCCAGGGGTTGTATTCTTTCAGTTCTTACCTGGGGGATTTTCGCGCATTCGTCCTTGCAAAAGGCTTCTAGCTCTACAAGTTTCTTGGGCTGTCTTGCGTGCACTGCTCTTTTGAGATCTATCCACAGATTTTCAATGATGTTTAGGTCAGGGGATTGTGAGGGCCAGGGCAAAACCTTCAGCTTGGGCCTCTTGAGGTATTCCATTGTAGATTTTGAGGAATGTTTTGGATCATCGTCTTATTGTAGGACCCGTCCTCTTTTTAACTTCAACTTTTTTACAGATGGTGTGATGTTTGCTTCCAGAGTTTGCTGATATTTATTCGAATCCATGCTTCCCTCGACCAATGAAATGTGCCCTGTGCCACTGGCTGCAACACAACCCCAAAGCATGATCGATCCACACCCATGCTTCAGAGATGGAGAGGTGTTCTTTTCCTGGAATTTGGCCCCCTTTTTCCTCCAAACATACCTTTGCACATTGTGGCCAAAAAGTTCTATTTTGATTTCATCAGTCCACAGGACTTGTTTCCAAAATGCATCAGGCTTATTTAGATGTTCATTTGCAAACTTCAGACGCTGAATGTTGTGGCTCGGACGCAGGAACGGTTTTCTTCTGATGAGACTCTCATGAAGGTCATACTGTATTTGTTCAGGTGTTGCTGCATAGTAGAACAGTGCACCACCACTCCAGGGTCTGCTAAATCTTTCTGAAGGTCTTTTGCAGTCAAACAGGGGGTTTTATTCGCCTTTCTAGCAATCCAACGAGCAGTTCTTTCAGAAAGTTTTCTTCATCTTCCAGACCTCACCTTGATCTCCACTGTTTCTGTTAACTGCCATTTCTTAATAACATTACAATCTGAGAAAACAGCTACCTGAAAACACTTTGCTACGTTCTTGTAGCCTTCTCCTGCTTTGTGAGCATCAATTATTTCATTATTCAGAATGCGACGGAGTTGCTTGGAGGAGCCCATGGCTGTTGATTTTAGGGACAAGTTTGAGGAGTCAGAGAATTTATACAGCTTTGAAATCTGCATCATCTGACCTTTCCTAACGAAGAATTTGAACAAGCCACAGCTCAATAAGCTAATTAAGGTCTGGAACCTTGGTAAAAGTTACCCGAGAACTCAAATGTATTGGGGTGCCCAAGCTTTCGCATGGTGTTCCTTTTCTTTTTTCACTCCAATTGTACAAAACAGAAATAATACACAAATCTTGCATAAAATGCTGAAAAGAAATGTCTCATCTTTACCTTTATGCCTTTTGGTGATCAGTTCATCTTCTGCTCACTTAACTATTCACAGTAACAGACATTTTCAGCAAGGGTGCCCAAACTTTTGCATGCCACTGTATAAGTACAGTTATACTGGCGGTGCATGTTCAAAACTGACAACCAGAGTTAAAGGCGCAGTTTGTGACTTTTAAAGCCCTTTATTTGCCTTTGAGGTGAATTTCTGTTTTAATTCCTACACAGACAAGCCTCCTCGTCTCCCTTTCCCCTATTTCATCAATCCTACCCTCTTCGTCATCCCTCCTGAGTTGCCTTTCAGTGAAAAGAGACAGTGCTGAGTTCCAAATGGGGGTGGAGCTTGTTTCTGGGCCAGAAAAATATAAACAGAATCTATAAGTGAGCATAAAACATCTAGTTCTTTTTCAAATCAGTATTGTTGTGTAGAACGACTTTACCCATGCATATCTGAGATGATATACAACCCCTGGCAAAAATATATATATATATATATATATATATATATATATATATATATATATATATATATATATATATATGGAATCAATAGTCTTGGAGGATCTTCATTCAGCTGTTTTACTTTGTAGCAAAAAAAAAAAATCACAGATATGACACAAAATTTAACAGCTGAACATCCAGGCTTTGTAAAATATACCTCAAAAAATTAAATGAAATTGTTGTAATTAATGGCACTTTTTTTTTAGATCAAGTAAAGGAAGAAATTATGGAATCACTCAGCGATGAGGACAAAATTATGGAATCATGAACCAAAAAAACCAAAAACAAATCACAATTAGTACTTTGTTGTACCTCCTCTGGCTTTTATGACAGCTTGAACTCTGAGGTGTGGACTTCACTAATGAAAAACAATATTCTTTATCAGTCAGGTTCCAACTTTCTCACATAGCAGTTGACAGATCAGCTTTGCAGGATGGAGCTTCATCATGGACCTTTTTTTTTTTTCCAAATTCCACCATAAATTTTCAGTTGGACTGAGATCCGGACTGTTTGCTGGCCGTGTCCATTGAGTTGATCTGCTTTTCCTGAAGAAAAGTTTTAATGCTGTTTGCTCTGTGGCAAGATGCATCATCATCATCCTGTAAAATGACGACTTCATCATCACCAAAAGTACTTTCGATTGATGGAATTAGAAAAGTGTCCAAAATTTCAATGTACACCTGTGTATTTAATGTAGAGGTAATTAATGACTGCCATCTCCACAGGTCTTTTACCTGACATCCAACCCCATATCATCAATGACTGTGGAAATTTACTTGTTTTCTTCAGGCAATCATCTTTATACAGTTGTGGTCAGAAGTTTACATACAGTGACATGAATGTCATCTTGGATATGAATGTCATGGTGATATTTGGGCTTTCAGTAATTTCTTTGAACTGTTCTTTTTCTGTGGGAGAATGATTGTACAGCATACATCTTTAATTAAAAAAAAACACTGGAATTTGGTGCACAAGTTTTCATTTTCTTTGGGTTTTCTGAAATCAACACAGGGTCAAAAATGTACATACAGCACACCTGATATTTAGGTAAAATGTCTCTTCGCAAGATTCACCTTGACCAAACATTTTTGTTTACCATGAACAAGCTTCTGGCAGAATTCTGGTTGGGTATTTCATGACTCTTCATGGTAGAATAGGTAGAGTTCAATTAAATTTGTTTTTTTTTCTTGGCATGGACTCGACTTATAAGCACGGTCCATATATTTTCAATAGAATTGAAGTCAGGACTTGTTTTAAAGTTAATGTTAGCCTGCTTTATCCTCCACAACCAGCTCTGATGTATGTTTGGGTTCATTGTCCTGTTGTAAGTCCCAAGTCGTGTTCAAGTTTCTGATGGTTTATGCTGAAGAATTCTGAGGTAGTCCTGCTTCTTCATTATTCCATCCACTTTGTGCAATGAACCAGTTCCACTGGCAGGAAAACAGCCCCAGAGCATGATGACCCTACCACTACCACCAGCTGGTACAGTGTCCCTCTGTACATGGTGGTCATTGTGGCCAAACAACTCAATCTTTGTCTCATCTGATCATACAGCTATCCTCCAGAAGGCTTTTTTTTTTGTCTGTGTGGTCAGCGTCAAACTTTAGTTAAGCTTGAAGGTGTCAATTTTGTAGCAGGGGGTTATTTCTTGGAAAGCAGCCTCTTAGTCCATGGTGATCTGAACTGTAGACAGTGATCCATCAGCTTCCATCTCATGGCAGGGCTGTGCCATGGTGGTTCCCAGGTTGTTCCTGACCATCCAAACCAATTTCCTTTCAACCAAGGGTGACAGTTTGGGTTTTCTTGAAGCAAATTGGCTTGGCAAAGTGACTACACTTCACAATGACTTGCATACAATTGTTTGAACTGATTTTGGAATTTGCAGTTGTTTAGAAATGGCTCCAAGAGACATTCCGGAGTTGTATATATCTGTGATCCTGTTTCTCAGATCTGCACTGAGCTCCTTGGACTTTCCGATTTTACTGTGTGTTGGTCAAGCCAATGAGTGCTGTAAACAAACCCTTTTTATGAAGGCACAGAGAAGCTACCAGCTGTAGTCAATCATGATCACTAACAGGAAGTTAACAGACCTCGGCCTTGGCAAGATAGACATTTTGGAAGTTTCAGCACCTCTGAATTAATAATCTAAGTGAGCGTATGTAAATTTTTGACCCTGTGTGTATAATTTTGGCCCTGTGTTGATTTCAGAAAACCCAAAGAAAATTAGAACTTGTGCACCAAATTATAGTGTTTTTTTTTTAATTAAAGATGTATGCTGTACATTCTGCCACAGAAAAAGAACAGTTCAAAGAAATTACTGAAAGCCCAAATATTGCCATGACATTCATGTCACTGTATGTAAACTTCTGACCACAACTGTATGTTTCATTGGAACGGCACCAAACAAAAGTTCCAGCATCATCTCCTTAGCCAATGCAGACTTGTGATTCATCACTGAATATCACTTTCATCCAGTCATCCACAGTCCATGACAGCTTCTCTTTAGCCCACTGGGACCTTGTTTTCTTCTGTTTCGGTGTTAATGATGGTTTTCGTTTGGCTTTTGTGTTTGTAAATCCCATTTCCTTCAGCTGATTTCTTACAGTTCGGTCACAAACACTGACTCCTGTTTCTGCCCGTTTGTTTTTCATTTCTTTTGTTGTGCATTTTCTATTTTCAAGGCATATTGCTTTGAGTTTCCTGTCCTGACGCTTTGACGTCTTCCTTGGTCTCCCTGTATGTTTCTATTTTACAACCTTAACATTTTGTTTGTATTTGTGCCAAATTTTAGACACAGCCGACTGGGAACAACCAGCATCTTTTGCCACGCTCTGTGTTGAATTACCTTCTTTAAGGAGTTTTATTATAATCCTTTCCATTGTTTCAACTGACGGCTCTCTTGCTGGGGCCGTGTTTCCTGTCAATCAGCCAGGTGTAACAGCTCGTCTACAAGCGCTCTCTTTTAATTGCAGAATAATTTGCATATTTCGGCTTGTGCAGGTATTTGTGTTAGAAATGCAAGTTATAGGATGATCCATCATTTTTTTTCCTCATATTGAGTGAGTCCATATTTTTTTCCTCTACTTGATCTTAAAGTGCCATTAATGACAACAATTGGTAAACTGGGATGTATGGATGCTGTCAGTCCCCACTCGCTTGCTCACTCGAGTTTGTTGATGGTGCAGTGGCTGCTGCTTTATGTCCCGGGGCTCCCTCATGCCTGTGTTACCTTCTGGCTCTCCCCTTTTAGTTATGCTGTCATAGTTAGTTTTGCCGGAGTCCCTGCTTTGGGACATTGGGCATACCTCTAACAACCTGTGTCCCCCCCCAAATCTGTCCCTCTGAGTTACATGTCGGTCCTGGGACTGAGACGCTGACCTCTTCTGTTCCTCGGACCTGCCTGATCCATCCTGGTGCCCTGTGTCTGGTTGGAGTCTCATCGCATCGCTCCTGTAAAGGACGGCCCCATGTGGACAGTTGAAAGTCACACCTGGAGGATGCTCTGGACTCTTACAGTAATGCTTTTATGGCTGAGGACTACAGTTGACTTGCTAACTTTAGGACTGCGGTTGCCATGAACAGTTTTGCACTCAAGTTTCCATCAATGAAGAGTTATAACATCAACGAAACTGACTTCATGTTAAAACTGTTAATGTTATAGCCATGCTGTCTGTTGTTGCCCAAATGAGGATGGGTTCCCTTTTGGTTCCTCTTGAGGTTTCTTCCTCATGTCGTCTGAGGGAGTTTTTCCTTGCCACCGTTGCCACAGGCTTGCTCACTGAGGATAGATTAGGGATAAAATTAGCTCACGTTTAAAGTCGTTCAAATTCTGTAAAGCTGCTTTGCGACAGTGTTTATTGTTAAAAGCGCTATACAAATAAACTTGACAATTTAATTTACATTTTTTTGAGGTATATTTTACAAAGCCAAAATGTTCAGCTGTTAAATAAAACAATTTTGTGTCATATCTGTGATTTTTTTTTTTTTTTTTTTTAATGCCTCCGCCACCGTAAGGTGCAGGAGGCGTTATGTTTTCGGGTTGTCTGTCTGTCCGTGCGTGCGTCCGTGCGTCCATCCCGAAACCTTGTGAACGCGATATCTCAAAGGCTAATGAAAGGAAAGGAATTTCACCAAACTTTCACCATTTGTACATTTGGGGACACAGATAAACTGATTAGATTTTGAGATCAAAAGGTCTAAGGTCAAGGTCACTGTGAGGTCGAATGTCTATCCGAAAACCTTGTGAACACAATATCTCCAAGGCTGATACAAGTAATTTCACCAGGTCACGATTACTGTGAGGTCAAATGTCCATCCCCAAATCACAACTTTAATAAGGCGTGTAGTCTACCGGGCGGAGGCATCCCCATTGACGCCGTTGGTGTCGAGTTCTATCTAGTTCTATCTAGTTTTATTTTTTATTTTATTTTTTTTTTGCTACAAAATAAAACAGCTGAAAGAACATCCTCCAAGACAAGTGATTCCGTACTCTCTCTCTCGTCTCTCTCGGTCTCTTGCTCTTGCTTGCTCTTCTCTTTCTCGTGTGTGTCTCTCTCTCTGGCTCATCTCTCTCATGTGTCTCTTTGGATTGCCATGTGATATTACAAATTCATAACATATGATGTTGTGATGAGCTGTTTCATTGATTGTTACGAAAGTTTGCACACCCTTACGATGAAAAGTTAGGTTTTTACCATGTGTTCATTTTACAAGGAACAGAAACGGTCAAAAAGTGTATGAACATGTTAAAAAAATGATCAGATCAAGCAGTGCCAATCCTGTCAGGTGAGCATTCCACCGCCAGCGTCTTCAGATCTACAAGGCTGAAACACATCTAAGGTTTTTCGTGTCGCATTTAACAAAAACGGTTTTTTTTTCTTGTATGAGATGTCCTGATTGAACACAACACACACACACACACACACACACACACACTTGTCTTTATGCACCTCAGAGTCTAACCATTCCACCACCAGCTTTTATGCTCAATTCCATTCATCCATGTGTGTAAACTACTGAGATTATACAACCCCGATTCCAAAAAAGTTGGGACAAAGTACAAATTGTAAATAAAAGCGGCATGCAATAATTTATAAATCTCAAAAACTGATATTGTATTCACAATAGAACATAGACAACATATCAAATGTCGAAAGTGAGACATTTTGAAATTTCATGACAGCAACACATCTCAAAAAAGTTGGGACAGGGGCAATAAGAGGCTGGAAAAGTTAAAGGTACAAAAAAGGAACAGCTGGAGGACCAAATTGCAACTCATTAGGTCAATTGGCAATAGGTCATTAACATGACTGGGTATAAAAAGAGCATCTTGGAGTGGCAGCGGCTCTCAGAAGTAAAGATGGGAAGAGGATCACCAATCCCCCTAATTCTGCGCCGACAAATAGTGGAGCAATATCAGAAAGGAGTTCGACAGTGTAAAATTGCAAAGAGTTTGAACATATCATCATCTACAGTGCATAATATCATCAAAAGATTCAGAGAATCTGGAAGAATCTCTGTGCGTAAGGGTCAAGGCCGGAAAACCATACTGGGTGCCCGTGATCTTCGGGCCCTTAGACGGCACTGCATCACATACAGGCATGCTTCTGTATTGGAAATCACAAAATGGGCTCAGGAATATTTCCAGAGAACATTATCTGTGAACACAGTTCACCGTGCCATCCGCCATTGCCAGCTAAAACTCTATAGTTCAAAGTAGAAGCCGTATCTAAACATGATCCAGAAGCGCAGACGTCTTCTCTGGGCCAAGGCTCATTTAAAATGGACTGTGGCAAAGTGGAAAACTGTTCTGTGGTCAGACGAATCAAAATTTGGAGTTCTTTATGGAAATCAGAGACGCCGTTTCATTCGGACTAAAGAGGAGAAGGAAGACCCAAGTTGTTATCAGCGCTCAGTTCAGAAGCCTGCATCTCTGATGGTACGGGGTTGCATTAGTGCGTGTGGCATGGGCAGCTTACACATCTGGAAAGACACCATCAATGCTGAAAGGTATATCCAGGTTCCAGAGCAACATATGCTCCCATCCAGATGACGTCTCTTTCAGGGAAGACCTTGCATTTTCCAACATGACAATGCCAAACCACATGCTGCATCAATTACAGCATCATGGCTGTGTAGAAGAAGGGTCCGGGTACTGAACTGGCCAGCCTGCAGTCCAGATCTTTCACCCATAGAAAACATTTGGCGCATCATAAAACGGAAGATACGACAAAAAAGACCTAAGACAGTTGAGCAACTAGAATCCTACATTAGACAAGAATGGGTTGGGGGCGTCGTGCCGTGGGTCCGGGGACCTGGGTTTGATTCCGGCCCGGGGTCGTTTCCCGGTCCCTCCCCGTCTCTCTCTCCCGCTCGTTTCCTGTCTCTACGCTGTCCTATCCAATAATAAAGGTGAAAAAAGCCAAAAAAAATATATCTTTAGGCAAGAATGGGTTAACATTCCTATCCCTAAACTTGAGCAACTTGTCTCCTCAGTCCCCAGACGTTTACAGACTGTTGTAAAGAGAAAAGGGGATGTCTCACAGTGGGAAACATGGCCTTGTCCCAACTTTTTTGAGATGTGGTGTTGTCATGAAATTTAAAATCACCTAATTTTTCTCTTTAAATTATACATTTTCTCAGTTTAAACATTTGATATGTCATCTATGTTCTATTCTGAATAAAATATGGAATTTTGAAACTTCCACATCATTGCATTCCGTTTTTATTTACAATTTGTACTTTGTCCCAACTTTTTTGGAATCGGGGTTGTACAATAACATCAGGAACTTATTCATGGACATGACATTTCTTTGTCGAGGAAGTTGATTCCTGAATTATTATATAAATGTGGACTTTTTCATGTCTCTTGCTGTTTGCCTTCTCTCCAGTGATGTTCCTGTTACTTTTCCTGACATACTTTGATCATGTCTTTGGCTTCTCCTATTACGTATATGCTTTACATGCACTTAGAAGAAGAAGAAGCAGCCTTTATTTGTCACATGCACACTTCAAGCACAGTGAGATTCGTCCTCTGCATTTAACCCATCTGAAGCAGTGAACACACGCACACACACACACACACACAGAGCAGTGGGCAGCCACACTACAGCGCCCGGGGAGCAGTCAGGGGTTACAGTGGTGCTTGAAAGTTTGTGAACCCTTTAGAATTTTCTATATTTCTGCATAAATAGGACCTAAAACATCATCAGATTTTCACACAAGTCCTAAAAATAGGTAAAGAGAACCCAGTTAAACAAATAAGACAAAAATATTATACTGGGTCATTTATTTATTGAGGAAAATGATCCAATATTACATATCTGTGAGTGGCAAAAGTATGTGAACCTCGAGGATTAGCAGTTAATTTGAAGGTGAAATTAGAGTCAGGTGTTTTCAATCCATGGGATGACAATCAGGTGTGAGTGGGCACCCTGTTTTATTTAAAGAACAGGGATCTATCAAAGTCTGATCTTCACAACACATGTTTGTGGAAGTGTATCATGGCACGAACAAAGGAGATTTCTGAGGACCTCAGAAAAAGCGTTGTTGATGCTCATCAGGCTGGAAAAGGTTACAAAACCATCTCTAAAGAGTTTGGACTCCACCAATCCACAGTCAGACAGATTGTGTACAAATGGAGGAAATTCAAGACCATTGTTACCCTCCCCAGGAGTGGTCGACCAACAAAGATCACTCCAAGAGCAAGGCATGTAATAGTCGGCAAGGTCACAAAGGACCCCAGGGTAACTTCTAAGCAACTGAAGACCTCTCTCACATTGGCTAATGTTAATGTTCATGAGTCCACCATCAGGAGAACACTGAACAACAATAGTGTGCATGGCAGGGTTGCAAGGAGAAAGTTACTGCTCTCCAAAAAGAACATTGCTGCTCATCTGCAATTTGCTAAAGATCACGTGGACAAGCCAGAAGGATATTGAAAAATGTTTTGTGGACGGATGAGACCAAAATCAAACTTTTTGGTTTAAATGAGAAGCGTTATGTTTGGAGAAAGGAAAACACTGCATTCCAGCAAAAGAACCTTATCCCCTCTGTGAAACATGGTGGTGGTAGTATCATGGTTTGGGCCTGTTTTGCTGCATCTGGGCCAGGATGACTTGCCATCGTTGATGGAACAATGAATTCTGAATTATACCAGCGAATTCTAAAGGAAAATGTCAGGACATCTGTCCATGAACTGAATCTCAAGAGAAGGTGGGTCATGCAGCAAGACAACGACCCTAAGCACACAAGTCGTTCTAGCAAAGAATGGTTAAAGAAGAATAAAGTTAATGTTTTGGAATGGCCAAATCAAAGTCCTGACCTTAATCCAATCGAAATGTTGTGGAAGGACCTGAAGCAAGCAGTTCATGTGAGGAAACCCACCAACATCCCAGAGTTGAAGCTGTTCTGTACGGAGGAATGGGCTAAAATTCCTCCAAGCCGGTGTGCAGGACTGATCAACAGTTACCGGAAACATTTAGTTGCCGTTATTGCTGCACAAGGGGGTCACACCAGATACTGAAAGCAAAGGGTCACATACTTTTGCCACTCACAGATATGTAATATTGGATCATTTTCCTCAATAAATAAATGACCAAGTATAATATTTTTGTCTTATTTGTTTAACTGGGTTCTCTTTATCTACTTTGAGGACTTGTGTGAAAACCTGATGTTGTTTTAGGTCATATTTATGCAGAAATATAGAAAATTCTAAAGGGTTCACAAACTTTCAAGCACCACTGTAAGTACCTTGCTCAAGGACACTTCAGCCCAAGGCTGCCCCACGTAAACCTAACTGCATGTCTTTGAACTGTAGGGGAAACCGGAGCACCCCGAGGAAACCTACACTGACAACATACAAACTCCATACAGAAAGTCCCCCGCCGGCTGCTGGGCTCAAACCCAGAACCTTCTTGCTGTGAGGCGACAGTGCTAACCACTACACCACCGTGCCGCTCCTTTTCTATCTCTTTGTCTTTCCATCTCTTTCAAAGGTCAGTATCTGATCTAGCTATTGTAAATTTTACCTCAGAACTGCTGCTGCTTCTGTAAATTATACATAAAGGCTGTTTTGTGTTCATTCCCGGCTACTCATACTGAACATCCTGTAAACACACTTGGCAATGTTTAACACTTGTATCTTCTCAGGGAAGATGAATTGAATTGATGAAACTGAATTTGTTGTTTGTGTTAAGTCATGAAATGTCTTGATGGAGTGCACTGACCCTGAACTCTTGTAGTATTTGTGCTGGTGCAACTGTTCAAAAACACAATCTGCCTTGAGAAATATTTTGGAATGCAATTTATTTGCAGTCAACTATACTCACAGCATCTTGCATAAGTATTTACGCCCTTGAAATGTTCTACCATTTTGTAGCAGTGCAAAGCTCCATATTTAAAAGAATATGGTAATGCATCGACCTGATTTTTGATGCCTTTTGCTACCATATGATCACTTTTTGCTTTTTAATTAGCCATTTTTTTAAATAACGTGGGATTATTTACGAACACTGTAGCAACTCTCGGCATTCAGGACAACAGCAGAGAGAATCTGACAGGCATTGTATTCCTCTTGAACACGAGTACAGCATCAAACACTGAACAAAACACAAACTTTACATTATTATCTATCACCTAATGATTATGCCCCCCTTGAATGTCTCTACCAGTGTATCGACCAAATCAGCAACTGGATGTCACAAAATTTTCTCCAGCTGAACACAGATAAAACAGAAGTAATTCTATTTGGGGAAAAAAGATGAAAGACTCAGGATTACCACTATTCTTGACACAAAGGGGATTAAAACAAAAGAAATGGTTAAAAATCTTGGTGTTTTCATTGACAGCGAGCTAAACTTTGACAGTCACATGAAAGCAAATCACTAAATCGGCATTTTATCACCTAAAAAACATTTCCAAACTAAGAGGACTTGTGTCAAAAAATGATCTGGAAAAACTTATACATGCCTTCATCTCTAGTAGGGTTGACTACTGCAATGGCCTTTTCACAGGCCTGCCAAAAAAAAACGTCAAACGACTTCAGCTGATTCAAAATGCAGCGGCTAGGGTTCTCACACGAACAAAAAGAACAGAGCACATTACTCCAATTCTAAGCTCCCTTCACTGGCTTCCAGTAAGCTACAGAATTGACTTTAAAGCATTGCTGCTGGTGTACAAATCTCTAATGCCGCTTTTCCACTACAAACGCGGCTGAGCCGTGTCGGGCTGAGTCGAGCTGAGTGGGGCTATTGAAGTTGCATTTCGACTACAACCGCGCTGAACCGTGCTGGCTGGAAGTGGGTGGACACATTGGGTGGAGTTAGCGAAAGTGGGTGCATGTCACGTGATGTCGTTAAGTGGCGCAAACAGTGACATCAGTGAGCTTTTAAGCGGTAGTCTCACAACCCGGAGAGTAAACAATAAACATGGAGGACATGGAGTCGTTAGTGTTGCTGGTCTTGGTGCTGTGGCTTGTTGTCGCCAACAACGCCAACAGATACTGGCAAGAGCGTATAGATGAGGCGAGGCGCATAAGGCTTCATAATTCTCGTAATTCTCCTTCTTCCGGGTTTACGGTGTTTACAGATCCCAGCGTGCTCGCGGGGCGTGTGTGGGCATGTGAGGACACTCCTCACCAATCAGTGCACAGGGGAGTGTCTCCTCACGCCCCCAGCCTCACTCGGCTCGGTTTGGCTCGCTTCAGCCCCACTCCAAAACCGTGCGAGTTTTGGGTGCTAAGCAGGGCTGAAACGAGCTGAGTCATGCTGTTCTGAGGTAGTCGAAACGCGAGCCGTGTCGGGCTGAAGTGAGCTGAAGTGAGCTGAAAAAGGGTAGTGGAAAAGGGCCATAAATGGTACAGGGCCCAATTACCTCTCTGATATGTTGCAGCGGCCTAACCCAATCAGATCTACCAGATCACAGCAGCAAAATTTACTGGTAAAACCTGTTGTTAAAACAAAGTGTGGTGAAGCAGCGTTTAGCTACTATGCAGTACAGCTATGGAACCAACTTCCAGAGGACATCAAAAATGCTCCTGCTGTTGGCAGCTTCTAATCTAGACTAAAGACCAAGCTGTTCTCAGATGCTTTCTGCTAACTGATAAATATCATCTTTACATGTTTTAAACTTTACTTAACTTTTATAGTCTTTGCATGTCTTAAACTTTACTTAACTTTTATTCCATTTTATTCTGCTGTTTTTACTGAACTTTCTCTCTTCTTCCCCCTTTATTTTATGTAATTTTATTTTCTATTGTTTACTGTTTTGCTTTTACCTCTGTAAAGCACACTGAACTGCCACTGTGTATGAAATGCGCTATATAAATAAACTTGCCTTGCCTTGCCTATGCATGAATGACATCAAGATGACAGCAAAGCTTTACAACATACCGCGCTAAACCTCTCATGGTGAATACAAACACAGCAGAGAGTGTCTGGAGCATAACAAATACAGGATTAGTCAAAATTATGTTCAGACTAATGGATTATTTTTCTCCTGCAGATAGACGTACGCCATGGGTGACAGATTAAATGGTACTGTTGCTCGCTGGTTTTTGTGTGTTGAACACAAAGGCGAACAGGTTGAGACCGTCCTGAAAATCATCTTGCACATATGATGTACGTTTTGTGAATAAACGGTTTCTATCATTTAAGTGTTAACATAATTTTGACTAACCCTGTATAACTTCCTGGGCTGACAGCTCCACTCGGAACATGAATAATACTTAGACACACATTTTACCCTTATCGGGAGCTCAGCTTTTAGGCAGTGCTGATATATAGTTGTATCCAGGGTGCGATTTGTCAAAAAACCAGAAGGGGGATGTTTTTTTTTTTTTTTTTAAATCATGAAATGTCACAAAATTAAGGTAACAGTAGGCTAACAGCTCAATAACATCCGATGATATCAAATGAATAACACTAAATGAAAACGAACACTAAACCAGAGATGGTAAATTCATCTTCCTATCTCTCTGACTAAATACACGAACACTAACACAACAAAGTTCACATTGCTTGTCGCGTTGCTGTGATGTTTCTCTCCCTCCGGATTAAATGGACAGTGACTCGAAAATCACTAAAATACATGAATACTAAATGAACAGTTTGCTCTGATGGCGCAGTTCACATTGTGCGCAGCTTTCCGATTTAAACTGTTTTTTTTTTCTCATCCTTATACTTCCTGTTTCATGGACTGTAACGGATTTGCTTATTTAGTAATTTTAATACAGAATTTACTTTGAAACTATAATCAGACACTACAATGCCCCCCCCCCCCCCCCCAAAAAAAATCGGCCGTGAAAAAGGCGGCATCCGCCAAAAGGCGCGCTGTTTGCATCCCTGCATAGAACGCAAAGATATTGTTATTATCTACAATGTATCTATTTGCTGGGGACGTTTGTGAACATCAAAACTGCCACTTCGGGTCATTTTGAAAGTGAGTGCAATGTAGACCATAGAAAACTGTGTCACAACATGCCTGTCATGTCAACTTTTTTTTTGGTTTGTTTGTTTTATTGACGGGGTTGTCCCCGAGGATTTTTTTTCAGCAGAGATAAAAACCAGAGGGGGGGATGATCCCCCCCCCCCCAGCAAATCGCACCGAGGTTGTATCTACATTCACTGGATATTAGCAATCGCATGGTCTGCTTGGCTACTCTACTACTAGGTTATCAGCTCATATACCATGAGTAAAGAAAAACAAAATGGTGGAGCGTGTTGCTGAAACAACCAAGGACGAAATAAAAGCTCGACTCAAAAACAAAACCCAACAAAATATGGAATGTAAGTATTTGATGGTAAGAACATATATCTTTTTTTTCAAGAATTATTATTATAGCATTTTTCACAAATTGCTACTGTCAGTTCGCCAGTTTGTTTACATTCTAAGTGGAAATGATTTTGTCGGATGTTTTGTACAAAGTTTTTATTTATTGAATTTGCAAAAAATTAAAATGCTGTGGATCTTTGCAGCTCCTTCAGTGTTATCTTTGGTGTCTTTGTTACATCTCTGATTAATGCCCTCCTTGCCTGGTCTGTGAGTTTTGGTGGGTGGCCTTCTCTTGTCAGGTTTGTAGTGGTGACATAGTCTTTCCATTTTGCAGATGAAAAACATCCCCACAGCATGATGCTGCCACCACCATGCTTCACTGTAGGAATGGTGTTCTCAGGGTGTTGGGTTTGCGCCACACATGGCGTTTCCCATGATGGCCAAAAAGTTCAATTTTTGTCTCATTTGACCAGAGAATCTTCTTCCATGTGTTTGGGGAGTCTGCCACATGCTGTTGGGCAAACTCCAAACGTGATTTTTTTTTTTTTAAAGTAATGACTTTTTTTTTTCTGGCCACTTTTCCATAAAACCCCGTTCTGTGGAGTGTACGGCTTAAAGTGGTCCTATGGACAGATACTCCCATCTCCACTGTGGAACTTTACAGCTCCTTCAGTGTTATCTTTGGTGTCTTTGTTGCATCTCTGATTAATGCCCTCTTTGCCCGGTCTGTGAGTTTTGGTGGTGCCATATTCTTTCCATTTTGCTATAATGGATTTAATGGTGCTCCGTGGGATATTCAAAGTTTGGGATATTTTTTATAACCCAACCCTGATCTATACTTCTCCACAACTTTGTCTCTGACCTGTTTGGAGGCTCTTTGGTTTTCATGTTGCTTGCTTAGTAGTGTTGTAGAGTCAGGGTCCTTCCAGAACAGGTTGATTTATACAAACATCATGTGACACTTTGATTGCACACAGGCGGATCTTCTCATCTCATTATCTCTAGCCGCTTTATCCTTCTACAGGGTCGCAGGCAAGCTGGAGCCTATCCCAGCTGACTACGGGCGAAAGGCGGGGTACACCCTGGACAAGTCGCCAGGTCATCACAGGGCTGACACATAGACACAGACAACCATTCACACCCACATTCACACCTACGGTCAATTTAGAGTCACCAGTTAACCTAACCTGCATGTCTTTGGACTGTGGGGGAAACCGGAGCACCCGGAGGAAACCCACGCGGACACGGGGAGAACATGCAAACTCCACACAGAAAGGCCCTCGCCGGACCCGGGGTTCGAACCCAGGACCTTCTTGCTGTGAGGCGACAGCGCTAACCACTACACCACCGTGCCGCCCCAGGCGGATCTTAATCAACTAATTATGTGACTTATGAAGTGAATTGGTTGGACCAGCTCTTATTTAGGGGTTTCATACAAAAGGGGGTAAATACTTATGCACACTCCAGATTTCTATTTTTTCACCTTAATTATTGTTTGTGTCACAATAATAATAAAAAATGCACCTTTAAAGCGGTAGGCATGTTGTATAAATCAAATGGTGCTAACCCTCCAAAAATCCATTTTAATTCCAGATTGTAATGCGACAAAACAGGACAAACATCAAGGGGGATGAATACTTTTCCAAGGCACTTTATGTCCTGAATCTACACAAAAAGTAACCCAAAACTCTGTCCAATCCCGTCTATACCTGGCCAGATTTTGGGTGAACAGCCAACCAGCAACATTTGCACCATATTATTTATAGATTTAATGATGTGCTGTTGGATACTTACTGTATTTTATAACCAAACCCTGATTGATACTTTCCTGGAATGTTGGCCTGGACTTGTTTTGATAGCTCCTTAGTCTTCATGATGCTGTTAGTGTTTAGTTGCCTAACAAACTCTGGATAACAAGAAAAGCTGTATTTACACTGATCAGCCACAACATTATAACCACTGACAGGTGAAAAAGTGAATAACATTGATTATCTCATTACTCTCGTACCTGTCAAGGGGTGGGATATATTAGGTAGCAAGACAAGAGAACAGTCAGTTCTTGAAGTTGATGTATTGGAAGCAGGAAAAATGGGCAAGCATAAGGAGCGACTTTGACATGGGCCATATTGTGATGGCGAGATGACTGGGTCTGAGCATCTCCAAAAATGGCACATCTTGTGGGGTGTTCCCAGTATGTAGTGGTTGGTCCAAGGATCCAAAGGACAACCAGTGAACCGGTGACAGGGTCATGGGTGTCAAACGCTTATTGAGTCACATGGGGCACGAAGGCAAGCCCATATGGTCCAATCCCACAGAAGAGCTACTGTAGCACAAACTGCTGAAGAAGTTAATGCTGGCTAAAACAGAAAGGTGTCAGCATTAACTTCTTCAGCAGTTTGCGCTACAGTAGCTCTTCTGTGAAACTGATGAAACTCTGATTAACAAGAAAATGCATATTTATAATGAGATCACGTGACACTTTAATTGCATATGACTTGGGTGCACCTATGGGTGTGAATACTTATGCAATTGCCACTTTTGCATTTCTAAAATTTGGAAATAATTTTATCAACTATACAGGTTTGTTTCTATGTTCAATTATATGGTTATGGTTGATAGATAGATAGATAGATAGATAGATAGATAGATAGATAGATAGATAGATAGATAGATAGATGCATATGTTACAGGTGATTTTTGAAATCAGGTGAATCTGGATTCACCAAGGTGATTCTAGATTTACCTGGGTGAATTAGGATTTAGGGTAGGGCTTGGGTTAAGGTTGGGTAATCTAGTGGAATGTTTAATTTCTGGGCTGTAACTGAATCCTATGTGGTATAGTGGTAAAGTGGTGGACTTCAAAGCCAGAAAGTCCTGAGTTTGATTCCCAGCAAGGACAGTAAAAAGTGGGTGGGGGGAAGCAGATTAAATTTGAAAGACAGCTATAAGAGGATAGAAGATATAAAGTGGGTGGGGTGAATAGAGGGTGGTTGCTGAACTGTTCTCATTCCAGTGTTGTAGTTGAGTCACTAAACCTCAAGTCGTTAAAGAAAATTCTGAGTTGAATCTGAGAACAAGACTCCATCTGTATCATTTGACGGTGGCTGTTTCTGCCTTTATGTGAAAGTGTCTCTGCTACTGTGTTGGACTAATGTTACTGCTCGACTGCCCCATTTTAGTTAATAGGCTACAGATAAAAAGCTTGTTCATCGCTCAGCAAGCCCCACCCACTATCAACAGGGCAAATAACATGAGAGAGGGTTAACACTAGCTAGTTCATCGGTCAGCAAGCAAGCCCCACTATCAACAGGGCAATGAACATAGCATGTCACTTCCTTCTCTGGGTGGAGTCTTACCAAATGACGATTGAAGTTCGAGGTTGTCCCCATCGTCTCCTCGATAGTTCTTCTACATATGGAACACATAGCAGTGCATTTTTTTCCCCCACTGCACGAGAAGTCTGAAGAAGCAAAGCAGACAATCCTAGGGGCTTCTCTCCAGGCATTTTAGGACCATTAACATTAGTTTGTTCCTGAACATGGTGTATGAACAGGTGAATGCGTATTCTCTTGCACGAAATGAGTATAAAAATTAATGTAGCTATAAATATCTTATGCCAAGATATTATCCATCCATAACCGTTTATCCTGTGCAGGGTTGTGGGCAAGATGGAGTCTATCCCAGCTGTCTATCCCAGCTGGCAAAAGGCAGGGTACACCCTGGACAAGTCACCAGATCATCACAGGGCTGACACATAGAGACAAACAACCATTCACACTCACATTCACACCTACGGTCAATTTAGAGCCACCACTTAGCCTAACCTGCATGTCTTTGGACTGTGAGGGAAACCGGAGCACCCGGAAGAAACCTACACAGACACGGGGATAACATGCAAACTCCACACAGAAAGACCCCATCAGCCACTGGGTTCAAACCCAGAACCTTCTTGCTGTGAGGCGACAGGGCTAACCACTACACTACCATGCCGCCCATTATTATGGCATGTTACAAGTGTCAGTGTCATCTCCAGTTTATGAGTCTGAATGCAGTTAATGCACGAGTCCAAGTCAAGTCACGATGTCACAGTCTGGTCCAGTCCATCCATGCCTTAGATTGTGGGACTTCCATGTCAGCTCCAGGCCAGATCCAGGACAGGAATTCAGTCCTGCCTTGCTGAAGGCCATTTCCTGAAGCGGCACTCCCACACTTGCTACCACTCCTCTCCCATCAGCCAGGGCTTTTTAAGAACTGTTTGGAGCTATTCCATTTGCCAGACTGTCTCTTGTAGACTTTCCTCGCCTCGCTACAGCACATTGGTATTGTAACTTCTTGATTCCCCCTGCCTGAATTTTTCCTTGTTTTGTTTTTGTCAAGTTTTTCTGTCCAGTTCCACTTTTGACTATGCGATTGAGTTTTGCACTTTGGCGGCATCTTGTGGCTGGAATGAGAATACCTTGCTTGACACATTTTGAACAGGCTGTCAGACTCCATCAAGGATGAGCTGGTCTCACGAGAACTGCCACCTGATCTCCCCGGTCTCATGGACCTCGCCAGTCATATTGACACCCAGATCAGACAGCGGGTGAAAGAGAGAACTCGGACTAGTCTTGCTCCCCCACAGCCTCCTATTTCTTCCGCTGAGCAAGTGCAGGTAGACAGAGTCTGCATCTCACCTGAGGAACGACTGTGCTGTTGGGATATGAGGTCATGTTTTTATTGCGGACAGCTGGGGCATTTCTGCCCTTTAAAAGGAAGAGCCCACCAGTGAGTTTAGGGGCCCTGGTGGGCAATGTCCAGAATCAGCCCCCTACCGATCGACTACTATTCCCAGTGGTCATTATCCATGGCAATCAGCCCCACGACCTCCAGGCACTCACTGATTCAGGGGCTGACAGAAACCTGATCTTCTCAACCACCGCCAAGCGCCTGGGGATTCCACTACTGGCTCTGAACCCGTCCCTCACTGTCCTGACCCTTAACGGTACTGGTCTGACCACCACCACCCATAGAACAGCCCCAGTCACCTTAAGAATTTCTGGCAACCACTCTGAATCCATCCAGTTTTTTGTCATGAGTAATCCCCATGTGCCCATAGTTCTTGGTCTGCCCTGGCTAACTCTCCATAACCCCCATGTCAATTGGACTAACAACACCATTCTAGGATGGAGTCAATTCTGTTTATCATCATGCCTGAGATCTGCCCTCCCTCACGCCGAGCTGCTCCAGCCCACCATTGGTGAATATCCTGACCTCTCTAATGTGCCTCCCGAGTATAATCTGAAGCAGTGAACACACACATGCACACACACGTGAGCAATGAGCACACACACATACCCATGACTTAAAACCTGTGTTCAGCAAGTCTCAAGCTGTTTCCCTTCCTCCCCATAGACCCTATGACTGTGGAATTTACCTTCTCCCTGGGACTGCACCACCTAAGGGACGACTTTACTCTCTCTCTCCTTCTGAAAGACAAGTCATAGATAAATACATCACCAAGTCCTTAGCAGCTGGAATTATTTGTCCCTCCTCTTCTCCTGCAGGGGCAGGATTCTTTTTTGTGGAGAAGGACAAATCCTTGTGCCCTTGCATTGATTACTGTGGGCTAAATGATATCACCATCAAGAACTGTTACCCCCTACCTCTTATGTCTACGGCGTTTGAGTTACTCCAGGGAGCCCAGATTTTCACCAAGCTAGACCTGCATAATGCATACCACCTCATGAGGATCAGGGAAGGGGATGAATGGAAGACGGCGTTTAATACCCCCACGGGCCACTACGAATATCTCGTGGTTCTGTTCGGCCTGACTAACGCTCCCGCAGTTTTCCAGGCCCTCGTTAATGATGTCCTGAGGGACTACCTTAATGTTTTTGTTTATCTGGATGATATATTGATTTTTTCCCCCCGTTCCCTTGATGAACACCGCATCCATGTCAGGCAGGTTCTTCAGCGACTCCTGGAAAATAAACTTTGTTAAGGCCGAGAAATGTGAGTTCCATAGAAGTTCTATCTCCTTTCTGGGTTTCATTATCTCCCCCACACAGATTCAGATGGACACCCTGAAACTCAAGGCAGTTGCTGACTGGTCCACCCCGTCCTCTCAGCGAGAACTCCAGCAGTTTCTTGGGTTTGCGAATTTCTACAGGCGATTCATCAGGAACTTTAGTATGGTGGCTGGGCCTCTCATGGCTCTAACTTCCACCAAGGTCCCTTTCAGTTGGGTGGAAGGGGCCGAGAAGGCGTTCTCCAAGCTCAAACGAAGGTTCATGTCAGCACCTATACTCACCATTCCAGATCCGTCCCGGCAGTTTGTGGTTGAGGTCGATGCTTCGGAGTCAGGGGTGAGGGCCATGTTGTCCCAAAGATCGGCTAGTGACAACAAGCTTCATCCTTGCTCCTTCTTCTCTCGTTGGCTTTCCCCCTCTGAGAGAAACTATGACATTGGCAATAGCAAACTGTTGGCCATTAAACTGGCCTTGGAAGCATGGAGACATTGGTTGGAGGGGTCAGACCTTCCCTTCATCATATGGACAGATCACAAGAACCTTGAATACCTCAGGACTTCCAAGCACCTCAATTCTCGTCAGGCCCGATGGTCTTTCTTCTTTTCTCACTTCAAGCTCACACTTTCCTTCCACCCAGGCTCTAAGAATGGTAAGCCCGATGCCTTGTCCAGAATGTTTTCTCCCCTCCAGGAGGAATCGACCTCCCCTGAGACCAGCCTTCCTCCATGGTGCCTGGTGGGGGCTGCTCTGTTAGAAGTGGAAACCCTGGTCCAGAAGGCCCATGAGTAGGACCCAGTAATGCACCTCCTAACCATCTTTTTGTTCCTGTTTCTGTGCAGGCACAGGTGTTGCAGTGGGGTCATGGTTCCAGAATGGCGTACCACCCAGGAGCAGCCCAGACTCTGGCACTCATCTGACAACGTTTTTGGTGGCCATCCATCAAGGAGGACATCCAGAGGTTTGTGGCAGCTTGCGACATCTGTGCCAGGAACAAGACTGGCAACAGACCCCTTGCTGGGCTGCTGAGACCCCTTCCTGTTCCCCACCAGCCCTGGTCACACACAGCCCTGGATTTCATCACAGGACTCCCTAATTCAGGTGGCAATACTTGTATCTTCACTGTTGTCGACCGTTTTTCTAAAGCTGTTCATTTTATCCCTCTGCCCAAGCTTCCCACCAACAAGGAGACCACCGAATTGCTGATATGCCATGTTTTCCGTCTACACGGACTCCCCTCAGACATCATATCAGACCATAGACCCCAGTTCTCTGCCCATTCTGGAAGGCTTTCTATAAACTCATTGTTGCTTCTCGCAGTCTGCCTTCAGGTTTTCACCCTCAGACCAATGGACAGACAGAACGGGACAACCAGGAGCTGGAAGTGGCTCTCAGGTGCATGGTGTCCAAGGATGCTGCCTCCTGGAGCAAGACTCTTCCTTGGATAGAATACGATCACAACTCCTTACCCACCTCTGCTACAGGTCTTTCCCCCTTCCAGTGCTCGCTGGGTTACCAGTTACCACTCTTCCCCATCCAAGAAGAAGAAGTCGCCATGCCCTCTGCCCAGATGTTTGTGCGCTGCTGCAGGAGAACGTGGGCATTGACCAGGAAAAGCTCCTATGTTCTGTCAAGATTTTTAAAGAGCTAGCCGACAAACACCGCTTGGCAGCTCCCATCTATCGGGTGGGGCAGCGGGTAATGCTCTCCACTCGCCACTTGCCCCTCAAGACGGTCTCCCACAAATTGGCTCCCAGGTTCATAGGACCTTTCCCCGTCTCCAACGTAATTAATCCCTGATCTGTAAGACTGTCTCTGCCCGTAACCATGTGCCGTATTCACCCAACTTTCCATATCTCCCAAGTCAAACCCCTTGTCTCCAGTTGGGGGGGGTGGGGGGGTGTTACTGTCACAGTCTGGTCCAGTCCATCCATGCCTTAGATTGTGGGACTTCCATGCCAGCTCCAGGCTGGATCCAGGACAGGAATTAAGTCCTGCCTTGCTGAAGGCCATTTCCTGAAGTGGCACTCCCACACCTACTACCACTCCTCTCCCATCAGCCAGGGCTTTTTAAGAACTGTTTGGAGCTACGCCATTTGCCAAACTGTCTCTTGTAGACTTTCCTCGCCTTGTTACAGCTCATTGGTATTGTGTCTTCTTGATTCCCCCTGCCTGAATTTTTCCTTTTTTTTTTTTTGTCAAGCTTTTCTGTCTAGTTTTTTGTCCCTGTTTTCACCTGCCTGTTCTTTTGGATTGTGTCTTTTGCTACCTCTGCCTGGATTTCCCTTGTCCCTGTGCTCATCAGTTTTTGTGAATATTTTTCTGCCCTGTTTTTTGTCCCTAATCGTGTCCACCTGCTCCTCTGTGTTTTTGACCTCCTGGCCTGTTTTTTGACTCCCGATTTTTGCCTGAGCCCTACTGTACCTTTGCCTTTCTGCCATCTACTTCATTAAAGATGTTTTCTCTTTACACTGCCTGTTTTCTGAGTCTGCCCTTGGGTCCTCACTTCACCTCAGCTCACCACTCGTGACACACGAGTCCTTAAAATTAGGGTACAAGTCCTGGACTCCAGTACTATAAGCCTGTCTCATTCTTTTATGAACCCCCTAAAAAACCCAAGTCCTTTTTTTAAATGAGCCCCCCCCCCCCCTCCCCCCCCCAAAAAAAAATGTCGACCTAATTCACCTTGGTAAATCTTGAATCACCCAGTTTCAAAAATCACCTGTAACATGTACATACATACAATCCCAATTAAGTCCAGGTCAGTTCATAACACAACAAAATGTGGAAAAGTTCACAGGGGGGTGACTACTTATGCAAGACACTGGAATTACCAGCTTTACTGTGTTGTATGTCTTTACATCGCTGCGAACTTGCTGTAATCTGACCTCTCTGGAGTGGAATTATTTCTGTTGACGCTAGATGGTGCCATGTGCTTGGACAGAGTGTTGGTCATTATGTAAATAAGGCTCTCTCTGCATACCACAGCTGTGTGTCTCAGTCCGCAGTGGTGTGTGTCATGAGTGTGTTGTACCACTGAAGCACGCAAAGTGTGTGTATGTCATTAACCATCTCGCTCCCTGTCTACACTGTCATACTGGAGGTGGAAAAAAAGTGTGTTGCTGAACATTACCTCATGATGTTAGAGGTGTGTGTTTGGATGACCTCCTGCCTTGATTTTGCACTGATGAATCCAGAACTGCTTGTGCATACGACAATCTGTGCCTTTGTACTACAAGCTGGACGTGTGTGTGTGTGTGTGTGTGTCCTGTCTCTCATGCATGTGCCCTCTGTCTTATGACTCCATGCTGAATGCAGCGTGAATACTAATAAGCTCTTAAGGCCTAAGGACCTCCCTCACCATCAATCACACACAGGCACGTCGTCTCCTGCACTCGGGCTGGGAGTGGATCTCAAACTGGCAGGACTCGAGTCATACAGCGCAATTTGTCCATCATGTCGTTGCGTTATTCTGTTTTGCCTTTGCTGAAGTATTCAGCAGGGCCTCTGTGAGTATTTCGAGGGTGTTTTGTGTGTGGTTTTTTTTTTTTTTTCCATCATGTACTAAAGCTCTTCTGGAGCACGTTTCTCTTCTCATGCACATCTGGATCACGTGTATCTAAACCACCACATGGCCAACACTTAGAGAAATCACATGTTACCCGTGTGATCAGAAGGCTTTCGCACGTGACTATCGGTGTGATATTTACGTGTGGCGTCCTGTAAAGGTCATATGTGTAGCAAATAGAAGAACTGCAACAAATAAGAGGTTTACATTATAAGAGAAATATAAACACGAACTCGATGTGAAAAATGTGTGAAACATTACATCGGTTGGGAATCATGTTGATTGTTCACATGTGGGGTTTGACTTTTCTGAGCGCCGTTCCAGGTGTGATTAGTATCAGAACAGCTGGAATGACAGGAAATAACAAATAATACGACTTTTGGAGTTAAATGGGGAGAAAGTGTAAGTGGTGTGTGTGTGTACAGTGTGTGGAGACTGGTCACGCTCTGAAGCCTGACAAAAGCCTCCATCTCCCTGCTGTGTTTGCTGTACTATCTCCACACACACACATATATATATATATATATATATATATATATATATACACACTGACTGCTCAACTGGCTGCTGTCCACCTCCCTCTCTCTCTCTTTCTCATGACAGATGAGTGTGTAAAGCATTTCCTCCAGGGTGGTGGGCTCTGTTTCGAGAGCTGAGCTGCTGCAAATGATCCCATGAGTACAAGCCTAATGGTGCTGGATTTGTGCTGCAAGAACGTTACAAGACTGGAGCTTGAAAAGGCTGCACCACAGACCCAGGAACTGTGTCAGTTCCCTTTGGCCACAGCTGAGAATTAAATGATCGTGTTTTGTCGTTTTTGTTTATGGCATGAAGCATTCCAGCAATAGTAAGATCAACAGATTGTTTGTTTCATTTTCATGCAAAACCTGCCATGCCTGTAGGTGGTCAACGTGATAAGGCTTTATTAGTCGCCAAAGGAAAAGCTCATCTTGTTAATGGTGTGTATGTGTGTGTACGTGTGTGTCAATATCTCTGTAATTCTCTTGTCTGCCTCTGGGCTGTTTTTGAGTCCTGATCCCATAGAGGAAGCACTGGCGGGAATAATCAGAGTTTAACAGCGAGAGCAGGCGAACGCAGTAGACCTCTAGTAATGGATCTGAGTGAATAATTATTGCAAAGTACAGCTTTTGATGATGGTGATATCAGAAAATGAAAACAACCAAAAAAAAATATATGTGAGCTTCTACTGGATGACTCATTGGCATAAAGGAGAAGAGTGCCAGCGCTCAGTTAATGAATTCCATCTGGTCTGTATCGCAAAATCAGGGCTGGATCAGACTGGGGTCTCCTGGGTTGGTTGGCCTTTCCGAGAGAGAGAGAGAGAGAGAGAGAGAGAGAGAGACTTTCCTGTGGTTCCACCCCCATCCGATCTTTGATGTCAAAACTTCCCTCTTTAAACTGAGATATGTGCATTGTGGTCTTCTCATTTATCCTGGCAGCCCTCTCTCATTCACAACGGTACCAAAGAATCTCAAGATGGCGCCCGGATCCTCCTCAGGCCACAGAACTCAATCCTTTATGATCCGCCCTCTAATTGCTCACTTTGCCAGTTTAAGAGAAAACAGCTGCTCGCTGACTGCAAAGCCAAAACGAACCTTTCTTTGCAGGCCAGAACATCATCATACAGATGTACACATTTAAAAAAAAATAATAATAATAATAAAATAAGCAAAGGAAGATCAGAGCATGGCAGCATGCCTGCTACGGAGGTGAACCGGGTTCTCTGTGATGCATCGTTTCCCAAGCGGAAAAGATAGACCTGGAGAGGCAGGTTGCCTTTGCGCCCCTCGCCTGGCTCCTTCATCTCTGTCTGGTAGGGATGATATGCTATAATGAAGCAGTGGACAGGCAGGAAGTGCAGCGTGTCTCTCCCTCCTGGCCTTCCTTTCAAACATCATCTTTGCTTTGTGGATCTGGAGTGCTAGACCAGCGGCTTTGATCAGGTCAGGGGGTTTCATCCCAGCTGAAAACTGTTGTCATTGTGCCCTTCAGCAAAACATTGAAACCCATGTTGTTCCATTTTTTTTGGATAGTGCAATCTGCTTTAGGCAAAAAGAATAATCTAAATCTGTTGAATGGGTCTTCCAGTTTAAAGTTCTCCAGGCTGTGATATAATTATACAGTCATTTGTAACCGGAAAAAATCAAAATCAAGATTTTCTTTATTTTATGTAGCAGCCTTCAATTATTTCAGTTCAGTTGAATTGTGAACAGGAACTGATTTATCATAAAACTAAAGAGAAACTGAATTAACGCAGATATGTCCTAGTGCCCTCCACAGGTATCGCGCCCCATCTTTTGGTGAAGTCGCTTCATCTCACACTGAAAAAATGAGAAAATCCAACCTTCAATTGAAATAAATTTATTCAAAGAAAAACAAATCCCTCATCGAGAAATATATTGTCAACAAAAATGCATGAGCCACTATTATTGGCACCCCTGGAAATGATCGTAAACACAACGTACCATACCTGAAACATTTCTCCTTTAAATAGGAAACCTGAAGGCAAATTTATGATCAAAATTCTATTCCTCATTTTATCGGAATGCATTTCTGATCGCTATTTTGTCGCTGCTATAGCAAGTTATGAGTGTTTGAAATGTGCTCTGTAATATATCAGTCCATATGTCAAAGCAATGGCCGTAAACGAGATTCATTGAGACCTGTGCGAGACATCGTAGAACGGAAGGTAAAACGTACAGCGAAAATCAAAGTGACCGACATCTGCCAACGTTGTCCAAAGACGTGCGCGTCCTCTTTCGAATGCTGACGTAATCAAGCTGGAAGTTTTGTTTGTTTTGATAGCAATCAGGAAAGTTTGAAAAAAGTAGGCAGTAATCATCATTTAAACTCATTTTTGTGCAATATTTCGTTTGGAAAACAGTTTTCAAAATGGCAGCACTGACACCTGGCTGACATTTCACGTTTCGAAGTCTCGCACAAGTCTCGTGAAGATCGCGCGGATAAGCGACGCCTGCCGTGGACCAAACCAACTAAATTCAACATGGCTGAAAACCGAATAGGCCGATAAGTATAATATTTAATTGTAATTAGTTGCCAATACGAGTCACGATATAAGGTTACTAAAACCAAAAACGTTATTGAATAACACGTTAATTAAGAAATAAAGCAAGTTTAAAAATGACTTCAGTTCTTTAAATTGTCCAGTATTTTTGAGTTGATTGGAGTGTGCAGGAACTTTCAAGCTATAATCCATGGACTTCCTGATTAACTGGGGAACAAATAGGAGGTGACACAGAGGCCTAATTCCCTCAACATGGGAAAGATCAGAGAACACACAAACCAAATGAGGGAGAAGTGTGTTGACCTTCATAAGTCAGGGAATGGTTATAAAAATAGCAACTCGCCTGAAAATGTCCATTTCTACTATTAGGGCAATAATAAAGTAGATACCAACTGGAACTGTTACAAACTTGACAGGAAGAGGACCCAAGTTTATTTTGCGCACGTACAGTGAGGGGAGGGTCAGAGAGGCAAAAAAAAAAAAAAGATCCCCAATGATCACTGTTGACGAATTACAAGAAAATGTAAAATCTTAGGGTTTCCGAGTCTCCAAAACCACCATCAGACTCCACCTCCATACCAACAGGCTATTTAAAAGGTGACAGAAAAAAAAGCCTTTTCTGTCAGTTAACCACAAACATTAGCACCTGAAGTTTATGAACTGCTCCTACAACATTGACTGGAACCATGTTCTATGGTCTGATGGAACAAAAATGGAGCTTTCTGGTAATAAACACTCACGGTTGGTTTGGTGTTAAAAGAAGAATGGTTATAATGAAAAGAACCCGATCCCAACTGTAAAATATGATGGAAGTTCTGTGATGTTTTGGGGCTGTTTTTCCTCCAGAGACCCTGGAAACCTTGTTAGGGTCCATGGCATCATGGACTCCATGAAATACCAGGACATTTTAAATCTGAAGCTGGCTCCTCTGCCTCTGCCAGGAAACTAAAACTGGCTCGTCATTGGATCTTCCAACAGGACAATGATCTGAAGCACATGTCCAAATCAACAAAAAAATGGCTACTGAGCACAGAATCACGCTTATGCCCTGGCCATCTCAGTCCCCTGACCTGAACCCCAGTGAAAACCTGTGGGGCGAGCTGGGATAAAGAGCAGAGAGCACAAGAGAGGGTTGAGGACCCTGGATGATCTGGACAGATTGTGTAAAGAGGAATGGTCTCAGATGCCCTGTTCTGTATCTCCAACCTTTATAAAATGTTATAGGAGAGACTCAGGGCTGTTTTACTACAACAGGTGGACAGTAATGAAGTACATTTACTTGAGTACTGTACTTAAGTACACTTTGAGAATCTGTATTTTACTTGAGTATTCTTTTTTTTTGGAAACTTATGACTTTAACTTCACTACATTTGAAAGACAAATATCATGCTTTTCAGTCCACTACATTTCTATCAAGGTCCTCGTTACTATGAACCAGCTTTGAAAGTGGATGGTTTTTTTTCTTTTCTTTTATAAAACATGATTGTTTTTTTCACAGGTGGCACTGAGACAGTCCATCAGTAATCACTAGGGTCACGTCACGTCCATAGACAATATAAAATCAAGTTCAGTTTCTCAGCGGTATTATTTGAACACGATCAGTTGATGGCAGAATGGAAGGAGGCGGTTCTTCTGGGGAATGCACGCCCTCATGACCATACCTAGAACTCATGTTTCAGTTTTCAGAAAAGATTAGATTCATTTCATTTTAAATGTTTGCTTTGTTTGCCAAAAATGAACCACATCATGGCTTTCAAAAACTCGCCATCCGGCCTGCGGAAGCATATTGAGGTATATAAATGTTTTATTCCAAGAGAAAGCTTGCAACGACGTTGTCTGTGCTTTTAGAGCTAGCGATAACATTGCAAATGTAGCTATGCAGTCTGGTTAGTCAATTGACTTTCTATGGATTTGCCCATGGGCGCCGCCAGGGGGGAAAGGTTAGAACAATTCTAGGGGCCCAGCACTGCCATGGGGCCCTTTGAGGGGCTTTTAATGATTTTAATAAGACTTTTGAAATAACAACAATGCAATATTCCATCTGGTAAAATGAGCTAATTGAACAAGGTTGTCTGTTTCTTGAGTTCTTCAACATATTGTCATTTAACCCTCCCCCTTTTGCGAAATGGTACAGTCCAGTTCTGGTAGAAGCGCGATGCGTTAAATCTGTGTGCTGATCAGTGCAACGCTACTTGCTGCTGTGTCGCGGTGCAGCAGCCAGCAGTGGAGTGCGTACAGTCTATGATCGCTAAATATGAAGCGTGGCTGTCAAAAACGTAAAGAAAGGCAGCTGAAAGCTGAGAGGGACCGGAGAGGCAGGCAATTGGTCACTCAGTTTTTCCCAAAGAAAGGTAGCTATCGCTCACATGCGTGTTCAAAATATTAGCGAATGGTAAATGAACAGTATGAACGTGGTTGGATTAGCCTATCAAGAGAACACTTTTACAGTTTGTACAGTGACATTTTTTCCATTTTAATAACTGTGTGATAAACAAGATGAAATATTACGTTATGCTGGTGCTAATAACTAGTGCTAATAACCAGTTTCATAACTAATGGGGTGCCCTAAATACGCACAGATTCAGCCTCAGGGGGACCTCCGCCCTACCAAACCACTGAACCCCCCTTTGGAGAAGGAGGTAAGCAGCAATACAACCCATAAATGCTTTAGGATTGAAGTTTTTAAATTTTAAATTAGATTTAAGTTTTAGAATTCGTCACTGACCAGTTTTCATCAAGGTCCATGGGCTATCAAAAGTCAAATAATGACAATAGTGCAATTGTGACGAGGGTGGGCAAAGTTGGGGGGCCCAAAATTCTAATCTTTCATGGGGCCCACCCAAAATTTCTGGTGGCGCCCCGGATTTGCCCGCCAAGTTGCCGTAGCCTTGTCCACGGCTAACGTTAACACATTGCTAGTTAACTTGGATACTGTTAGTTAGCATATTAGCATAACACGGAATTACGCTAATATGAATAATGTTAACATTAGCATAATCTTGCCAAATAAACAATGTAGAAATCTCTTTTCTAGTAAAGTTAGCTACCCAATATGATTTCGAGTTTGAAAAGAGTTTGCTAGCGTGTCAGGTGGAGCTTCACTGACTAGCTAGCTTAACGTTAAACCACCATGATGGCACAGCATGCGTTCATTTTGTGAACTCACATTTCTGTCTTTGGTAACACCATTAGGTTTTGTAAGCGTTGTGTCAATAATACAACCATGCATTGACAGAAAATGTACTTTTAATACTTAAGTATTTTTAAAAGCAAGTACTTCTGTACTTTAACTTAAGTAAAAATTTGACTGTACAACTTTTTGTATCGGAGTAACATTTGACCAGCGGGATCTGTACTTTGACTTAAGTAATGAAGTTGGGTACTTTGTCCACCTCTGATACATACACATTTGAGTTACTATTGCTCCCTTTTCCAGTTTTTTGATGCCCGTTGGTATGTTTTTCTCTTATAAATGTGTGTGAAGAATATCTAAATAAGTTTTGTTCACCTTTCAGGTGTTCAACACGTCGTTCTCTTTCCTGGCGAGCAAAGAAATGGTTGCGCACATGCGCAGCAGAAAACTCTCACTGGATATTCGTTATAGTCCTTTCAGAAATATGTTTTAGCATAATCTTGCCAAATAAACAGAATGTAGAAACCTTTCTTTTCTAGTAACGTTAGCAACCCAATACGATTTTGAGTTTGAAAAGAGTTTGCTAGCATGTCAGGTGGAGTTTCAGCTCTACAGGTTCGACAAACTAGTCAGAAAATCCAGTCGGTTGCTTCAGAGGCGTTAGGTTTTGTAAACATTGTGGCAATAATCCAACAATGCGTTGACAGGAAATGTACTTTTAATACTTAAGTATTTTTAAAAGCAAGTACTTCAGTACTTAAGTAAAAATTTGACTGGAGAACTTTCACTTGTATCGGAGTTACATTTAACCAGTGGGATCTGTACTTTGACTTAAGTAATGAAGTTGGGTACTTTGTCCATGTCTGCTTACTACTAAAGGGAGGTTGGACAAAATATTAATGCAGAGGGACAATAACAGTGGCACATGTCAAGTCAAGTTTGTTTGTATAGCGCTTTTAACAATAGACATTGTCCAAAGCAGCTTTACAGAATCTGAATGACCCAAGACATGAGCAGATTTTATCCCAAATCTATCCCCAATGAGCAAGCCCGTGGCGACGGTGGCAAGGAAAAACTCCCCCAGACGACACGAGGAAGAAACCTCAAGAGGAACCAGACCCAAAAGGGAACCCACCCTCACCTGGACAACAACAGACAACATGACTATAACATTAACAGTTTTATAATGGCCAAATTACTCAATTCTGATTGGTCAATCAAGGAGGGCTTTTTTAACACGGGGCTGTATTTCTGAAATGCTATTGGCTAGTTCATTGCTTGGTTATGGTTACAAAAATGAACAAATTTTGTCAACAAAATGGCTTTTGTAAAGAAGTTCCAATAAAATTTTGTAAACCACTTTCAAAATCCTCGTGTCGTGTCCCTGTGTCATGATGAAAGATGCTTTAGAAACTGATTCAAACGTGCAAGATAGTCTTGCGCCCTGATTGGTTCAGAAAACGTGAAATGACAAATGTTGTGAACTTGAATGGCTTCCGAAGTATGAATTTGGCCCTATATATTATAAACAAGTAATTGTATGGTTCCTCGTAAGATTAAGGATCAATTTCACTTGTGATTTTGAAGTTTTGAAATTGCCAATTTTCAAAACTTCGAAATCACTCGTAAAATTAATCCTTAATTTTACTCTGCCCCATACAATTACCTATACTTAACATGAATTCAGTTTCGTTGATGTTATAAACTCTTCATTAATGGAAACTTGAGTGCAAAACTGTTCATGACAACTGCAGTCCTAAAAGTTAGCAAGTCAACTGTAGTCCTCAGCCATAAAAGCATTACTATAAGTGTCCAGAGCGTCTTCCAGGTGTGACTTTCAACTGTCCATATAGGGCCATCGTCTACAGGAGCGATGTGATGAGACTCCAACCAAAACACAGGGCACCAGGATGGATCAGGCAGGTCTGAGGAGCATGTCTTCTTCTTTTGGCTGCTCCCGATTAGGGGTTGCCACAGCGGATCTTTCGTCTCCATTGCTCCGTCTTCCGCATCCTTCTCTCCCACACCTGCCACTTTCATGTCCTCTCTCACCACATCCATGTATCTCCTCTTTGGCCTTCCTCATTTTCGTTTGCCTGGCAGCTCCATCCTCAACATTCTCCTTCCAGCATGCTCTGCATCTCTTCTCAGGATGTGCCCGTACCATCTCAGTCTCATCTCTCTTAGCTTAATTCCCAAGCTCTCTACATGTGCTGTCCCTCTGATGTGCTCATTCCTTATCCTGTCCAACCTCCCATCGCAAACCTTAACATCCTCAACTCTGCCACCTCCAACTTTGCCTCCTGTCTCTTCATTAAGGGTACAGTCTCCAATCCATACATCACAGCTGGTCTCACTACTGTCTTATACATCTTACCTTTCACTTTTGCTGGGACTTTCCGATCACAAATGACTCCCGAAATCCTTCTCCAACTGCTCCACCCTGCCTGCACTCTCTCTCTCACCTCACTATCCCAGCCCCCATTTTCCTGCACAGTTGACCCCAGGTACTTAAATTAACCAACTTTCTTTACATCTACTCCTTGCATCTTCACTACACTCTCATCCCCATTCTCATTTAGCCCTTTTCCACCAAATCAGTTCCAGGGCTGGTTCGGGGCCAGTGCTTAGTTTGGAACCGGGTTTTCTGTTTCCACTGACAAAGAACTGGCTCTGGGCCAGAAAAACCAGTTCCAGGGTAGCACCAGCTCTTTGCTGGGCTAGAGGAAAGAACTGCTTACGTCAGCGGGGGGGGCGGAGTTGTTAAGACCAACAACAATAGCAAGACCACGAGAGGGCGCCATTTTTAAATAAGCAACGAGATATCATGGATGCAGTAAAGCAGCAGTCACCCATTATTGTTGTTGTTGCTGCTGCTTCTTCTTCTTCTTCTTCTCCGTGTTGTTTTTGCTTCGATGTTCGCGCCAAGGTTTATGCAAATGCAGAGACGTAACTGACGCATACAGTGACATAATGACATGGCTCCCCTTAGCACCCCAAGCTATGGAAAAGCAAACTGGTTCTCAGCTGGTTCGCAAGTTGAACGAGTTGTGAACCAGCACCAGCACTGGCCCCGAACCAGCCCTGGAACTGATTTGGTGGAAAAGGGGTAATTGATGCACATGTATTCTGTTTTGCTCCTGCTCACCTTCATTCCTCTTCATTCCAATGCATCTCTCCAAACCCAACTCAACCTCCTTTCTACTTTCACCACATATCATATCATCCGCAAACATCATGTTCCATGGTGACTCTTACCTCACTTCGTCTGTCATCACTACGGCAAACAAAAAAGGACTCAAAGGGCCAAGGAGCATGTGTTTTTGTTAAATATTTCTTGATGAGGGATTTGTTTTTCCTCTGAAAATTTATTTCAGTTTAAAGTTAGTTGTTTTTTTTCAGTAGGAGATGAAGCAACTTCAAAAGTTTTTTTTTTTTTTTTTAAATCCCTTTTTATTAAACTTTACAAGGGGGACAAGAATCATGCAGGGCCAGTGGCGGCTGGTAGTCTTTCAAACAGGGGAGGCTGGTCAGTTACGATATTTCCAGATCTTAAAAGAAAAAACACATCAATTTTGCCCATACTCTTGCCTCTGATCTGGCTGATTGTTGGCAGGGTCACAAACTGTGAAATAACAGGTTCTTTTGGCCCATTAGCCTACTGTCCAATATACATGATGGTGGTGTTGGGGGGGAGGGGTATATTTTAACATTTTATATTTTAAAATTGTGGCATGTTGTTTAAAAATTGATCATTATTGAAAGCAGCTCTTTGTCAGGAACCTCAGCAGTAACAGCAGAGTGTTCTGGAATAGGCACAAGCACTGACCTTGGGGAGCCAAACAGAGCTGGGTGCCACACATTTCATTCAATGACACTTTCCTTATATTTTACTTATTTTGACTGAGAAATGTTTTATTGACAATTTTGATAACCCTTCACTTTTAATCCAGGTCTGTAGTGTGAAATGTTCTCAGCTGTGTTTTTGTTTAAAAATGGTTTCCAAATTGTAGCGGTGTTTAATTCATATCCAGAAAAATATATATTCCAATATAATATACTCAGCATAAACATTTTAAATAGATTCTATATTTTTGGTCCATCCATGACATATTACTAAAGTAGCCTATTTACTGTTGTTGATGTGGGTCACTTGCTGTTAGCCAATTCACTTTCTCGTACCAGGAGAGCTGAAAGGAACAAGTATTATTCCCTACCTTTATCACCAAGTCAATTTGAGGCGTTGGTCTACCCTGCTCTTTAATTTTAATTTTTTCCTCGAAAAGAAGACTGGCAAATGGCTTCGCCAAAATTAAATCAGCAATGCTTGGCATCCATGCGCAGCTTTCTTGCTAGCTGACTAGCCCCCTCAAGTTCAAGTTCAGTCACTCAAATAAACGAAATTTCTGGAACTAAGATAGCAAACTTGACAACACTATATTTACACTTTATTTACAATGAAAACATACAAACTAAAAAAGCTGGTAGAAACCGTATGTAATGAATGAAATCGAAAGGTAAGCTGATCTCTTACAATACACCACAGCACTTGCGAATCTGCATGGGACTGAACTGAAATTCACTGCTGCCTGTCTATATTTGAAACGAGCTGTCAAAGAAAATATCCGTCCGCTTTCACCAATCACCAGTCTCCTCGCGGAAACTGCCATGTCCCTCCCACTGTGAGGCTGGGAGTCCGTAGGCGGGCGTTTTCGCAGTATTTGTCCAATAACCATCTTGCATTTTGAGATTGAAAAGCGCATAGCTCCCAATCCACTGAGGCTGGGCTGCATCGCGCTGTCACGAGGGGGAAAAACTCATGCACACATTAGGCGAACTGGGGAAAGTTATAAGGGAATGATTTCGCACTGTAGTTGGGTTGAGCACATATATTTCTATGATTCTGGATCTGAAATAGCAATGTTATAAGGTCGGCTATAACATAAGCCTAGCGCAATTCATCCTACACGATGTTCGTCATTTTTAGAGGAGGCTGAGCCTCCCTCGTTGTCTTGGAGCAATTGCCCGTGTGCAGGGAGCTATAGATCTGTTATAAGCGAATTGCGAATCTCGGCCCGCGCAGTGCATTATGGGATCGCTAATTTTTTTGGCTACCAAACAGCACTTCAAAATGATGGAAAGCAGTATTGACAACTACGATTTAGAGCAGTTTAAACTTTGGAAAGTTGACGATTTGAAACGGTTTTGCAGTCGTCGTGGACTGCCTGTGACAACCAAGACCACGACTGGCACTAGGGCAAAACGTAAAGAACTGGTTGCCCTTGCCTATGCAGCATCAGTCCAGAACTTACCATGCGTTTTAACGAAGGATGAGGAGAGACAAGCTGTCAAAAACGACTACAAGCCCTTGTTGACAGTTGAAGGCAAACAAATTGTAGCCTATCCTTTATACAAAATGTTTTCTTAGGCCTACATTGTCTAGACTATACACACATTTTATATATATATATATATATATATATATATATATATATATATATATATATATATATATAAAAGGAATACATCCACTGTTAATTATATAAAGTAATCTAAGCCTGCTTTAATCTGTAGGCCTCCTGACTATAATCTATATGGCCCTTATTATGGGACACGAAGGTGGGCGATATTACAGTAAGATGGAAAGATGTAGTAAACCTGTAGGCCTTTTCTGCATAATAACTACGTAATATTTTGTTAGAATTGCCAAAAATAAATCTCATATCATCTCTAGCCGCTTTATCCTGTTCTACAGGGTCGCAGGAGCCTATCCCAGCTGACTACGGGCGAAAGGCGGGGTACACCCTGGACAAGTCGCCAGGTCATCACAGGGCTGACACATAGACACAGACAACCATTCACACTCACATTCACACCTACGGTCAATTTAGAGTCACCAGTTAACCTAACCTGCATGTCTTTGGACTGTGGGGGAAACCAGAGCACCTGGAGGAAACCCACGGGGAGAACATGCAAACTCCACACAGAAAGGCCCTCGCCGGCCACGGGGCTTGAACCCGGACCTTCTTGCTGTGAGGCGACAGCGCTAACCACTACACCACCGTGCCGCCCTGTAGCCTATCCTTTATGCAAAATTTTAGCTTAGGCCTACATTGTCTAGACTATACACACATACATGTGTGTAATATATGAATACATCTACTGTTAATTATATAAAGTAATCTAAGCCTGCTTTAATCTGTAGGCCTCCTGACTATAATCTATATGGCCCTTATTATGGGACACGAAGGTGGGCGATATTACAGTAAGACAGAAAGATGTAGTAAACCTGTAGGCCTTTTCTGCATAATAACTACATAATATTTTTGTTAGAATTGCCAAAAATAAATGACAAACTAAATACCTGAACAAACAACTTTTTGCCATCTTTTACGTCCTTCTGGGTCTTTTTTTTTCGGTTGGAAATGTAATCAAAACAAATGGAGGTTCACATTTACATGACCCGTATTCAGATGTAGGCCCAGTACAATTGTGTGTTTTCTTCCACCGCTTAAGTTTATAACTTCTGTTAGTGCATTGGTAAAAAGCACAGTGTGCACCTGTCATAGTTTTACAATTCGCTTAAGGTCTTTAAGCCAATCGCTATAAAGCTTTAAAGTTCACGGTCCGGCGGCACGGTGGTGTAGTGGTTAGCGCTGTCACCTCACAGCAAGAAGGTCCTGGGTTCGAGCCCCATGGCCGGCGAGGGCCTTTCTGTGCGGAGTTTGCATGTTCTCCCCGTGTCCGCGTGGGTTTCCTCTGGGTGCTCCGGTTTCCCCCACAGTCCAAAGACATGCAGGTTAGGTTAACTGGTGACTCTAAATTGACCGTAGGTGTGAATGTGAGTGTGAATGGTTGTCTATGTGTCAGCCCTGTGATGACCTGGCGACTTGTCCAGGGTGTACCCCGCCTTTCGCCCGTAGTCAGCTGGGATAGGCTCCAGCTCGCCTGCGACCCTGTAGAACAGGATAAAGCGGCTAGAGATAATGAGATGAGATGAGTTCTCGGTCCGCTACCTGTCTTCCTATAGTAACTTCAGTGCCTCGATAGTTAGTTTGGTAGCTGAAATAGTTGACCTAGAAAAGCCGCGCATGCGTACAAGCGTTGCGCACTTCGCTTATTTATAGGACATGGAGAGTCTGCGCGTGCCTGCAGGAAGTGCGCGTAATTGGCTGCAGGTGATTGCAGGCTCATTAAGTGCGCACCGGAAGTGGGGAATGGAAATAGTCCCGAAGGTTGTATGTTGTGCAATTAGACGTGACTTACGCGGTTTAACTTGTGAAATTACGTGTGTTTACTTTTCCATCTGACCAACATTTGCTCGATAACACCACACCCTTTAATTAATTAATTAGACTATGATAAGGACTGACGCTAAATAAACTACTTCTCACTACAGCGCATGTGCACACACACACACACACACACACAGAGAGGGAGGTTTGGGCTCTGATTTTGTCCTCTGAGTACTTATGTTTCCTTCAGTTGGGCTTTTCTCTGAAAATGACTGTCCTTTTCTCACTTTGGCCGGATGTGAGCGACCTTACTGTCCCTACAAACACACCAAAGAAGGCAATGGCACAGGTGTGCGTTCCGGAAGTGCGCACGCAACACCTGAAAAGGGTAAGTTTTTTAATTATGGGCGTGGCCTAAGCCAATGGTTCTCAGACCCAGTCATGGTAGCTCTGTAGATAGAAAGATGACTGCAGGGCAGTATTAACAATCCAGCCATATCAGTACTTAAAGATTGCTGGGAATATTACAAGAAGCGTAATGGGTTTGGGTGGAACATTGACGGGACTCCCTAAAGTGAATGACGCATGAAATGGAATGACGAATGACAGCTAGTGATTTGAACAATAAATGGTCCCTTGTCATTCAGATTCTTATAAATGGAATAACGATTGAAATGTAGGTGGAATGACATGCTTTCAGCTCATGAAATGGAATGACATTGTTTCTAAGTGGAATGACATACTTTTAGGTTATGTTATCAGTGATCTCACCTTTTACAAATGGAATGACGGGGCGGTACGGTGGTGTAGTGGTTAGTGCTGTCGCCTCACAGCAAGAAGGTCCTGGGTTCGAGCCCCGGGCCCGGCGAGGGCCTTTCTGTGTGGAGTTTGCATGTTCTCCCCGTGTCCGCGTGGGTTTCCTCCGGGTGCTCCGGTTTCCCCCACAGTCCAAAGACATGCAGGTTAGGTTAACTGGTGACTCTAAATTGACCGTAGGTGTGAATGTGAGTGTGAATGGTTGTCTGTGTCTATGTGTCAGCCCTGTGATGACCTGGCGACTTGTCCAGGGTGTACCCCGCCTTTCGCCCGTAGTCAGCTGGGATAGGCTCCAGCTTGCCTGCGACCCTGTAGAAGGATAAAGCGGCTAGAGATGATGAGATGAGACAAATGGAATGACAGTGTTTTTAGGTGGAATGACATACTTTGAGGCAATGTTATCAGTGATCTCACCTATAACCTAACCCTAACCCTAGAAACAATGTCATTCCATTTGTTAATTTGATATCACTGATAACATTGCCTCAAAGTATGTCATTCCACCTAGAAACCTTATCATTCCATTTGTAAAAGGTGATATCACTGACAACATTAGCTCAAAGTAAGTCAATACATATAGAAACCCTGTCATTCCATTTGTAAAAGCTGATATCCCACCAAGCACCCACTTATCTTATCCTAGGGAGGTCGAAAACTAAAGATTTCAATCGTTATAACATTTGTAAGAATCTGAATGACAAGGGACCATTTATTGTTCAAATTTACTACCTGTCATTCGTCATTCCATTTCATGCGTCATTCACTTTAGGGAGTCCTAACATTGACAATACTGCAAACCAGTATGGTTTGAATCAGGTTAAAGTATGGAGCCTAGAGTGACCGGATATACAGTAGTAGTATTTATTACCCTTAAATTCTGGGGGAAAAACATTTTTAAGGATTTTTTCCCTCCAAAATGGCTAGATGGGGGAGAGTTGGGACAGTTGATCATGTTACAGGTTTGTTCTTGTGGTTTACAAATGTAGGATTATTTAAAATGTTCATAAAAAAAAGTGGGTGCATCCCTGAATGAGGATGAAGCTTATTTTATTCCTTCCTGGGAATGGAGCCGTTTTGTCGAGTCAGGTTTTGGGTAAACTGATAGAAAAATATCACTGTACCAGCATTGTGTTCATACAGGTCATATGTTACAAGTTTTGATGATAAATAAAACTTAAACGTGTTGGATTAAGCTAGGGATTTTATTTTTGTTCCATGTCTCACTATGCCCCAAGTTTCCCAACATAATGTCTCATGTCTCTCTGCAAAAGATAATGACCAAAAAAGTGAAGTCTGAAGGCTGAGATATGTGCCAAGCTGAGAATCTAATGTTGTGGTAAGAGGGGATAGTAAATTACTCTGTCATGCAGTATGAATGTGACGCTACCTGCAAAGAATTTCACACAATCTACAAAAGATGAGAACTTGTCCCAAGTCTCCCTGCTCTCCTCTACCGTATATAACACTGAAAAGCTCATATTTGTGTCCTTATGATCTACATATCGGTTTGCTTTATAAACCAGACTACAGAGAGTGGAAACACATTAAACCTTATTGTATTTTTAGAACCATTTTTCTCCAAATAATTACTTTAAATTCAGATACTTACCTAAAAATTAGTTTCTAGATGACCTGCATTTGTGAAATTTTACATTCGTTCCTATCCTTATTTTGAAGGACATTGGCGTTATTTATCAAAAATGTTCAGGATTACTAGATTTATGTTGGATATTTAGACTGGAAAATGAATAAAATTCTTGGTATAGAAAAATAATTTTTTAACTTTATCATCAAAAAACTACATATCCAGTACTGTGCAAAAGTCTTTGGCACCTTTTATTATTATTTTTTTTTTAGTTCAAATGTTATAGATTTTTGTTTTATGACTTGTACATTATCAATCAATACCAAAACATTGTATATTTTCAAACTTTGGTTTACAACGTACAAAAAAAATTCCTATAACATTTAATTTTGTGGTGTAAAACGGTTTTTGAAAGTGTCTTTGTGCTGACTCAGTAATGTAGAAGTCATTAAATAAAAATCTAATTTTGTACTTAAAGGTGCTTAAATTTTTTTTTTTGCACAGTTCTGTATATATTTATGTATGCAACTCTTCATATTTAATTAGATCAGCCTCTTCATGTAAATTATGTAAGTACATTGACCTAAGTACTTGCACATATGTTAGAAATCAGCTGACAAGACTGATTGTGATCTCTATAGACGACTTGCAACCATGTGATCAAAATGTGCTACGTCATGAGCGTCCGCCATGATGGTGGATATACAAAGCAGCTAGGACGGCAGCCGCTGAAAGCGTGTCTGTAAACAATGCTGAATTCTCAGTATTACCACGATTTGAACGCTCGAGCAAAGATTCAATACAAAGAGAAGATAGATATATGTGGTTTTGACCCACATTTTAAAAAAGTCAGACTTTTCTGAAGATAAGACGCTTCTACCGACCATCGAGTACCCAGATATCACGTTCTCTCTGGTTTGGCTGCTGCAGAATCAAGTCTGACCTTGGACAAAACAGAGCCTGTTTCCTGAGCGGGTGCCAGTCTGGATTGTTTCTATTGTATAATTTTGCTGGCGCTCCTAGAAGTGAAATGGTAATACACGTGTTTAAAATTATTTTTTTAAAGAGATTTTTTGGGCTTTTTTTCACCTTTATTATTGGATAGGACAGTGTAGAGACAGGAAATGAGCGGGAGAGAGAGAGACGGGGAGGGATCGGGAAATGACCTCGGGCTGGAATCGAACCCGGGTCCCCGGATTTATGGTATGGCGCCTTATCCACCTGAGCCACGACACCCCACATGTTAAAGTTATAACAACGACCGAGTGAACCATGACGAGAGAACACTCATTTTATAGCAAAATTCTAGCAACACGAAATAAAATTCTTCCCTGATATTATCGAGAAAGCTTTTGAATCTCATCTGAGATAAAATGATGACTGACTGCAAACACGAGCCGTTTTGGTTTTCGCCTCTGTTAGATCAGCCCTGCTGATGTTGTTCAGCCGTGCTCATCTCCTTTCCGTACTAAGCCTCAGAATTTCCTCGCCCTCTTTCCGAATCACAGACGGAATTCTAAAAAATCGGAACGTGCCAGAGTTATGAGTACTGTTGTGACCACAACTATATACAGCACGAAGATATGGCAAAGCTAAAGGAACGCTTAAAGCAGTGGAAAAACAGAGTCACGCACGTGTGACTGTTTTGTATGGAATGACCCCGCATTTGTACGAGGGTAAGTCAAAAAGTTCTAAGACAAATTGAAAAAAATCTTTATTTATGAAAATAGCAAAGCTATTTCTCTGCATATCCTCCATTTAAGTCTAAACACTTCTGCAAGCTGTTTCCATCGAAGAATTCCTTCTTTGTAGAATTCTGGGGGATGTCTAACACCTTTTTGAAATTATAACATCTGTCTTTGCACTTTTTGACTTACCCCCGTATATCCACCAACATGGCCGACATTCGGGTTTCTATTTTGCTTTGACGTCACTTGCAAGTCAAGGATTGTTTGTGGTGTTTTGTTTTTTTCCACCTGTTTTTTTTTTTTTGCCTTAAAATGAGCTGCTTGAGTAATGTTGAGAATATCATAAGTGGGCTAATAGGCAATGGGCAGAGGCGGTAGAAGTGCACACATTCCTTACTTGAGTCCAAATAATTAAGGTGCAAATCATCGTTTCAGTACTTTCGTCTAATCTAGTTAAAGTCCAGACTTCTACATTTTGTATTTGTAAGTATAAAAATAAAAGTGCAAATAAGATTCACACAAGAGAAAGAAATCATGGCGTGCATCTCAAATCACAAACTGTTTTGGTTACTTTACCGTACAGAATTATTCACCTTTTACCAATGAAATCTGGAAAACCTCGGGTAGACGTGATAAAACAGTAATGGCTAAATCCCGAATCTCTCATGTACTCCCTAGCACGATAGCTTTAGAATATGTTGATTTTTTTATTATTATTATTATTTTAATATGCTACAAAGCAACTTTAGCAATCAGACCTCATTCTTGTAATGTAATTTGATGGTGGTAATGCTTGCAATATGCTTATTTTATTATGCTAGCTTTGATTAGATGAATACAAACACTCTAGCTTCTGATGGATATACAGTATAGTGATTAAATATTGAACCTCATTGTGATGCATGTTGGTTCGCAAGTAAAATGTTAGACGTCTACAAATAAAATCAAGGCGTCATTCACTCACCAGGTTGACTTGAAGTGTAGTCATGTTAGGAATTTTAATCAACTGATTGAAGCTGTTAAAAGCATCTGGTTTGAAACATGGTGAATAAAAATAAAGTTTTCTTCTGAAATGCAAGTGGGAACACTTAAACTGTACTGAAGTCCAGTTAGAGTAAAAAAAAAAAGTGTACTTGGTTTCTTCCACTTGCCTGGCTGTAACATTTCTTTGCGTAACGTTGTGTGAAATATGCTTGTCATTTTATCTTAATCCCATACAAAAATAAAATCTTAACATCACTTTATATTTGTGTAGTATTTTGTTCAGATCAATGATTTTCATGTTGAAGCATTGGCAAATAAAAAGACACTATTGTTCCCAACTAATGTGGTAAATGTTCTTGGACAGATCTTTTACAAGCTTAACTTATTAGACTGCACTTTTTTTTTTTTTTCCACTTTAAAACTTTCCCCTAGGTCATGGCAATCATAACGCTGCTAGTAGAACCTTCCACAACCAGGAACAGAGCCACACTTGTCTTTCAGAGCTGGAAAGGATCAACAAACAGATTGAAGCAGTTAGAAATGAAGTGGAGAAAGAACAAAAAAGACTGTCCCGCTACCAGTCCGAACAGGCTGAGAGTTCTGGTGTTGGCTCAGAAGAATATTATGTGACCAGAAAAACTCCGTCAAAGGACCAGAATGCAAACCAGCTGAAATGTAAAAAGGCCACCGCTGCTGCCCACAAGTATGTTCTTGATCGAACCAAACCAAAAACTGATCTAGAATATGACCCTTGTTCGAATTTTTCTGCCGACCTGCGATCTGGCAGCTCAACAGATAAAATGAAGTCAACCAATAAAGCCGATGTTGAACGTCATCAACGGGACAAAGGAAAGGGTAAGAGTATTTCTGCAGATCCAGTTCCTGTTCCTTCTCACAATTTTGAGGATTCAGATGAGGAAGGGGAACTAGTCATTGACATCCCACCTCTTGAAAATGATGGGGGCAACAGATCTGGGACCGAAAGCTCATTGGCCAGTGAAAATGCATATTTTGTAAAGAGAGACCGGGAATCATCAGAAATGGCCCATTTTGAGACAGATATGCCATTGATTGAAAAGAGAGAAAAGATTAGACCAGCAAAAAAGGGCATGACTTGCATCAATGAACAACAGGTGTCACCAAAGTCCTTGTATGAGGAGACTGATGTGGTAAAACCAAGACACTCCATGCTGCAAAGAGAAAAAATGCCTTCTGAAGGCTTTGTTGCTGTCAGAAGTATACCTACTGAAGGTGAACAAAAACCCTCTGTCTATCCTGGGATGGCCAACGAAGAACCTGAGTTATCCAAGAAGACGATGGAGATTGCCTTGTCTGCAGAACATAATCAAGTGCTTCATAAGAGCTTGAAACAAGACTTGGCTGCTTCCACGAATGGCAAATGCAAGGAGGAGATCTTAAGCAATGTGACTGAAAATTCTCCACAATTGTATGAAAATTCAAGGTCTTCACAAGTTTGCCAATTGGAAAAACCTATACTTGCAGCAGACAGTATGAATGCTGGTGTTGATGAAGAGAAAACAGAAAATATTGAAAATGTTCTAGACGATATTTCCATTTGCCTGGACCACCTGAGGCGTGAAAGTGAAAATATTGCTTGCCGTCAAGATGTAGATGCTGTCCTCCCTGACACTACCCATTCTGCTCCCAGTTGCTCAAAGATGCATGGAGATCCTGCTTTACAGCCTGTCCTACAAAGACTGCCAAAGCAAACAGGACCTGATGTACAACCAAATAACTGGCTCTCGGGTCACGTTAAAAAAACGGACAACTTGCCCCTTAGACACTCATCAGAGGTCCCACAAAAGACATTGCAGGATTACTTTCCTATCACTTCCTCTTTCCCAGCCATAACTAAGGATCCTGGATCTTTCCAAAACACTCCAACTTCTGTTGAAACAAATTGGCCATTTGCACATAAAATCCCAGCCGAACCTGTTCAAAATGTACCTCTGTACGTTTCTGGAACCAACACCGCACCGGTTCCTTCTCTGCATATGGAGCCAAACCCAGCATCTACATCTACGGATTTGACTGGGGGTCAGATCCTGCAGAAACCACCTGCTCTGCTGGGTGCAACAGATGGCCAGATAACAGCTGACTCTAGTTCTTCAGAAGAGCTTAATTATTCAGACCTAGAACTTTCAGAGAGTGATCCAATGGAAGAGTGCTACAGAATCTTTATGGAAGCCAACAAGGCTGAAGATTCCACCGTTCAAGGTGACATGCCAGTAAGTGGATGGGTTTGTACAATGGGTTGGATTGAACCAGGAAGAAGGAAATTGATCATTTGTTGTTATTTTGTAGGAAGAGGTTTCAAAGATGTCTGAGGCTGAGACGGTCGAGGCCGAAATGGTCAAGCCAGCTCCTGCTCAGAAAAAGAGAGTAGCCCATGTAGCAAAGTTTGAGGTAAGACTGTAAAAATTAACAATACTAAATTGGTTAAGGATCCTTGAATGCTAGTTCGCACATCAATGTAGCTAGGAACATTTACTTGGTGAACTATTGATGAGGCAAATTGCACAAGATGCGTTATGTTCTAAAACCCATTTGGTCAACATTTTTTGCCATATAAAGACCCATAATCTACCAAAACCAGACGAGGCTGTCACGCTTCACTTATCTTGTCGGTACGGGTGGATTAACTACAATAACTCACCAAGGATTAATATCTTGACCACTCAACAGGTCAATAAGGGCAAAGCACAGGTCATCGTGCCCTTTAGAGATGGTGGTTCTCAGCTGCCCATGGCCACCCGGATTCAGCAGTGCCAGAAGCGAGCAACATCTCTTACAGCAGCAGTGAAAGGGTGTCAATCCTTTATTGCAGCCAATGCACCCAAGCGAGTCCTCACACCGACTGTCATTCATACAACTGCTGTGCCAAACAGTGAGTAATCTCATTAGAGTAGAGATGCACAAACCCAGTCCTGGAAAGCTATAACTTTGCAAAATTTATCACACTTCTTAACCACTGTAGTGCCTTGTTTAAACAACAGTCTTGAGTATTTTTTTTAGCAAAGAATAAGTGTCAGAAGCTATCTGGTCCATAACAAAAACACCAAAAACTATATTCCTTAAAAGAGATTTCAATTTCTAGACTGTGTGAATATCCTCCCGGTTGGAGCAACCTTGCGAATCGGCCCAAACCTGCACCTGATTGTCCCCGAAGGGAGCTGTGCTTTACCGGTCACGCTAATTCCTGCTGCTGCTGCTGCTGTGCCTATAGCACGTCCAGTCCATCAGCCAGTCTCAAACCCACAGCCTGTACAACTAACCAATTACACACCTGCTAAGGTAGGTAAGTCTTGCTAAACAAGACTGTGGTCTTTTCATTTATTTTCCTCTTGTAGATATATTGTTTTATATTTACTCAGTTATAGAATAAAACGAGCAAAAAGTCATTTCAGCCTGTCCCATGATGTTCAATCATTTTAAACAGGCGATTCCCACCAAGCGCAAAGCAAAAGGGCATGCTGAGGTTGGCGTAAAAGTTCCTCATGATGTGCGGCAGCGGTACGTAAATCTGTTCGTGGAGGAGTTCCTGAAAACATCCGCCACTGTGCAAGATGCCTTTGAAAAGGTTTGCAGCAAAAAGGAAATCTGATGTATACTCACTGGCCACTGTACTAGGAACACCTATACACCTGCTGTTTTATGCAGTTCTCTAATCAGCCAATCCCTTGATGGCAGCACAATGCATCAAATCATGCAAATCAAGAGCTTCAGTTAATGTTCAGTGTTCAAACATCAGAATGGGAAAAATTGTGATCTCAAAGTGTGATTGACTTCACTGTGGCATGGGTGTTGGTTTGAGTATTTCAGAAGCTGCTGATCTCCTGGGGTTTTCACACACAACAGTCTCTCAAGTTTACACAGACAGAATGGTGCGAAAAACAAAAAACATTGAGTTGAATGAGGGACAGTTCTGTGGGTGGAACCAAGCACCTTGTTGATAAGAGAGGTCTGAGGAAAATGGACAGATTGGTTCGAGCTGCCAGGAAGGCTCTAGTAACTCGTATAATCACTCTTTACAACCGTGGTAAGCAGAAAAGCATCTCATCATGCAGCAGCAGAAGACCACATTGGGTTCCATTCCTGCATCCAAAAACAGGAGTCTTGGAATTAAGAACAAGTTCCTATTAAAGTGGCCGGTCTGTGTATAGGTATATCATCTGTCGTTTATGGTTTATAAACGCTCCTTTTTCACCTTTTATTGCAGGCACTAGCAGAAGAGAAGACCGTGTTTGATCGCAGCATCAATAAACTGAAGTATCTCAGCATAGCAGTGAATGCACTCAAGAGGCTTAAAAATCAAAATGCAGCTCCTGCCAAATGTATGCAAATTTGATGGACGGTTCTTAACAGCAATTTGCCTGTAATGCTTTTAGATAACCTTTCGTGGAATATGCAAATCTCAGTGTTACTGGCCCTGTTTTCACCGTACAGTTTCCGGTGAAAGAGATGCCCAAGCGTCTAGAGGAAATGTGCCACTCAATACTCAAGTACTCCTGCAAAATGGTAAGAGTGCCATTAGCTTTTATTTCAGGGTCACATTAAAGTGTCCATCCTGCTGGTATTAATATCAATTTTATCCGATTCATTATGTATAAATGCTTAGTGGACCGTCCCTTCGGGAATACACTTAGTGCTCTGTATGTTCAGTAGAGAGTGATGGTGTACTAGATTTAGTTTGATTTCAGACTGCTCAGTACTCAAACTGACAAAACACTAATACGACTGATCGATCACAAGTCACTATATTCAATTCACATGCCAATTATATGGGTATTGAATGATTCACCTGGCATCGTGTAGTAATTCTTTAAGCAAGTGTGCTAATCTTAATATAAGCTTTAGTCCACGGGCGATTGCTTTTCACCAGCCATTGATCCAAGGACACAAACACAGAGAATAGGAATGTTCATTCACTAAATTTCCTTCACACCAGCATCACTGGTGTCTCTGGATTGACATGTAACACGACAGAGAGAGACAGACAGATGGAGAGACAGAGAGAGAGGGAGGAGGGAGAGAGAGAGAAAAACACAGGTTGTTAGCACGGGCGATTGCTCTAAGACAATGAGGGAGGCTCAGCCTCCTCTAAAAATGACGAACATCGTGTAGGATGAATTGCGCTAGGCTTATGTTATAGCCGACCTTATAACATTGCTATTTCAGATCCAGAATCATAGAAATATTATGTGCTCAAGCCAACTACAGTGCGAAATCATTCCGTTATAACTTTCCCCAGTTCGCCTAATGTGCGCGTGAGTTTTTCCCCCTCGTGACAACGCGATGCAGCCCAGCCTCAGTGGACTTCAATGGCATTTGGGAGCTCTGTGCTTTCAATCTCAAAATGCAAGATGATTATTGGACAAATACTGCGAAAACGCCCGCCCACGGAGTCTCACGGACTCCCAGCCTCAGTGGACTTCAATGGCATTTGGGAGCTATGCGCTTTTCAATATCAAAATGCAAGACGGTTATTGGACAAATACTGCGAAAATGCCCGCCCACGGACTCCCAGCCTCTCAGTGGGAGGGACATGGCAGTTTCCGCGAGGAGACTGGTGATTGGTGAAAGCGGACAGATATTTTCTTTGATTGACAGCTCGTTTCAAATATAGACAGGCAGTGGTGAATCTCAGTTCAGTCCCATGTGGATTCGCAAGTGGTGTGGTGTATTGTAAGAGATCAGCTTACATTTCGATTTCATTCATTACATACGGTTTCTACCAGCTTTTTTAGTTTGTATGTTTTCATTGTAAATAAAGTGTAAATATAGTGTTGTCAAGTTTGCTATCTTAGTTCCAGAAATTTCGTTTATTTGAGTGACTGAACTTGAGGGGGCTAGTCAGCTAGCAAGAAAGCTGCGCACGGATGCCAAGCATTGCTGATTTTAATTTTGGCGAAGCCATTTGCCAGTCTTCCTTTCGAGGAAAAAATTAAAATTAAAGAGCAGGGTAGACCAACGCCTCAAATTGACTTGGTGAAAAAGGTAGGGAATAATACTCGTTCCTTTCAGCTCTCCTGGTACGAGAAAGTGAATTGGCTAACAGCAAGTGACCCACATCAACAACAGTAAATAGGCTACTTTAGTAATATGTCATGGATGGACCAAAAATATAGAATCTATTTAAAATGTTTATGCTGAGTATATTATATTGGAATATATATTTTTCTGGATATGAATTAAACACAGCTACAATTTGGAAACCATTTTTAAACAAAAACACAGCCGAGAACATTTCACACTACAGACCTGGATTAAAAGTGAAGGGTTATCAAAATTGTCAATAAAACATTTCTCAGTCAAAATAAGTAAAATATAGGGAAAGTGTCATTGAATGAAATGTGTGGCACCCAGCTCTATGTTTGGCTCCCCAAGGTCAGTGCTTGTGCCTATTCCAGAACACTCTGCTGTTACTGCTGAGGTTCCTGACAAAGAGCTGCTTTCAATAATGATCAATTTTTAAACAACATGCCACAATTTTAAAATATAAAATGTTAAATACCCCCCCCAACACCACCATCATGTATATTGGACAGTAGGCTAATGGGCCAAAAGAACCTGTTATTTCACAGTTTGTGACCCTGCCAACAATCAGCCAGATCAGAGGCAAGAGTATGGGCAAAATTGATGTGTTTTTTCTTTTAAGATCTGGAAATATCGTAACCGACCAGCCTCCCCTGTTTGAAAGACTACCAGCCGCCACTGCTTTAGTCACACTCCTGAAAACAAATAGCAATAGAACTTCATGGTGCTTGATTTACTTTGGAATATTTCCTTCAAGTCTTAAAGCTTGACGCTTGTGACGAAGCCATCAAGCCAAATCAGCAGAAGGTGTTTTGTGCAGTGCTGGAAATGTTGTTCTCGTCCTCTAGAACTGGAAGTAATTTAGGGGTGTAATGCAGTGTCACTCTATATCTGTTTAATGCTCTAAATATACATATCTGTATTGGGGAGGGTGATACGATATTTCTGTCATATCATATATATGATACTTAGGATAAATAATCTTGCAAGATTAAAACAACTCAACCAACAAAAAAAACCTTAAATTGATGATACTTTTACCACCTACAAAAATAAATAATTGTAATGGATGGGGGGGGGATCCAGCGCTAATATGCATCTGTATTCTGATTGGCCTAAAATGGAAGGGTGTGAGGTTTTTTTTTTTTAATATATTTTTTTTTAAATCCAATTTTTTTTTAATTCATTTTGTTTTTTAATATTCCATAGACATGAGGGGGTTTTTTTGTTGTTGTTTTTTAAATCTCACTTGTGTGGGGTTTTATTTTATTTTTTAAATTAAATTTAAAAATAATATATATATTCCTTAGACATTTTTTTTTTTAAATAAACTGGGAAATACGCCACTTACGTTTTTCATATGAGCTCCACCCAGGACTTGGAGAACCAAAACCATGACCTAAATCTCTGTCACGCATGAGGAAATCGATGAATTGTTTTGATAAATTTGGGTACTTTGTGTCGATAATCACATGTTGGCTTGAAGATATGAAATTTATCTTCTCGTGTTGAAAAACTCACATTTTTCATATGAAATACATCGTGGATCTGCGTGACATGTTTAAATGATATTGGCTGGCTTTTTTTTTTTTAGTGGTATATCAGATATATTCAATATCATGCTAGCTGAATGGAATATATGATGTACCACAAAAAAAACCAGCTATTATCATCATACATACATACATACATACATACACTTTCCTTTCGGGTGTATGTATGAAATTGTGCACCTCCTGTTCATATCTGTATTTGTATCTAAGATTCCATGATCTGTTCATTCTGAATATATTCATATTCCGTTACATGTCTAGAGTAGTCATGTGGAATGGGTTGAGTTGAGCAGATCAGAAGATGTAACCAGATATAGAAGTACATGTTACAACTGGTGTTTCATATTGATTGTCTCTCTGTATTATTTACACTTCTTCTCAACACTAGGTGACCCCACACTCTACAATCAGCTGAAGGAGCATGTTCTAACCAAGGCCCTGTTGAGGGAGAATAACTATCCTCACAAACACCCTGATAAAGCTGGCTTTGCCATTCTGTATGGAGACACCAAAAAGGGCAGCGCTGACGGTGGGTCTTCTGAAAGGATATTTTTGAAAATTTCAAACCAAATTTCAAGATCTAGTTGAACGATATCTAAATTCTCATCGAGAAGAACCAAGCGTGGTGTTCCTCAAGGATTCTTTGGACAACTGAATGTTCTGTACTTCCTACAGGGTTTTATGGTTCTTTTAATGATTTGGAAATCATTTGTTGTATGGTTCATTAAATGTTTAACTTTTTTTTTCCCAAAATGGAAAAATCAGAAGAATGTATTTATTTTGTTTCAAGATCTCAAGGGTTTGAGAAATGACTTCTGATCACATCTGGATTTAATATTCACATGCTGCTGAAGATTTGGATCAGACCTATTAGATTAGCATAACCTCTACTTTGCTGTGTCAGTGTCTCTCCAGGGGCTGAAATCTGCCTTGCTGAGCATTTTAATCTTTATTTATTTATTTATTTATTTATTTATCTAAATGTAGAATGCTGTTTGGGGGGGAAAAAAAACTTTTGGCGTAAATGCACAACAAACGCATGCAATGTGACTGTTGGATAATCCGTGTGCCCAATCCCACAGTTTCCAGGAGAATCTGTTGCCGCTGTGGAACTTCTTTCTCCATTAGCCAGACAGGAAAGCACACTCGCAAAGAAGAATGCAACTATCATTATGGGAAAGTCCTGGAAAATAGAGGTGAGAAGTGGATTAAGTGAATAACTGCCTTTACCAGACATATTTGATACATAGTCACTGCCAGGCAAATATCTGGGGACACATTGCTGCCTTTTTCTCCAACAAACCCAAACATACCTCAATATTATGAAGATATTTTTTTTTTTGGGGCTTGGCCACTCCAATACGGACTACACAATCATCTGAACTTAAATCAGTCAAGATGCTCTGAAAAGAACTGGCAAGAATCATTTGAGAGATTTTCCCAAACTTCTGCGCATCATGAAACATTTAGAAAAGTGAGGGGTACACAACCTTTTAAGTGTTAAGTGTTTCCATTTGTTGTTTCTCATAGTTCCAGGAGGAGTGGAGAGGCGCTATAGCTGCTGCGAGAATGCAGTCGGGTCACCTGGGTGCCAAGTGTTCAAGGTACAATACTGTTGGTTTCAAATGCTCCATCCATGGTGTATTGGAAATGCATTGTAGACTTAGCAGGATGAAAGCTTCAGGATCAGAAATGGACTGCAATCCATGGTCAAAACCTGTTGTTAGGGAGAAAACGACCCTTTTAGGCCAAACTTTTCAGAGCAAAACATAACATGGTTAAAGATTAGGGTGCATTAGTTACTAGTGAGCGAGCAAGATGCCCTGATCCAGCAAGTCAGATGGCCTTTTCTGTGCAACTAGCGAGCTCTTGGCCATGATTATTTACAAAAGTACTCTAGTGATAACTTGCAGTCTGGCTTGTGTAATTCAAGATATTTAAACAGTAAAGCATGATACTAGGGTTGGGCCTTTTCTTGTAATCCCACTTCTAACAGCTCCCAGTGTAATTCTGACCAGTCCTATCCTCAAACATTCTTCCCTAATCCTGCTGACTCACGCAAAGGTTTCACAATTTCTGCCAATGGCTCGTTTGTGTTTCTCAAGATATAAACTTATTCATAGCTAAAAAGGATAAAGGTGTTACTAAATTACAATTGGCAGTGAAATGAGTGCTTAAGCGTGTTTCTTCCGAGCCTGTGTCGAGAGCATCCTTCTTTAGGGAGCAGAAACATGGTCCATCAACAAGGAACTGGAAAAGCATCTTGATGGTACTTGCACCAAGCTATTGATGAGGGTACGGAACCTTTCTTGGAAAGACCATGCCACCAAATCTCAGATCTATCAGAGATGTCGACAAGCATCCGCAATCGGCGGTTTTCTCCGCTTACACAGACGGTCTGCAGCGGCTACTCGATCCGAGAAAAAAAAAAAAAACAGCTTGGCTTTCAATGTTCAAGCGATTTTTATATCCTCTCTGCTGCCCATAATTTGCTGCAGATCCAATTATTTCACCACTAACTTTTTTTTGATTCAGGTCTAGCATGACCGGAAGCGACGCTATATTTGTTGATTGATTCTCACACTCTGATTGGCTGAGCCAGACCACATGACCACGCTGTAGCAGATGACGGTAAAGACGCAGTTGGTGGTTGTTGCAGATGATTTCAGTTGGCTGTCCTCACCAGCATGGCTTGTGATCCCCAACTGGAGGGAAATTTTCATACATATTTTGCAAGTATTTTACAGGGAGATGGTTAGTAATTTTAGATGAGAATGCACCAGAAAGCATGTAAATTTAAAAAATTTCTAGGGAGTGCATGCCCCCAGACCCCCCCTAGCACTGGCATGCTTTAGGTGTGCTGCAACAGCTTCGTCGCCACAAATTCCAGAACCCCCTACTACTACTTTTTAGCCAGCTACTTCAGATTTTCTGGAGAAACCTGTCCATGTAGAAATTCCTCAGATCTCCACCATCTTAATACAAAGAAGAACCCAGTTCGCTGGCGACTGCTTCAGAGCGAAAAATCAAGTAATCTCCGACACCATTCTCTGGCGACTACCTTGTCTGAAACGAGGAGCCAGACCACTCACCTATCCAGATACCTTAGTTAGGGATACTGGCCTACCCATTTTGCCAAGGAGTAGAACAATGATGGACAAGACCCAGTGGCTAAAGATTGTGTCAAGGATCTTGACAGCAGTTGGCTGATGATGATGATCAATGTGATGCATCACTGTACAAGGACTCCGTATCCGCCCACATTAATCAACAGTGGTGATTTTTATTAGCTCATCCAGCCGCGGTCCAGGCCTGATGGGCTTATGCAATCATGCGTTGTCTGTCCACAATTTACAAAAATCGCTGCTAGTCCTACAGGATTGATTGGATTTCGATCAAACTCGCATACTGTGTTCCCCAGGTGGGTATGCATAAAAGTTGTCAAGATGGTGGTGCCACCTGTCATATTATTTACAATTTTATGGGTGTCTTGGCCAGTATGAGCTACAGCCTCATTGAGACATTTTTTGTTCCATGAGCTTCATATTGGACCACCCTCCTGAACTTAATCTGTACGTCCACTTTTGTTGCAACCCAGTCCCAACGCACCTACGTGATACCCCAAAATAACTTTTATTGCAAGCTGGTTATTAGAAGCCTTTTCTTGAAGAAATCTTTGGTTTAAGGTTACATGTAGAATGTTCATTTGTTTGAAGTCACAAATGGTGAAATAAATCAACAAGAAAATCTACTGTAAACTATACTGCCATTGTGTCGTCTTCTTTAGCTCCATGTCCATGATGCAGGGAGTCTCCAAGGCTTTGTAAGTTGCCTCCCTCAGACTCATACGGGCTGCCCAGGGATTTATGCCATTGATACTGAAATGGTAACAATATAATCGTTTTACTTTATTCAGCATGATATTTATTTACTAGAAGGATCAACTAAAAGACGAGCTCTGTTCTGTCTCGTTTCCTCTTCAGTGCTATACCACTCAGGGTCTGGAACTGGTGCGAGTCACGGTGGTGAACAGCAGTCTGCAGGTCATCTATGACACCTTTGTTAAGCCAACTAATGAGGTCATTGACTACAACACCAGGTATAATTGCGATAATGATCATTGAAGTGACTACCATAAAAAATGAGAGGGATGAAGTGATCTCTCTTCCTCTCGCAGGTTCTCAGGAGTCAGCGAGGAGGATGTGAAGAACAGCAGCTCATCTTTGCGAGATGTACAAGCTGTGCTTTTGAGCTTCATAAGCGAGGAAACAATTTTGGTTGGGCATGAATTGGAGAATGATCTCTGTGCTCTGAAAGTGAGGATTTTATTTTAAATTATTATGCTGCTCTTGTGGTTTCGTTCTCATTAATTTCAGCAGACCAGAAGAGAACTGGCTTCCAAAACACTTCTACAGTATATGAACATCAGGAGCTTGAGCTAAATATTTTGACATGGTGCATCTGATAACATTGAAATCAAATCCATGGGTTCAGTGCCTTGCATAAGTATTCACACCCCATGAACTTCCTGGTCTGACTGATATCCTGACTTTTGTTGGATTTAATGATGTTCAGTGTTTGGGATGGTTTCTGCAAGCAAACATTAGGTTTATGAGTTAAATGGGGGCACATACCCAATCACAAGAACTGTGTAATTCCTTTCCTGGCTTTTTTTTTTTTTAAAGCTTATCCACAGCATGGTGGTCGACACATCCGTGGTGTTCCCCCATCGCCTGGGTCTGCCGCACAAGCTAGAGCTCAGAAGCTTGACAGCTGAGTATCTGAGGAAGATAATCCAAGAGAGCGGTAGGTTCAACTGATTGAATCATTTGCCCTGTTAAACCCATCTTTAACCAACCGTGTGACTGAGGCTGGCTCACACTGAGGGCTGCTGAGGAATCTCCTCATCACTGTGCATTTATCTGCACCTGGTTACTCTACATTTCTTTTCACAATAAATGGGGGGAAAATGGTGCAATCGCTTATTTGATTGCTGAGCTAATCAAAGTTTATAGGTGGAGTGCTAATGAGCTTCATTGAGGAGATGGTACCGCTGGATTAAAGTTGCTGTGTCTCATGTCCTATAAAAGGTCAATGATCAACATTTTAATTCAGTTCATGGGATTTAGACCCAACACTTTATCAGACCAGTTCAACCTTCAGAAAAAGCATCCCAATGGGCATTCAAAGCCAGCTCAGAGGTCAGTAACTCACTATATTCCCTGTCGAACATCATGACTGACTGGCACCTCGAACTATAGTGAGGCTTCAGTACATTTTTTAAAACCATTTTCCTAAATCATTTTTCACTATGGTCCTAAAACTGATCTCGTCATCTTAGCTATTTACAGTATATCATAAATGAAGAATAATGAGAATGAGTAGCTTCACTTACATGGCCCATTCAATCATTGCGGGTACATTTCAAGTGTTGACTCTGTTAGCCATCATCGTCAACTCTGTTTATCATTAAACTGGGCCATCCATTAACAGACTTGATGATGAGTTGACATTTTCCACAATTTTGTGTCTCAACTCCACATGCTAACCTCAAACTAGCTACCAAGTGGCATGTACGGTATAAAAACAGAATTTTATGGATTCTCATTCATTTTTAAAAAACAATATGATTGATTAAAGATTCACTCCGATATCACTAACAGATGACGAATAATTAATCTACTGTTGGTGTATAATCCTCAACATTTTGTTCAAATTAATGAGAGAAGAAACACAAAATAATGTACCTTGCTGCCTTTATGAAGTTTCCCACCAGAGGAAGTGACCTCTCTTGGTGCAGGTGTCATGCATATTATTAAGTCTTTGTGGATTTGTGTTTTTTTTTTTTTTTTTTTAAAAAGAGTTGATAACAGTGGGGTGGCACGGTGGTGTAGTGGTTAGCGCTACCGCCTCACAGCAAGAAGGTCCAGGTTCGAGCCCCGTGGCCGACGAGGGCCTTTCTGTGCGGAGTTTGCATGTTCTCCCCGTGTCCGCGTGGGTTTCCTCCGGGTGCTCCGGTTTCCCCCACAGTCCAAAGACATGCAGGTTAGGTTAACTGGTGACTCTAAATTGACCGTAGGTGTGAATGTGAGTGTGAATGGTTGTCTGTGTCTATGTGTCAGCCCTGTGATGACCTGGCGACTTGTCCAGGGTGTACCCCGCCTTTTGCCCGTAGTCAGCTGGGATAGGCTCCAGCTTGCCTGCGACCCTGTAGGACAGGATAAAGCGGCTACAGATAATGAGATGAGAATGATAACCGTGGGACGGATAATTTTTTTTTTTTATTACTGAAATTTCACATAATGCAGAAAATGAACTTTCTGTGCAATTGATTTCGTAACAGTTACTAGAATAAGCCCCCAAAAACAGATTGTTAGACTGAATCACTTCATGTTTATTTGAGTTGAATGCATGAATTGGGAGTCGAAGACAGCCAATAATGTGGGGGGAGGGGTGGGAGTCATTCAGTTAATGTTTTATGGATAAATTGGGTCTAAAATGTACATCAAGCATCGCTGTTGGTGAAAGTTTGTCATAATTTGCATTATTGTTCAAAACTGATTCAATAAAGATTTCTTTTGTGGAAAATCACAAAAGGTTTATCTCGGAAACACGAAACGTACCCTGAATTCTAGACTGACCCACATGCAACATAATTTGGATATACAGTAACGCATCGAGAACATGCATGAAGATATGCAAGCGCATGTAATATATTTATACCACATTGCTTTATTTTCAGGAACATTTGAATCCCAGCTGTAATTCGAAACACAGGTTTACTGTATATTGATGCTCTTTGTCCTAATATGCTGCATTTTTATAGTAAAAACGAATTCACAGGACATGCTACATAATCCAAGTCTAATAAACTGATTTAAAGAATGTTATTTAACTCAGAAAACTGGGTAATGACGTTTTCTGTCAGGATGGATGATAAACCCCCAAACCTGGATCCTAGTCAATAATTAAAAAAAAAAAAAGACTCTTGCAACCCTGCTGCATATTTATTGATCTGTAATGAAATCCATAGACTTTCTTTTATATTTTGAATTAATGCAGCAGTAATTTTGAGTTCATAATCATTGGGGTTTGCTTGATAATTGTGACATGATGTCATATAAAATTAAGCTATTGCATTTGTAGGCTAGCAGGTTAGCTAATGTTCGTTCAGCTGGGTTTTTTTTTTTTTTGAACTCATGATCATTTTTTAAATTTATTTTAATAAATTCAGTTTTTGCTTTTTGGGAGGAGAAGTGGACCATAACTGAATATAACTTACAGTGGTGTGATTGATATTTACCTCCGCCAACTTTGTTGGAGGTTATATTTTCGCCTCTTTTTGTCTCTTCCCAATGTAACCCAAAAAGTAGTGAATGGATTTGGATGAAATTTGGTGCAAAGCTTTAGCATTATCCTACTGTAGGTTCAAGTGATTTTGATGTTGATAAAATTTGGCTTGGTGGAGGTATGCACTCTACTGAGTGGCCTTCTAGTTGGAAATGTGGTATGATGTAAGCAATGCACCATAGCCTAAATGTATTTCTCTTTCTAACAATACAAATTTACAAAGTAATGGCGAGTGAAGAAGCGTGCAAACAGGTTGGAATGGATGGAGGAGAGTGTCGGGAGTGATTTGTGACAGAAGGTTGCCAGCAAGAGTGAAAGGGGAGGTGTACGGTTTGGAGACAGTGGCACTGGGAAGAAGACAAAAGGCTGAACTGAACTGGAAGTAGCGGAGCTGAACATGTTGAGATTTTCACTGGGAGTGACGAAGTTGGACAGGATTAGAAATGAGAATATTAGAGGGACAGGACATGTAGGACAGCTTGGAGACAAAATGAGAGAGGTGAGATTGAGATGGTTTGGACATGTACAGAGGAGAGATCCAGGGTATATTGGGAAAAGAATACTGGAGATGGAGTTGCCAGGTAGAAGGAAGACCAGAGATGATTGATTTATGGATGTGGTGAAGGAGGACATGAGGACGGTTGGTGCAACAGAAGAGGAGATGGAGGGATATTATCCGCTGTGGCGACGCCTAACGGGAACAGGCAAAAGAAATGTGTGCTTTTCTTTTATTATGAATTGGAAGCATGTCTTCATTTCCTTTGGAAATCTGCTGCAGAAACTTAATTTTAGGCAAGGCTCCTAACCCCAAATTGCACTCTATTTACGCGGTTATTGTGTAGTCTGTACAACAGTCTGGTGTGTCATGGTGTATAGTCTGCAGAATGAGCCAAAATTACAGTCTGTACATGATTGTGCAATCTTGGTCAGTAAAGACCAAACAAAAGGCTCATGTCTCCGTTTTTGGCGCGTGCTATTTCAGTGTTTGTCCTTCATGTCTCACAGTGGAGGGACACGACACCCAAGAGGATGCGAGGGCGTGCATGGAGCTCATGCTGTGGAAGGTGAAAGAGGATGCTAAAGGGAAGAGATGGTGACCTCCTGAAGAAGAAATCTCATCATTGCTCTAACATGCACTGCTGTACAATTCTAACATTTGCTTTATAACAATCTTCACCTGCTGTCTTGCTGGGAACGTAAGCGTAGAAGTGATGAATTGCTTCCTCATATACCTAATAATTTTTACTCCTTCCTTCATTTTGTTGATTATTCATTTTCAGAAAACAGGGTACCTTTCTTTGTTCCCGAGGCAGTACTCTTATTCTTTGTACAGTTTAATATGTATATTTTCAGCTGGAAATATGGAAATAATGATACCTTTTTAAAGTGTCCCGAAATGACTGAAGGTACAAAATTTGACTAATTAATCTTTTGGAGTAAAATATAAATATTAAATGTACAAAAGGTGTACAGTTAACAGGACCACTTCAGCAACAAGGAAAAGTACGGGGTTTTTTTGTGGTTTTTTTTTTTTTTTTTTCCCCCTGAGAGTATTGAACACTAGACATTATTTCATAAACACATCACAAAAAACAAACTCATTCACAGTTGCACTATGGGAGAAAAAAGTATACTTGTGCACTCTGGGATGATGGAAAAGAAAGTAAAGGCACTGCAATGATCTGGTGTTGTGTGAATTCTTTTCAAAAATATTTTCATTACTGCCATTTTAGCAGCTCAGCTACATCATTGACTAATTAGCTGATCTGTTAATTAATTAGCTTCAAATTCTTTCAGTATATGACCCAGTCATGTCTCCACCTGACATCATTGATTGTGCTTCTAAAGAAAGAAAGTTAATCAGTCAGCTGCACTTAATTTGCAACTACATTAACATTGATTAAGGTTATGGAGTAATGCACACATGACTGTGATTGGCTCGTTATCACTTCTTCCTTGTCTTTGGTTGAATGGCTGGAGGTTTGTGTTTTGGAGATTGATGATTGGGTGGCTAGTTTGTCAGTTTTGGAAGCTGCTATCTATCTTGGATGACTTGTGCAACTTGAGCTTAAATACTTTAGTTCATGTTTACAATTTAAAATTTATGAAGTGTTTATTCCTGGGTTAATCAGCTAGGTTGACGTTTAAGCTGGTTTTAGCGAGATGTCAGAAGATTAATAAATAAATAGATAGCTTCTACTGGCTCCAGGTTCTCATTTACTTTTAAGTTTGTCAAGGATTTGAGACAAACTGAGGAACATGGCGTGGTACAGGATTGATAAGTTGAAGGTAGGCCTGTTTTTGTTTTATTTTTAACATTTCAAACTTGAGTCCAAAGACATGCAGGTTAGGTTAACTGGTGACTCTAAATTGACCGTAGGTGTGAATGTGAGTGTGAATGGTTGTCTGTGTCTATGTGTCGGCCCTGTGATGACCTGGCGACTTGTCCAGGGTGAACCCCGCCTTTCGCCCGTAGTCAGCTGGGATAGGCTCCAGCTTGCCTGCGACCCTGTAGAAGGATAAAGCGGCTAGAGATAATGAGATGAGATGAGATTTCAAACTTGGTACAAATCATTACATAAAATGAGAACGCTCAAACACTGGGGTTGGCCAACTTCCAGTTTAGCTCAGGTGTGTAAGAGTAATCAACAGCAAAACTACCGAGCCCCCTGAGGGTCACTGTGGGGATTTTTATCTCTGACAACTTTTGTTGTAGGTTATGTTTTTTGCCTCCCATTTGTTTTTGTTCCCAGTGTAGCTCAAAAGTAGTGAATGGATTTGGAGGAAAGGTGAGCTGTGGGCCAAGGAACACTTGATTAGATTTTGATTCAAATCCAGATATGTATGTAGATCCAGGATTTTTCCATCTGTTCCCACTGTAACTCAGAAAGTAGTGAACAGACTTGGATGAAATTTGGTGTCCAGCTTCAGTATTAGCCTCAGGTCAAGTGATTTTGATGATGTGTGGCTTGGTGGGAGTATGCACTCTATGGAGTTTCTGTCTAGTTTTTCTTCCATATTACTTTTGCATTCTCTTGCAATACGTGTTTAAAGCTAGACGGCCTTTCGATTTCATAAAATTGCTGAAATTTAGTTCCCTCTGAAATTTGGTTGTGATATTTTATTTCTGTAATATCTTTTTTTTTTTTAAATAGTCATTCTGTGGCTGGGAAGTTATTTAATTTGAGGGGATTAAAGCAAATAATGTGCATGAAATTGCTCGCTTCATGCAGTCAAGCAGACAGAGGAAGTCCGTGTGTGCGCGCAGGTTTACCTTTGAGTGTGCACTGACTGTTCCATCATTGTCGCTAAACGAACAGCTGATCACACCAAGGTCCTCACTGACCGCTCATATTAGTTTGGGCCTGTGTTTCCTTTCCTTCGTATATAACATAACGTCTTCTCGCTTTCTGTTACTGTAGTCGGTCTTTCATGTTTCATTCGCATACTCGCGTCTTCCGTTTTGTTTTTTTTTTTCTTTCCTGTTTAAAATTTGTATCCTACAATGCCTTGTGCGAATGGGGAAAGCCCACCACGTGATGCCTGATGGAGTATCTTGTATTGCATCATGACGAAGCAGGAAAAAATGGCAGATAATTTAGGGCCACATGGCCTGAAATTTATTAATTGTTCTGTTTAAGAAAACCTAATAAAGTCTGTGATTCGAATTCAGTAGCTTTTGGTCTACTAAAGAAAAATAATTGAGTGTTGGGAAAAATTATTTTTATGACTTGCATTTGAAAAATCTGAAAAGCAGTCTAGCTTTAATGTTAACATTAAAAAAAAATTCCCATCATGACCTTTAGGGAGCTCCATAGGAAACACCAATACTACTAAATCATGTATTTAAACAAACAAATAACAAAAATGTACACTGTTTTTTACAATCATACTTTTTTTTGTTGTTGAGATTTTTTTTATTTAGAGAATTTTTTTTTTTTTCCCCACAGCCTACAATCTCCTATACAAAGCCCCCTAAGGGTCATGCTGGGAACATAAAAAATTAATCCCCTTGCAATAATATTTCAGGTGAACGCTGGGTATGTGAGCAAAGTTTCCAACATGGTTAAATGCTAAAACATGATCCAGATAGATGGAGCTTGGGGGAAAAAAAACACTTTTTTTTTTTTTTTTTTTTTAAATGATGCCAATGTCAAGTTTATAAGTTCTGTAATTAAAAAAAAAAAAAAAAAACTGGTAATTTGAAACTTGACACAAAATAATTAGCATTTATGATGCCTCTTGTGTTCCATAGAAATGAACTTTTTCCTCCAATTTTTTGAGACACTGTTTAACCTAATAAACTGCTTTTATGTAAGAAAGTGAAGGATTTTTTAAATAGAAGTTTAGGTGTGAAACATTCAAGAATCATATTTCCTTGTAATCTCGGTCATGATTATTTACATTCTTGGGCCCTGGAACCAAAATTTGCAGGCAATAAAACCATGTGGTCTTCATTCACTTGCTGTTAAGTATATCAGCTAAGAGTCTATTATAGTTTAAAGAATCTTTTTCGTCACCTTCAGAAAAAAATATGAGCTCACAATCACAGCGGTTGAAACTGGAACTAAACAATCTGAAACTGAGTCTGTAGTTGTGTGTTTCTGGTGGTGTCCTCAATCAGAATCCTCAGAATTCCATAATGGTTCTGACTTTTCTGGGAAAACCCCAAACTGCAAGAGGATATCCTAATCACGGCTAGCGGAACCAAGATGGAAGCCACAAATCACAGAGATAATCACATGCCTATTAACCCTAAAGTGTTGTGAGTGGATGCAAAAGTAGCTCCAAGGAAATTCCTCACCGTGCCCCTTTAGGGGCTCTGTACGTTCAGGAAAAAGATGTAGCTTTACAACCCCGATTCCAAAAAAGTTGGGACAAAGTACAAATTGTAAATAAAAACGGAATGCAATAATTTACAAATCTCAAAAACTGATATTGTATTCACAATAGAACATAGACAACATATCAAATGTCGAAAGTGAGACATTTTGAAATTTCATGCCAAATATTGGCTCATTTGAAATTTCATGACAGCAACACATCTCAAAGTTGGGACAGGGGCAATAAGAGGCTGGAAAAGTTAAAGGTACAAAAAAGGAACAGCTGGAGGACCAAATTGCAACTCATTAAGTCAATTGGCAATAGGTCATTAACATGACTGGGTATAAAAAGAGCATCTTGGAGTGGCAGCGGCTCTCAGAAGTAAAGATGGGAAGAGGATCACCAATCCCCCTAATTCTGCGCCGACAAATAGTGGAGCAATATCAGAAAGGAGTTCGACAGTGTAAAATTGCAGAGTTTGAACATCTACAGTGCATAATATCATCAAAAGATTCAGAGAATCTGGAAGAATCTCTGTGCGTAAGGGTCAAGGCCAGAAAACCATACTGGGTGCCCGTGATCTTCGGGCCCTTAGACGGCACTGCATCACATACAGGCATGCTTCTGTATTGGAAATCACAAAATGGGCTGAGGAATATTTCCAGAGAACATTATCTGTGAACACAATTCACCGTGCCATCCGCCGTTGCCAGCTAAAACTCCTATAGTTCAAAGAAGAAGCCGTATCTAAACATGATCCAGAAGCGCAGACGTCTTCTCTGGGCTAACGCTAATTTAAAATGGACTGTGGCAAAGTGGAAAACTGTTCTGTGGTCAGACAAATCAAAATTTGAAGTTCTTTATAGAAATCAGGGACGCCGTGTCATTTGGACTAAAGAGGAGAAGGACGACCCAAGTTGTTATCAGCACTCAGTTCAGAAGCCTGCATCTCTGATGGTACGGGGTTGCATTAGTGCGTGTGGCATGGGCAGCTTACACATCTGGAAAGACACCATCAATGCTGAAAGGTATATCCAGGTTCTAGAGCAACATATGCTCCCATTCAGACGACGTCTCTTTCAGGGAAGACCTTGCATTTTCCAACATGACAATGCCAAACCACATACTGCATCAATTACAGCATCATGGCTGCGTAGAAGAAGGGTCCACGTACTGAACTGGCCAGCCTGGAGTCCAGATCTTTCACCCATAGAAAACATTTGGCGCATCATAAAATGGAAGATACGACAAAAAAGACCTAAGACAGTTGAGCAACTAGAATCCTACATTAGACAAGAATGGGTTAACATTCCTATCCCTAAACTTGAGCAACTTGTCTCCTCAGTCCCCAGACGTTTACAGACTGTTGTAAAGAGAAAAGGGGATGTCTCACAGTGGTAAACATGGCCTTGTCCCAACTTTTTTGAGACGTGTTGCTGTCATGAAATTTAAAATCACCTAATTTTTCTCTTTAAATGATACATTTTCTCAGTTTAAACATTTGATATGTCATCTATGTTCTATTCTGAATAAAATATGGAATTTTGAAACTTCCACATCATTGCATTCCGTTTTTATTTACAATTTGTACTTTGTCCCAACTTTTTTGGAATCGGGGTTGTATTTTATTCTCTTTTAAACTCTGGTAGAATATAAAATGTCCAAAAAAGCCTGAATCGTCTTAAATTTTTTTTAATATCATTTCCACAGCTATCCATTTAAAAAAAAAAAAAAACTTCATATGGGGAAAGTCATGGCCTAATGGTTAAAGCAGCAGCTTTGGGACCAAAAGGTTGCTGGTTTGATTCCCTGGACCAGCAGGAATGGCTGAAGTGTCCATGAGCAAGGCACCTAACCCCCAACTGCTCCTCCCCAGACTGCCCTGGGTATGTTGTATATTGTTCTGGATAAGAGCATCTGCTAAACGCCATTAATGTAATGTTCTGTTATGTTGCTTCAACAGCAAATGACCTCAAGCATTGCAAAGGGATGGGATGCATTTTGGAAGCTTCAGAAACTTTGGTCTTCAGGTTTACGCCGAACTAAAGATGAACCTGTTTAGAGCAGCCGTCCTGAACATCTTTCTCTATGGAAGTGAGCCCTGGATCATCACTAAGAAGCTTGAAAACCAGATCAACTCATTCCAAACCGCATGCTTAAGAATCATCCTTGAGATAAAGAATGATGTTTCCAAGCGAGCAGAATCCAAGTCTCTCTCTGTTGTCATCGTCATTCATCATCGATCGTCAACTACGCTTCCTTGGCCGTTCCGGATGGAGACCCACAAAAGATCTGGTGTCAAAATATAAAGCATATTTCATCTCCAACTCACAGGATCAGATCAAGAGGAAGACCAAAGTTGCAATTCAGCAAGTACATGTGTATCTCAACTGTTGTGTAATGAACATGAGATGAGCTCAGAAGAGATCAGGAATGCTGCCCAAGACCATGTTGCGTGGAGAAGATTCACCAAGGCCCCCCAAGAATGATGCAACCAACAAAGGTAATAATAATAGTAGTAGTCAAGTTGAGACTTTTTTTTTTCTAGTATCTTTTTTTTTTGCCTAATGAATTAGAAATTGTTTGCAGCAAATTTATTGCCCATTTCTATATTTTATATCCAGTAAAGATGCGAAGGTGTAGAAGGAGAACTGACTCTGCTCACTGGTGCACCTTTGGCTGATCAGCTAAACGTAACTGAAAAATGTCTGGCTTACTGGATCGAGGGGAGGGGAAAAATCCTGTCATTGGTTTATATTAATGAGTTTATTCTAATATGTTTGGTTTCTATAGTAATGTGTAACTCACAGGGACTAGTATAGCGGACAATCCACAAACCTTTTCTTTAAGAAAAAAAGGTGTAATTGTTGATGCAGGTGGCACGGTGGTGTAGTGGTTAGCACCGTTGCCTCAGCAAGAAGGTTCTGGGTTTGAGCCCAATGGCTGGCGGGGACCTTTCTGTAGGTAGTTTGCATGTTCTCCCTGTGTCTGCATGGGTTTGTGCTGGTTTCCCCCACAGTCCAAAGATGTGCAGGTTAGATTAACTGGCTGCTCTAAATGGCCTGTGTGTGAATGGTTGAGAGGAGAGAACCTCCACAGTAGAAGGCAATGGGAAACCACCGCTGTAACGTTCCCTAGAAACACTGATGGATGTCCGAGCTGGACCTACCATCAGGCAGAACACTGAAGATAAATTGCTGATGCGGTGAAGTTTACTGTGAGGAAATATTTATTTAACACTTCTCAGTTTTTGGAAGGAGTCTCTAGTGTCAGGGCTTCATAACAGTCAGGGCTTGGTAAAGCTGGAACTATGTTTTCCTCCATCAGAAAGTCTTCAGATTGGAGGAGTTTGCTCTTTCTGGTGTCTCTGTAACAAAACGGGCTGCTTTTTTGTTTTGTTTAACTTTGAGAGAGAGAGAGAGAGAGAGAGAGAGAGGAAAAAGAGAGGCTGGTGGACAATATTTTTAGCTGCTAAAATGCAAGTGATAATGAGAATTAACTTGTTTCTTGGACATTCCACAGCTTTAAACATGACTACAAATGTATAATCTAGATTGGTTCTGTTTCTCAAGATATAAACTTATTAGTTGCTTAATAGAAACTGCGTAATTTTATTGGATTATTTGATAGGGACAGTGCACGTTCATGAACAATAGTATAAACTATGTAATGCAGGTATGCCGGAGTTAGCATAATTAATTGCTAATTTTCATCCGTAGTCTCTAGGCAGGTGATAAACAGAATGGGATACAAATACACCTACACTAATTAGGGACAGATACAGCATCACTAATCAAACTTTTTGGGGTGACTTGCTTCCAAAAACTTAATCAATACCTTCTGGCCAATCAGAACCAAGCACTGAACACGACTTTAATTTAGTCTTGTATTTATAGACACTCTTAAGTGCTTGTTCTGAATTTTTTTTTTTAAATTTATGATAAATTTAATGGTAAATTAGAAGCAAACTTGAGCAAAACACTACAAACAAATCAAACAGGAAAATGCAACACTATACTGATGGTAAACTTAAAAAATAATAATTTTGTAATCCGTTCTACTCGAGTCACATCTCAGATACAAGACTGATATTTTGTACATCTGGTGAAGAAAGTAAGTGCTCAGTGATCTCTGACTTTCTTAATTATGTAGTTTGTATATACAGTACTGTGCAAAAGTCTAGGCACCCTATATTTTTTTTCAGACAAACTTTTGTCACAGATTTCTATTTTACAACCCCGATTCCAAAAAAGTTGGGACAAAGTACAAATTGTAAATAAAAACGGAATGCAATGATGTGGAAGTTTCAAAATTCCATATTTTATTCAGAATAGAACATAGATGATATATCATCTGTTTAAACTGAGAAAATGTATCATTTAAAGAGAAAAATTAGGTGATTTTAAATTTCATGACAACAACACATCTCAAAGTTGGGACAAGGCCATGTTTACCACTGTGAGACATCCCCTTTTCTCTTTACAACAGTCTGTAAACGTCTGGGGACTGAGGAGACAAGTTGCTCAAGTTTAGGGATAGGAATGTTAACCCATTCTTGTCTAATGTAGGATTCTAGTTGCTCAACTGTCTTAGGTCTTTTTTGTCGTATCTTCCATTTTATGATGCGCCAAATGTTTTCTATGGGTGAAAGATCTGGACTGCAGGCTGGCCAGTTCAGTACCCGGACCCTTCTTCTACGCAGCCATGATGCTGTAATTGATGCAGTATGTGGTTTGGCATTGTCGTATTGGAAAATGCAAGGTCTTCCCTGAAAGAGACGTCGTCTGGATGGGAGCATATGTTGCTCTAGAACCTGGATATACCTTTCAGCATTGATGGTGTCTTTCCAGATGTGTAAGCTGCCCATGCCACACGCACTAATGCAACCCCATACCATCAGAGATGCAGGCTTCTGAACTGAGCGCTGATAACAACTTGGGTCGTCCTTCTCCTCTTTAGTCCGGATGACACGGCGTCCCTGATTTCCATAAAGAACTTCAAATTTTGATTCGTCTGACCACAGAACAGTTTTCCACTTTGCCACAGTCCATTTTAAATGAGCCTTGGCCCAGAGAAGACGTCTGCGCTTCTGGATCATGTTTAGATACGGCTTCTTCTTTGAACTATAAAGTTTTAGCTGGCAACGGCGGATGGCACGGTGAATTGTGTTCACAGATAATGTTCTCTGGAAATATTCCTGAGCCCATTTTGTGATTTCCAATACAGAAGCATGCCTGTATGTGATGCAGTGCCGTCTAAGGGCCCGAAGATCACGGGCACCCAGTGTGGTTTTCCGGCCTCGACTCTTACGCACAGAGATTCTTCCAGATTCTCTGAATCTTTTGATGATATTATGCACTGTAGATGATGATATGTTCAAACTCTGCAATTTTACACTGTCGAACTCCTTTCTGATATTGCTCCACTATTTGTCGGCGCAGAATTAGGGGGATTGGTGATCCTCTTCCCATCTTTACTTCTGAGAGCCGCTGCCACTCCAAGATGCTCTTTTTATACCCAGTCATGTTAATGACCTATTGCCAATTGACCTAATGAGTTGCAATTTGGTCCTCCAACTGTTCCTTTTTTGTACCTTTAACTTTTCCAGCCTCTTATTGCCCCGTCCCAACTCTTTTGAGATGTGTTGCTGTCATGAAATTTCAAATGAGCCAATATTTGGCATGAAATTTCAAAATGTCTCACTTTCGACTTTTGATATGTTGTCTATGTTCTATTGTGAATACAATATCAGTTTTTGAGATTTGTAAATTAATGCATTCCGTTTTTATTTACAATTTGTACTTTGTCCCAACTTTTTTGGAATTAGGGTTGTATGACTTCTACATTATCGAGTCAGTACAAAAAAATTTTAGAGTCCAAACATTCATTTTCCAGCACAGAATTAAAACAGAAAACATAATGAAGGCTGCTGGGTTTTGACACAAAATGAAGACGCGAGCGTGACAGTGTCCAGAAGAATTGTGGCTGGTTCTGTAAGATGCTCAGTAAAACCTACAGCTCATTTCCTTATCAAACTACACTCACTGTACCGGAGATGACTATTTTAATTTTATTTTTTTAAAGCAAATGGTTGTCTCGCACCAAATATCGATGGTTTGCTCATCTGGCCAACAGGTGAGGAGTTTATGCCATCATGTATTGTCCGTCGGGCGTCGTCCGCATTTCACAAAAATCGCTGCTTCTTTCTCAATTCTTCACCGATTTTTATCCTTTTTTGCAGGAAGGTAGGTCTGCCTGGGGTGCATATAGCTTCTACCCAAATTTACATAATTGCAGTTAATAATAAAGATATGGCGTAATGAAACCCTAATGAGCAGTTTCCACACAAATCACTTCTCTCAGTTCTTCACCGATTTCAATTCTTTCTGGCATGAAGGTAGGGGTACCTAGGGTGCATAGAAGTTCTACCCAGATTTGCTTAATTACAATTATTAATGAAGTTATGGACTAATTAAGCCTTAAGGAGCAGTTCAACAAAAATTGCTTCTTCTTGCTGTTTTGGATTCTTTCTGGCAAATAGGTCGGTATTCCTAGGGTGGCTATAGCTTCTATATATAGCTTGTATATAGCTTGCAACATTTATTGCACAAGGTGGCCCACTTTAGATCGTTCCTTCTGGACTAGACTGGGCTGGAGTGAGCTACGCCGTCATTGACGGTCTCGTTTCATTTATTATTGCTTACTGTTTTAATTTTTAAGCCATTTTTGGTCTACAGCATTTCTTTACATGTGCCTAAGACTTTTGCACAGTACTGAATTTCATTAGTGTATCTTAGTTTTGCAGCAAGCTTTCAACTCGCTCTTATTGAACCACCTTTTAAATTTTTCGACAGCAGTCTTAACACCTATTGAGGTGTCAGGGTCAGTTTTAAGGGCTGGTTAAAGCTGTTGTTTTGAGAACTGGTTGAAATTTTATAATATACTTGTGGTTATTTTGGTTCTTGTTTGTCTGTAATCGAATTGAAATGTGCCAAGTTTCCCAAAAGCATCGTAGCACTAAGATCATCGTTAAATGGTTGTGAGCAGCACAAACACTCTCTCTCTCATTTAAGAGGCTTTGTGGAAACCCACCACTGGCTGTTTGAGTTTGATTCTGGAGGACTAGAGCTGACAATCTGGTTCTGTATCAGTGTCATCACTTTCACATCTTTCCAGATTCAACACAACACTTTCCCTATCTCTGTGCTCTTTTGCTAGGTGTGTGTGTGTGTGTGTGTGTGTGTGGGCTGCTGATGTAGGATGCCTCTGCAGGCGCAGAGCAAGGCCAGCGTGCGAACTGGCAGAACGGTGTTTGGACATGGCCGGGCACGGTGCCAGGCCACTGCTGCTCCAGTCCGTTTGGGCTCATGCTGGACAAGCTGCGAGAACGTGGCCCAGTTGGCAGATGGGCACAGCTCAGCAGCAGCAATGGGCAACTGTAACAACGGCCAGACACTCACTCGCACGGCTCTTGGCACTGTAGAAGGAAGCCAGGTGTCCCTCTTTGAGCCAAGAGCATTGTACGCTTGCCTGTGAACGCGAGCGGCCTGTCTCCATGATTAATGCATGGGTGACATTTTAATTTGATGTCATAATGTATTCTTGTGTATTAGCCATGTGATTGAGTGGCTGTGCATCAGGAATTAACCATCTCACGCCTGGAAGTTAAAATGCAGTGTAAATCAGAAGTTTTTCTAACTCCTGGCCTATACAGGTCCGATACAGATTTGGAGGAAAAGAAATAGATGTTCCTCCTTTTAATTTATTTGACCTGGTGCTTTGTAAAATAAGAATGAATGATTTAGCACGGCGAGTCTTAATTAGAAGTCAAATAACCATGTGGTAGTGTGATAATTGATTAAAGACAGCAATTAAGCTATGTAGGTGATTTGGTGTAGCAAAAAAAAAAAAGTTTTTTGGATGTAACATGGTTACATCTTCAGTTTTCCTGAGGGACTCAAAATGAGGCAGAATTCAGTCCAGACATGCTGTAGCTCAGCGTTTTATGGGTTTTATGGGCTCAATTGAGGAGAACAGAGTTACTAATGCAATAACATCAATCCACACTGTTCAAGGCAGGGTTCAGACTTCATACTTTTTTTTTTTTTTTCCCCCACTCGGGGTAAGATATCCAATTACAGACATCATCATTTGAGAGAATTTACTGGACTGTACATATCAGTACCAATCCCTACACATTCCGGTTTTAAAAGTTAGGAACACTACTTTTGTTTGGTGGAAGGACGCTCAAAGAAAACATTAGCGTGAGTTCAACCCTGCTGACTCAATCAGCCTGTTTCTACATAACTGCACATTAGTGAAAGGGTTTGGAAAGTGCGGGGGCTTTGGTTTTGCTTTTGATCTGCAAAGCCGTTTCTGTGATTTGTGTTTGTGCGGTGGCAAATGTTGGAACTCAACCAGTGCTAAACGTTCTGCATGAATCAGAATCACTTTATTGAGCCCTGAGGGGAAATTGGTCACACCGCTCAATTTCGACATTGGACCAGGATCAGTGATTATTATGCATGTTTTTTTAAATACATTCCTAGACATACAGGAGGATACGTTTTGTATGTTGCTACTTAGATTTGTATAACCCCAATTCCAAAAAAGTTGGGACACTGTAAAACCGAAATAAAAACAGAATGTGAAGATTTACAAAGCTTGGAAACCCTACATTTCATTGAAAATAGTACAAAGACAACAGATCAAATGTTGAAACTGAGAATTTTTTTTTTTTTAAATGCATGCATTATTTTGAATTTGAGGTCAGCAACATCTCATTATCTCTAGCCGCTTTATCCTGTTCTACAGGGTCGCAGGCAAGCTGGAGCCTATCCCAGCTGACTACGGGCGAAAGGCGGGGTACACCCTGGACAAGTCGCCAGGTCATCACAGGGCTGACACACAGACAACCATTCACACTCACATTCACACCTACGGTCAATTTAGAGTCACCAGTTAACCTAACCTACATGTCTTTGGACTGTGGGGGAAACCGGAGCACCCGGAGGAAACCCACGCGGACACGGGGAGAACATGCAAACTCCGCACAGAAAGGCCCTCGCCGGCCACGGGGCTCGAACCTGGACCTTCTTGCTGTGAGGTGACAGCGCTAACCACTACGCCACTGTGCCGCCCGGTCACCAACATGTTTCAGAAAAGTTGGGACAGCGGAAACAAAATACTGAAAAATTTGTGTAATGTTAAAGAAAAAAAGGAAGAACCTAAGTTGCTTAATTGGCAACAGGCCAATAACACGATTGGGTCTAAAAAGAGCATCCCAGAGAAGCGGAGACTTTCAGAAGTAAAGATGGGGAGGGGGTCACCACTCTGTGAAAAACTGCGGGGGCAAACAGTGCAACAATTTAAGAATAACGTTCCTTGATGTAAAACTGCAAAGAATTTGGGGATCACATCATCGATGGTCCATAATATCATTAAAAGATTCAGAGAATCTGGAGAAATCTCTGTATGCAAGAGACAAGGCTGAAAACTGACATTGGATGCCTGTGATCTTCAGGCCCTCAGGAGACACTGCATTAAAAGCAGACACGTGTCTGTAGTGGAAATCACTGTATGGGCTCAGGAACGCTTCAGAAAACCATCATCTGTGAAAACAGTTCATTACTGCATCGGCAATTGCAAGTTAAAACCGGATATAAACAATATCCAGAAACACCACCACCTTCTCTGGGCCCGAGCTCTTTTACGATGGACTGAGGCGAAGTGGAAAATTGTCCCGAGGTCTGACGAATCAAAAGTAACACGACACTGGACACCAGGTCCTCCAGGCTAAAGAGGAGAGGGGCCATCCGGCTTAGTGCACAGCTCAAAATCCAGCACCTGTGATGGTATGAGGGTGCATTAGTGCACATGGCATTTGTAGCTTATACATCTGCAAAGGCATCATTAATGCTGAATGATATATACACATTTTAGAGCAATATGCTGCCATCCAGACAAAATCTTATTCAGGGAAGGCCTTCCTTCTTTCAGCAAGACAATCCTAAACTACTTTTTGCACATATTAAAACTGCATGGCTCTATAGTAAGAGAGTCCAGGTGCTAAACTGGCCTGCCTGCAGTCCAGACCTGTCTCCCATTTAAAACATTTGGTGCGTTATGAAGTGCAAAATACAATAGAGGAGACCTCGAACTGTTGAGCAACTGAAATTGTGTATCAGGCAAGAATGGGACAACATTTCTCTTTTAAATCTACAGCAATTGGTCTCCTCGGTTCCCAAACATTTACAGTGTGTTGTTAAAAGTAGAGGTGATGCAACACAGTGGTAAACGTATCCCTGTCCTAACTTTTTTGAAATGTTTTGCTGACATCAAATTCAAAATGAGCATATATATATTTTTTTTAAAAATGGTTTTTTTCTTCTCAGTTTCAACATTTGATGTTGTACTATTTTCAATGAAACTTAGGGCTTCCATGATTTGCAACTCATCGCATTCTGTTTTTATTTACAGTTTACACAGCGTCCCAACGTTTTTGGAATTGGGGTTGTAGAAAAAAATTTCGCAGAATCCTTAATGGCCCTAGGTACAACCTCAGAACCAAGTGTCCCTATCAGGGAGGGTTTGAAGCAAAACCTCTTTGGGAAGTCAAGGATTTTTAGTGAACCCCTGAAGAATGTTTTTGCTTCCGAAGACTGAAATGTTATTGCAGCATACCGCTCACTCATTTAAGAATCAAACCTCATGTAACGGATCTTTCCTGAGAGCTAGACGGATCCATGTTGAAGGATTGGTCAAATATGGCAAAGAAATGCAGCATGTATTCCAAGTTTTTAAAGGTGCCAGTGGTGTATTGTTTCTAACCACCAGTCACCCAAAGTTCTCTGCTTTTCCCCTCTAACAATAAATGGTAGCAATCAAAATTACATTTAAACTCCATGTAGGTTTTCCATCAAAGTGTACAAATACGGGTACATCAGTGCAAAATCTGAAATGCAGATGTTTGGATTAGCTAGCTAGCTTAGTAGGAAGTTAAATGTCTAGTGGAAATATTTTACAGTCGTATTTAGATCCCAATTTGCTCAAAGTCGTTTCTACAAATGTAGGGGTGGCGCATCCAGGGTGACGTAACCAAACATCCATCTTATCATGAAGGAGTACATAAGAGTGCTATGGAGAACTGCCTGCCTAGACTGCAGACTTTGGGACACCGAAGTAGACCTCGGGATGCAGCTGATACTTTGAAAAGTCTCGCCCTAATTCAAAGTGCAGAGCAATAAGTAACATGACACTGAATTACTTCCATTCATGATGGATAATTGTGTGGCACCAAGTATACAAAGAACCCTCCTTATGTGCCACCCTCGTCTGGACAGGCCAGCCCCCAGGGACTTGTGGGTAATCCCTCTTCCTCGTTGAAACCCCCCGTCGTGCTTCCAGATTGTCAGGCCCCCTACTGAGCATCCGTGTGGTACAGTCTGGGTCTTATTTGCTGAGAGAGATCGCACCATTGGGGGCAGGCCAAGGGGGGGTCTGTCAGGTCAGCTGGAGGAAGAAATGCGTGTCACCACACGTCCTTACGGAAACTCAATTTGCAAGCCACGCTGTTGAATTGTGGATTAGTAATCTTACTCCAGTGCTTCTCTGGTGCTAATTACTGAAGAAGCAGCAGTAGCATCATTACATCTCACTGTTTTATTTCAGATTCCTTCTCATTTCTGACGGAGCTTCAGCTTCATGCATCCATACTGTGAAGTCTCCATGCAAGGCAAAGATCATGTGGTGTTTTCTAGCCATAATCAGTTCCAGAGAATTTTCTCTTCCTCCAAGCAGTCCACTTGGAAACTGGTCTGAAGGCGTGTGTGTTTTTCTTTGTAGAGCTGAATGCTGATCTGTCTTTACTTAGCTCAGCACAGTAAAGAAAGAGAGAGAGTGGGGGAAAGAACAATGAAGACAAGATGAATAGAGAGAGAGAAGGAGAAAGGAAGACGGGAGGGGAGAAGGATGTGGGAGAGAGACAGAAGACAGATAAAAAAAAAAAGAGAGCAAGACATGTGAGTGGAGTAGGAGGGGTGGCTTTCTACAGACTCCTAAGCAGCTTTCCTCTCGAGGCGAGGTCATGCAAGGTCACGGTGGGATTACAGTTTTGGCAAACAGGAGGGAGCTGCATTCACACACGCTCTTGCACACATACATTGTGTGTGTATAATATATATACACACACACACACAGCAACAGAATGCGAGACAGCAGCTCCCTGATGACTCGAACCTGGCTGTAATAAAGCCACGGCCGACTTGAACCTACAAACAAAAAAAGCCAACAGCCTATCGATCGGCTTCTACCGACTCTCTCGCGCCTGTGTCGGGAGGCTGCCTTTCTGTGCAGACACACTCCTGCCCGAGGTTGTGCAGAGAAAAACTGGCCGCCTCGCTTCCAAAACACACACACGTCTCTGCTACGGCCAGTGCAATTCCTCACACATTAATCCCTGACCCGCTGGAGCAACATTTGGGCGGATAATACGATCTCATCCTTGGTTGAAACCTCAGGAGAAAGGATTCCTCTCAGCTCCCAGCGAGAAACCGTCCTAAATAAGCGATAAGAATTTTTATAGCTGGGCGCCCGTAAGACTAAATTAGCCCAGTGTGATGCAGATACTGTGTGTGTGACCCGATCACTCTGGAGACACACTTCTTAATCAACGTTTCCACAGTGGCAGCGGGTCACGCAGGGCCGAGGCGGATTCTGGCCTCCGGTGCTGCTTTGAAGTTAATTAAGATGCATCAGAGCACGGTTGGAGAGGATTCATTAAAGCTCCAGTCGGACCAACAGTGTGTCGCTCCAAAGTGGACACTCCGTCCAAGAGGACTGAAAGCCCAGAGGAGAGCTTCAGCCCCTGAGGCGACACCTCGAGTGCCAAGCAGGCAGGCCTGACAGCGAGCCCTCATTCATCAGCTTTGTAACACACACCAGACACTTCACACAGACAGCAGGAGAGGTTGAAGCGAGGACTGAAACTCTTGCTGTTAGAGGAAAATAGTCACCAAGTAGCGGAGTAGTGTGATAAAGCCTAGTGACTGTTACCAGGCTGAAGTTGATTATTTTCAACTTTATTTTAATAGCATGTCCTGAATTGTTTTAGTCCTTTTACACTGCAGCAATTTGCCTACGATGATCGTGTTAAGTTGTATCACGTCTGTGAAACAAATTAGTTCGTGTCACTTATCGTAGCTATAAATGGCCATTCCTTCTTCTTTGCCTGTCCAGTGTATTCTGGGTTGTCTGTCTGTGAAGGTTCTCAGTTGTCCAGGTCATCATAATCTGTAGGTGCTAAAGAAGGCAACTGGACTTGTTTGAAGTCCTTGAAGACGTTTCACCTCTCATCCGAAAGGCTTCTTCAGTTCTGTCTGACTAGTGGGGAGTTCCAGGTATTTATCCTCTAGTGGACCAAAAGCAACCCTAAGGAGAGTCCTTGAGGTCATATGGGTTGTTGACCTCCTCAGTCATTCTGTGGGTTGTTGGGGTCACTGGAGGCCGGGTGTGAACAGCTTAGAGGGTCGTTAGGATGATCTGTAGGTCGTTGGCTCTCTCTGCCATCATGTGAGTCACTGAAATCAGCTGAGTCTTGGTGTGGATGTGTATTTAGTTGTCTGGGAAGTGTGCCAAGGACTGCATCGTAGGTGGCTGATAAGTGGTGTCTCAGACCACCTCCTCTGTTCAGCGATGATCATTCCAAAAGAAGCCTTTCGGATGAGAGGTGAAATGTCTTCAAGGATTTCAAGCAAGTCCAGTTGCCTTCTTTAGCACCTACGGATGTATTCTGGGTTGGTTCCCTTGGCTGAGTATGTACAGCTGGCTAGCCACTCCTCTGCTGCACTGCTTTTGGTCATGGACAATTTAGAGTAGCCAGTTAGCCTGTCTTTGAACTGTGGGGGGAAACCGGAGCACCTTGAGGAAACCTATGTAGACATGGGGGAGAACATGCAAATTCCACACAGAAAGGCCCCTGTCGGCCGTGAGGTTCAAACCTGGAACCTTCTTGCTGTGAGGTGACTGTGCTAACCACTGCGCCACCCTGGTCATTCCTTCACTAATCCCCCCCCATCTCGTACGCTTAATAAGAATGCAAAAAGCACAAACTTCTCTGTCCTGAAGACTCTCCTTTGGAGAAAGACTTACAGTACTATTACATACAGTAGTACTGACACTGTAGACTCCTTTAGAAATGAAGAAAATTTCACCACATCAGTGACTATACATTTTGATTTGTTAATTAACTTTTTTTTATGCCTCCACCACTAGGTGTTTTCCGGTTGTCTGTGGGTCCATGCGCGATTCTCGGTGGCACGATATCTCGAGCAAGTGGTTGAGTGTGTGTAGGATTTATCTTTGTGATAAGCAGTTGAACTGATCTTATTTTGGAACTGCTCTTAAAAAGGGGACGCCATGGCCTAATGGTGAGAGAAGCAGCCTTGGGACCAAAAGGTTGCTGTTTTGATTCCCTGGACCAGCAGGAATGGCTGAAGTACCCTTGTGCAAGGCACCTAGCCCCGAACTGCTCCCTGGGCTGCCCACTGCTGTGGGTATGTCGGGGACCTGTTGTACGTCGCTCTGGATAAGAGCATCTGCTAAATACCTGCAATGTATTTAAAAAAGGGGGGGGGGGGTCAAGGTCACAGCAAGGTCAAATAGTTTTCCTTCAAAAGCTTCCTTCCTATTTGTCATACACCACCAATGCTTATTTTAACTTTTAGGAAGCCATGGCCCAATGGTTAGAGAAGCAGCTTTGGGACCAAAAGATCACTGGTTCGATTCCCTGGACCAACAGGAATGGCTGACGTGCCCTTGAGCAAGGCACCTAACCCCCAACTGCTTTCCAGGCTGCTCTGGGTATGTTGTACATCACCCTGGATAAGTCAAAGTCCCTCTCACGCCAGACTCTGGCCTTCCCAGGCAGTCTCCTGTCCCAGAACTAACCAACTCTTTAAGGTATATGAGTGTGGTGCCAATCTTCGTTTCTATAGCCCTTGGCCTCTTGCCTATAGAGCTAGGGTTACAGTGGGGGGGTAGTCATCTGGTAACCGCAAGAGTTTGACTTTCCCACTCGCATCTGTATTGCAGCATGCCTTGCCAGATGGTAGTAGGTCCCATTTTTATGATGGTCTTTGGTATGACCCGACTGCGAGTAGAACTCGTGATTCCCCAGTCGAGAGGCGGACATGCTAACCACTAGGCCAACTCGCAGTTGCTTTGGACACGGGCATCTGCTAAATGCCATTTAATGCAGTGTAACTTCAGAGTGGAGTTACTAGTGTATCATCTGTGTAACTTCCAGGATATATTCATCTTTAAAACTTTGGGAGGCAGGAAACAAGACCAACCTGTACCAAGCCAAAAAGTGATTCAGGTTTTCAGCACTGAAAGTTTACTGAATGAACGTTTATAGTTGATAGTAAGCTACACTTGTGATGGACTGGTGTCCTGTCCAGGGTGTATTCCCGCCTCGTGCAAGGCGTTCCCGGAGTCTCGGAATCCACCATCGGAATAGTGCTCGGGTGCTTACTGAAGATCAATGAATGAGTGGTTTTCCAAGATGGCTGCCTCCATAACTTGGAATGGTTTTCATGATTATAGACTCCAGAACATAGTCGCAGTGTGTCCAATGTTGAGATACCCAATGATGTTTAATGCTAATATTATATATCGAGTACAATGAAGAGCTTCTGGATCCAATTTTTTTTTTCTAGCTTGTATCCCACAATCACCAGGATGTATAGCTCATATACAGCTCATTGCTTTGGAAAGCTTCTATAATGGCTGGTCTGTGGCTGACCTCGCTCTGTAGCTGTGTGCCTACTGCAGCATGATGGAGGGATGTGGGGAGGGAGAAGTCCCTGTACAAGGTGCTCTGAAGCCCCCAGGCTAACCGTGATGAATGGAGCCCCTAATGGCTGCAAACACTTTATCTCTGCTTCATCTGTTTTCATTAGGCAGCTGCAACCTTTGGCTTGGTGTGAGCGCTTGGCTGCTCGCTGGACTGCTCCACAGTGAGCTCAGGGAGTTCGCCTCTGCCTGTAGGGCCCTGACTGGACTTCATCCCACTGCTGTTAGGAAAATGACTTCAGAACATATTTGAAGTCTCAATTTCAGAAACAGCGGTGGTATGTTATCACTTTAGAAGTGAAAAAGAAGCTGCTGAAAGAACATCCATCTCCTCAGGACTGACATACTGCACTGCACATCTACAGCTCTTATTCAAAATGTGATGTTTTCAGGACTAAAAACTGCAGCGATCTTGATTAGAATGCTGATCTGCACAGAGCTACAGGTCTGATTGTGTCTCCAGGTTGCCTTATTGCCTTCAAATACACACTTTCACACTTAAAATAGCTGGCCAGAGCACCTTTGTGCTGATATGTTTAAAACAAAAACAGTGTAATCATAACAACGCTCTTACCAGTCCTAGCCACTATTGGCTAACAAACTCCAGTTTTCGACTGCACGTTTTCAGCAGTCTGTTACTTGTCACGCTGTAAAAGATGACCACAATGAAATCTTGGTGGAATTCGAGAACAGATTGTATGATAATGTGTTCTCCATGCCAGCTCATATGATGATTTTCTAATGCTGGAACTGCGATTTAGAGAAAACCACCATGTTCTGCAGTCAATCAATGGAATATTCGGAGAAAAAAAAAAAAAAAAGCTCAGCAGTTCCAAGATTGAAGTCATAAAAATTTGAGAGAAACCACACATGGTCATAAATTTTACAAGGAAAAAAACCCCTCAGATTAAGATGTAAAAAATAAAAAGTCACAAATTTAGGAGATAGATGCTAAAAAAAAATAGCGATGTGTGTGCGTGTGTGTTATGAAGCTGAAGGGTGGAGTAATATTCTGATTTAGAAAACCCTCAAATTCCGAGATTAAAAAGTCACAAATTTACAAGGAAAACACCGGAGGGAGAAGTGTGTGTGTGTGTTTTTATTTTGTCAAGGATCCAAATCACCTCATGTTCTCCGGGATTGGACAGTCATAAATTTGCAAGAAGAAGGAGAAAAAAAATCAGAAATTTTGAGATTAAAAAGTCACAAACTTATGAGGTACACATACACACACAAAAGTGTGGTTTGTGTGTGTTATGAAGCAGAGGGATGGGGTAATATGTGGCAGATCACAGAATCCAGGGACACATATGTCTGCCCAGGGGCATTTTGAGTTATTGACAGATTCAGAAAGTACAGTTTCTAAGCTTTCCAATGATGCCTTCCATGTGGAGATCTGACAATATTTGAAGAATGTGTGGCCTTTTGAAAGTGTATACTTCTTAAAACAGGAAAGGGAGAAAATCGCCCTCAAAGTTTTCCATCTCAGCTACTCTGGGTGTAGGGCGGGCACATAATGCTGCTCATTTGCATGATATTAAGGAAAGCCCTACCCCCTACTAGCTAGCACGATGCTACTTTAATGTAAACAAAGATCACCACGTCAATTTTCCTTCCATGCAAAGTATGCCCAACACAATTATGAAGTACAAAAACAAGTCCTAAAGTATACTTTAACGTTTTGTGGTTGAAAAATTACTCACACCGTAAGAAAGAAAGATAGCACGATGATGACACAACTAACACAACGCTAGTTTCATGTAAAGCCTCGGTCACAACCGGCCGTACAGTACGCGCTCCTACGGCCAGTCTACACGCAAAAAACGCAAGAAACACACGGAGAGCGCGCGTGTGATGTGCTGATTTTCAAGCCGCAGACCGGCCGCAGAGGTTCTTTGTCATGTCAAACAAACTCTACGGGCGCTTACGTTTTTTTTCAGGTTGCAAGACAAACTTACGGCCAACGCGCGTCTTTCTCCACGAACAAAAAAAACGCAGCGATTTGGGAAACGCCAAAAATCACACGGCCAAAAAATCGTACGTCCGGTTGTGACCTAGGCTTAACCAAACCACAACACTCTCCGTTACATGCAAAAATAACCACACAGCCTTAGATTAATAAACTCACCCCATCAGAAAGAGAAACGGCGCCTTGCACACACCAATGCCTCCGATAGAATGTAATCCTAGAACGGTCCGTGTATCATCCGATCATTCAAGTATTCCATTCAATCTGGAAAATGAGGTTGCGGTTTTTTTTTGCTAGAAATGGTTATCTCCGATGTAAATACCGTGCGTCTGTTTGCTTCGCGGTGTTTCAGCTCCTCTGCGCTCTGTTTAGCTGCTCATTCCATTGTGAAATTACACGCCTGTATGCAGCTAAGTAGCCATGCGCTCAGCTCGGATCATACAGCTGATTCGCGGAAAAAAAACCCAAAAGACTTAAATCATCATGTGAATGGCCCATATGGTAATTTCCCCACACCCCCCAGCAGGCTACAGTCCTGACAAAAACAAGACAATTTGCAACAAAAAATGTATGCTTTTCCAACAAAACAATCTATTATCTGAAATACTGATTGCATTCTTCAAGATCTCAACTTGCACATGATGGAAAAAAACGAAAATCACAAATTTCGAAAAAAAAAAGCTTCTTTTGCGATTATCTCGGATTCGTTTCGGCCGACATGTGTCCCTGGATTCGGTGAGGGGTCACATATTCTGATTAAAAAAAAAAAACCCTCAAAAATTTATGAGGAAAATACTGGAGGGAGAATAGTGTATGTGGTGTAAGGTGGTATGTGTGTGTTGTTTTTTTTTTTTCTTCGTGATCAAGGAGCCAAATCACTTTGCAAGGTTGGATCAACATAATCGCACCCCACACACACACCACAGCTGAGCCGAGAGTTCCTCAATCATGCAACATAAAAGATTAAAGTGCGAAGAGAATTTCGACAGTTCCCAGAATGCACTGCAGCCAGGAAGCCGGTAAGTCTGTGATTATTGTGCCGCTTCCTGGCTGCAACGGAAGATGAATGTATAAACTGCACGGGTTTGTTCAGCCGTTTCCATTTTTTTGTCTTGGCTATTTATAATTATTGTTGAAGACCAGTTTCCCTTTACTGTAACTGCATGGATTCTTCTCATTTGCCAAATTTCTGTTACTCTGAAACGGCTGAGCTGAGAGTTACAGGAAACGCAGTCTTTCCTGCTGGATCGCAAAATATAAAATATTATGATACATCCAGGACACTTTTTCGATGGAATAAAAATGTGTTCTATTCCTTTCTAGCAGGTTACATTCATTCGGTTTGATAGCATGCAATATTGTTAGCGTATCGCTTATCCTACGTGTATTAAGTAACTCTACCCAATGGAGAATGAGCGTTGAATATGGTTTACGATATTGCACAGTTGTCAAGACAACATGACGCCACGTGTCGGCGATGTAAAACTTCCGTGCTAGCGAGCGACTGTGACAATTTATAAACAAACATGGCCGCCAGGATTGCTTTGTGAAATACGGAAGATTTTGAGAGAGAAAGACGTGTTGAACGCCCGAAAGGAACGCGTAGGAATAATAATATTGGCTGGCGTTTTTCATGGTATATCGGATATATTCCATTCAGCTACTCATCTTCAACTCTTTCAGTATCATGCTAGCTGAATGGAATATACCTGATATACCATGAGAAAAAGCCAGCCAATAGATTTTCAACTACATTTCTCAGAATGCACTGCAGCCAGGAAGCATGGGATTGTTGTCTTGGAGAATATCCGAGTTTTTTCTTGTAAATTTGCAACTTTATTTTGCCAACTATCTCAGTGCGTTATTAATTTATTTCTTCACTTACCTACAATGGTCGTAATATGCTGTCGTACATGGCACCTCACTCGCTCTATGATGTTTAATTTTGTAGCTAGTTTTCTTTATTTCACAGTGACTGCCATGAGCACATCACATTTATGTCGACTCACGACGAAAGAATTCTTTTACAAATGTGCAATTTTTGTCCACAACAGCTAGTCAAGCTGACAATTTTACCAGCTTAACTGTTCGAACTTACTATGCCGATGAGGCTTATTCTCAGTAATAGACATTGGCAAAGAGCGTTACTTGATGGTATGGAGGTGGAACGTCGTATTGTATACCAGTGAATGTCCCAAAAATAGCTGTTAGCATGCTAGCAGTTAACTCATTAGCCTTAGCATGATAGTTGTTAACATGCTAACAGTTAACTTATCAGCATGCTTTCAGTTTGCATGCTAGCCTTCGCGCATTAGCATGTTCGATGTCAATGGTTTGCTGTAGCGGTGCAATCACACTGCAAGCTCAGCCATTTAAAACAGATTTTAGAGCACGAGGTCTCATGTCTGATCCAGTTACTGTTGGTGAGCCTCTGCTACAGCTTAGCAAGCACACTTTGCATTGAGAAAATGCAGTCTAGTTATATTTCAACTCTGTAATATTGGCAATTACATAGTTTAAAGCTAGACCGCCTTTCAGATTTTTCAAGTGTAGGCCATAAAAGAATTTTCCCTGACACCCAATTATTTTTCTTTAGTGGACGGAAAACTACTGAATTCGAATCACAGACTTCCAATTTTATTGTTTTTTTTTTTTTTACAGAACAATTAATGAATTTAAAGCCACATGGCCCTAAATTCTCTGCTATTTTTTCCTGCTTCACCATGACGCAATAGAAGATAGTACATCATGCATGATGTGGTGGGTTTTCCCTGTTCGAAGGCATTGTGGGATACAAATTTGAAACAGGAGAGAAAAACGGAGGACGCGAGTGTGCGAATGAAACGTGAAAGACCGACTACAGTAACGGAAAGAAAGCGAGAAGAAAAGACGTTATGTTATATACAAAGGAAAGGAAACGTAGGAACAAACTAATAAATATCGGCGCTCAGAGAGCACCTCGGTGTGATCAGCTGTTCGTTTAGCGACAGAATGATGGAACTGTCAGTGCACGGCCAACAGTAAACCTGCGCATGCGCGCACACACGGACTTCCTCTGTCTGCTTGACTGCACGAAGCGAGCGATTTCATGCACATTATTTGCTTTAATCCCCTCAAATTAAATAACTTCCCAGCCACAGAATGGCCTGAGATTTTGTGAGATATTACGGAAATAAACATACATCACAATGACCACATTTCAGAAAGAACTAAATTTCACCGATTTTATGAAATCGAAAGGCCGTCTAGCTTTAAATTGAGCCCGTCAAAAAGATGTTCCACAGTCTCTCACTGAAGAGAAATTTTTCATTGACCTCCATGGTTTTCTTGCTCAACTCCCAACTAGGGATCTGATTGTTCAGTAGCTGGAAAATCGCTCGACATCATATCACACTTTTCTGACAACACACACACGCATACAAAGCCACCTGTGGCTTTTTTTCCTTTTAATAAAGGAAGACGCGGCCGCGTTCGTCCTGCGTTGCTGCTGCTTTCCGTAAAACAACGTATTAAACAGACGCTGTTCTGGTGTGAAGGCAGCTTTCATGGAATACATGGAAGACAAGACGACACGTTCAATATCTGATGTAGGCTTTACTTTCAAATCTTGTTACATTTAGAACTGGCAATCTGAACATAAGAAATGCCAAACTGAAGGGAAAAAAAATACAAAAAAAAAAAAAGGTACAAATGGTCTAATTACCAGTTACTGTCACAAACAACCCTGTACAGCCTTAGGAATGAAGTAATAAAAAAGCTTTATTTTACAGCATATTTTACTGAGTGCCAAAAACAAACACAAACAAAATTATCATTGAGCCTTATTGAGTCATAAAATACAACAAACAAACAAACAAACAAAACGCAAAGCAAACAGAATGTGCTGGAAAAAGAAAATATCAAGGTAAATGCAAACAGAGTTTGTTTTTTTTTTAACGAAGAAAGAACATAAGTGCTACAAGTTAGAAAAGAGCGATCGATTTCATGCATCTTTTGTTGGGCTATAAAGGTAGTCTTGTGTAATGCACAATGATGTTGGGAAAAAAAATTAAATAAAACAAACAAACAAACAAACCAAAAAAAGCACTGCCCTTTTACTTTTAGGCAAAAGAAACAGAAGAATAAGTGCTTGAGTACTGGTGTCAGCACAGAGAGGGATTTCGATCCTCCATTTCCTGGCCGGACAATCGGACAGGACCGAGCTGCAACCGTCATCATCATCATCATCGTCTTTTACAAAATGATTACGTGGTGTATCGAGACCAATAGGATCTTATCCAACTGATTTGATCTGAACGGGTCCCGAGAATCAGTCTGACTCATTCTTGGGCCTTCCAGGCCACGTCTTTTCCACCAAGTGGCACTAGAGCATAAAAGAACGCATCGAGCTGGAGCGTCAGTGATGACCAGGAGTTCCGCTTGATGCAGCACATTGTGCTGGGCGTGTGTGCGGAGAAAAGTCAACAACATGGGATGAAAATGAAAGGGAAGGGGGAGGAAAAACAAAACAAAACAAAACGCTAGCTTTGTTGGTCAAACCAACTCGAGAGCGAGCGAGATGCGACGCTGCATTTATAAACTCGCGACCTGGTCATAAAAATTCACATCTTTGTTCTGATTCATCTTCTCCAAAGACAAAGAAGACGGAGCTTAATTAGGGAGCCAGTGATGGAGGGATGAGGCGAAGGTCAGCTCTGTGAGTAATGCTCCAGGGTTAAGAGTCCCTTCATCTGCATGTGAACTTGGGGTTCGCAAAGACGTTCACGCAGAACTGACTATTACATCTGGCATTACGGCGAATACTAATTACTCGTTTTGCTGCGAGTTGAATATACAGACTTGCAACACGTGTTCGCACTCGCGGGCGGCAAGACGTTTATTTTTTGCTGTAATATGTACGCTCGCCGGCCACTTTATTAAGTACAACCATCCATCTGCTGTTTTATGCCGTTATCTAATCAGCCAATCCCCTTGACAGGAAAAACCGTGATCTTAAACCAAGTGTGACTTTCTTTCACGGTCACATGGGTGTTGGTTTGAGCCAAATGGGCTGGTTCGAGTTTTTCAGTACCTGCTGATCTCCTGGGGTTTTCGCACACAAACAGTCTGTAGAGTTTACGCAGACAGAATGGTGCGAAAAACAAACAAAAAAAAACCCACTGAGTTGAGTCAGTGAGCGGGTGGAAAAAACAAACTCCTTGTTGATAAGACAGCTCGGAGGAAAATGGACAGATTAGTTCGAGTTTTTTTTTTTTTTGGTCAGGAAGAAGATAGTAACTCGCAGCAACTCTTTACAACCATAGTGAGCAGAAAAGCATCTCAGCATTCAACAGCAGCTGATCACACTGTGTTCCAGTCCTGCAGCTAAGAACAGGGATTTTAGACTCAAGAACACGTTCCTATTAAAGTGGCCGGTGAGTTTGTAGACACATTTAACCACGGTTACGAGTTTTTGCGTCCAAGTGGAACGGGAATTACAGTTCCGAATGGGGAACTTTTGTTTGAGGATGATTCAAGGCAACGGTTTGGATTTGTTGCTTTACAGCACAGAATTGGAAAAAAAATAAATAAAAATCTCAAATGAAATGATGTTTGCGACAGAAATCGTGGCTCCGTATCAGGCGTGGATCATCGAATTTGTGACTTGGTAGTGTTAATACATTTATAAATGTATTACTGGAAGTAGAAATAAATCGGTTTGTTGGCACGGTTTTTCAATAAAATGTGGGATAATTCATTGATTGTTGGAAAAAAAAAAAGAAGTCGGTTAATTAAGATATACATCTCAATCTGACGAGTAATTTTATAATATAATAAACGTGTTTATTCTATCCACATTCACTGGATATGAGCAATCGCACACCTTGACTGGCTAACTCGACTACTAGGATATCAGCTCATATACCGCGAGTAGAGAAAAACAAAATGGCGGAGCGCATCAAGTCCGATATATCACTTTATCAAGTATTTAACAGTTGCAGCAAAAAGAATATAGGTGCCCCCATGCAAATATCTCCTGTTCCACACTCCAATCCAGTCGGTGGCACCAAACCACCAAAAACCCTAAAGAAGAAGAAAATGGCGGTGCGTGTTGCTGAACCAACCGAGGATGAAATAAAAACTTGACTTGAAAATATGGAATAAAAGTATTTGATAGTAAGAACTTATCTTTATTTTTCAAGAATTATTATTATTGCATTTTTCACAAATTGCTCCCGTCATTGTGCCGGTTTGTTTCTAAGTGCAAATTATTTTGTCGGATTTTTTAAAAAAGTTTTTATTTATCGAATTTGCAAAAAATAAAAATGCTCCGTTTCTCAAAATCCAGTGAATGTGGATAGAATAAAAGAGTTATTCCACTCAATCTCGCCATACGCTGCTTACAGCCGACTCGGTGCTACGCGCCTCGTCGGCTATCAGCTCCTGTACGACCCGATTTCGTGGAATAACTCCTTAAATATTGCAGATCTGAGCTCTAAACACAGTGGAGCGTTACTTTTGAGCATTTCCCAAACCTCATTTAAGAGCTTATCATCATCATCATCATCATCAACCGAAGCGTTTCTTCCTAATTTCTGATTCTAGTTTCAGTTTTTCTTTCCCTTATAAGCCACCAATTTATTTGGAAAAAGTGCAATTTTACAGCACAGTGCAAAACTGGCGTTGACGAATTTAGCCTGGTCCTTCGGTGGCCAGGTGAAAATCTACTATATTCATTTCTAATGCGTGATTCAGTCTAACAGAGCTGTCCGACACGGGCAACATCTGAGAATAAGAGCTTTATATTCCATTTCTTTTCCCAACCTGTAAGGCAGAAACCAAGTGAGGGTGAGACATTGTATAAACGCCAACGCTGTGGTCTGACAAGGGTGGTGGAAGTGGCATCAAAGGGAATTTGTTATTGGGCTTAAGTGCTTTTGTTTGAAATATATCAACGTGGTAAGTGCAATTTAACATGGGGAGGGGGGAGGAAATGGAAAGGGGAACACAGGATACTAGTACCATGTTTGCCCGCTTTAGAGAAAGCCGTTCTTCTGCGAATCCTCCTTAAAAATCACGGCTGCCTTTACATTGCACTTAAGAGCCATTATCCAATGAGATCTTCATAATAGCTTGTTAGTACAGGATATATAGTTATATATTTTACATTTTAAAGGCTCATTTTTTTTTTTTTTTTAAATGGTAGTAAATAAAAAAAAAAACCAAAAGCAACCAGAAATGTTAAGACACAGAAGGCCACCAAAACCGATATACCACTATTTTTCATATCTTGCGTCTTTCTACCTCTGTATCGCTTTAACGTGAACCAACGAAAAGTACATTCATTCAAGTCATTTTGGAACAGCTTCTCCTTTTCTTTACACAAAAAAATGAACAAACAAGGAAAAAAAAAAAGAAACGATTTAAAAAAATATATCACAAAAAGCTCCAGAAAGCACCATTGAATCGGCCTTGCGTGACGTGACGTGACGCGACGCGTGGGATTTTCTCCCCCGGCAAGCGGTCACCTCGGATATCTTCGTAAATGTATAGGTGCGTGTTACAGTGCGAGAGCTATGCACAGGGCTCGTCTGGTCACTCGTCCCTCGTCTCATCTTTCGTGCTTGGTTAGCTTTTGGCACAGTCTGTGGCAACGTGTAGTAATGGCAAGAGCTGTGGTTTTCAGGGCTGGATCTTGGACGAACTGCTTCTACACACGAAGCTCCCACTGGTACACCCTGAATGGCTTGTCTTAAGAAGAAAACAAACAAAAAACAACAAACAAACAAACAAAAACGGAAACTGTTCTGCCATCAGCTGTGCATGACTGGTAAATCGCCTTGAGCTTATGAGCCGAGATCAATGTTTCAGGAATGGCGTCACCAATCCTGAAACCCATTTTGACGTCAATACGCATTGTGGGGTGATGGAGATGGAGTTGATGGCTACAAAAACTATATACAGTTCGATAAATAATCAAGTGCATGGTTTGAGGCGTCGCTTTCAAAACGAGACTTGAAAGAAAGCAATTCGTGTCGTTTTTTCTTTTTTTCCCTCTTTTTTTTTTTTTTTTTTTTTTGTCGTGCTGCAAACGCCCTGGGATATTTTGTATTGAGTCCCTAAATGACATAAAACAATCGTAGCACATAGGCGAGCATGCTACCTTGTGATGCTTGGCAAAAAGACATACTAACGCACAAAAAAAAAAAAAAAAAAAAAGTTGAGCGTTTAGACATTTGCATCTTCTTTTGTTTTTCTTTTGACCTCCTCATAGAAGGAAAAAAAAAAAAATCCTATGGAAAGCAATCACTACTATCTGTTTCATGGTCATTGAAAATCTGCAGAAAAGAAAAAAAGACAAAAAGAAGCGTAATAATTAGATTAATAAAGATAAAGAAAAGCAGCTTTTGATATAAATGTATTGAGTACGTACAGCCTTTTTTCCTTTGATAAACACTGTGTGTACATTTCGGTTCCTCAGGAGCGGTGTTCTCCTGATGCCGACGGACAGAACTGGTCACTCCGAGCCGCTGTGTGGATGCTGCCGGGGTGAGTGAAAGAAAGGAAGGAAGGAAGGAAGGATGACAAAGAAAGAAAGGAAAAAAAAAATGTAGAGGTAGGTAGCTCAGACGATGAGAGATGGGCAGCTCAGACGGTTTTCGCTCTTTCCGTCAGTCCCAGATACGCCAGGAAGGAGTGTTTGGGGGACGTGTGCAAGGGTGAGGTCTGTGAGGATGGGCGGGGCCAGAGTCTGAAGAAAGGTGGAGAGGAGCGTGAGGGGGCGTGGCTATGGAATGTGAAACGGCGGCGAGCGCTGAAGAGTGTGGTGAGGGGGATGAGATGAGTCGGGTCCGATGTCCTGTACTGCTCGAAATAGTGAGCCGCCAGCGTGGGCGATGATGTCGGAGAAGCTCCGTTGGCACAGAGGTAGTGCGGGGAGGGCGCGGTGGCAGGCAGCATGCCTGAAACGGACAAGGCGACCGATTGCAAGGCCTGCGAGGCGCTCAGGCTCACGAGCGGGCTGCTGCTACCGTCGGGCAGGAAAAGGGGCTCGATGGCGTCGGCGCTGAGTGGGCGTGGCGTGAAAGCCTGGGCCTCCTCCTGGGTACTGCCCTCCCCGGCCTGGTGCTTGCGGACGTGGCGGTTGTAGACGAACGGGTGCGTGGTTGTGAAGGGACAGCGGGCGCAGCCGAGTGCGTGGCGTGGTGCGTGCTTGAGCCGCTTGTGCAGGTTAAGGTTGTCCTTGCGCTTGCAGCTGTAGCTGCAGCGGTCGCAGTGGAAGGGGCGCTCGCCCGTGTGCACGCGCCCGTGCTCTATCAGCTTGTTGGCCGTCTTTGCCAGGTAGCCACACTGCTCACAGCGGTAGTGGTTGCCCAGACGGTGGGCGCGCGCGTGCCGCTCCAGCTCGGCCCGGCTCGCCCACGCCGCCTGGCAGATGCGGCAGCGGTGCTCCGTCTTGTAGTGCGTCTTCAGGTGGCACTCCATGGCCGCCGCCCTGCTGGTGGAGTACATGCACAGAGGGCACCTGGGCACAGAGACACAAGGTGAGGGGGTGCAGGAACCATGTTTAACACTGCGGCTTACGAGTAAGCCTTAATTTCTTTCTTTTTTTTAAACAAAAATGGACAACGTGCACAAACACACACAAAATGGACAAAAGGGAAGGGATGAAGGATGCACTTATGCATGTAGCAGACCCTGAATGGTGTACAACAGCCAAAATCTATGTGTGTGCAAGTTTATGTGTGTATTGCATATACATGTGTGTGTGTGTATGTGTGTGTGTACATACAGATGTGTTTTAAGTGACAGTTTGGGGGTCAGACGGAGGTTAAATGAATAAATGAGGAGCACTTACATTTAAATAGCACCTTTCATCTGCTCAGGGCCCCAAAGCGCTTCACAAACCCTGCAGAACAGAATGACCTCAGAAAGCACACCAAGAAGAGCGCTTCTCTGCCTCAACACTGAGCCTCAACGCTGAGCCTCAACGCTACCTTGTTCTCTCATCAGTCTCACAACAGCAGCACGGGTGCGGTGCGGTGCAGCACGCCCAACTGACGCTCAGCAAACATTCTCAATTCATGGACACAGTTTGAAATGAGCCTCATCATTAATTCATTCTGGTGACAAATAATCTGAAAGGTTTGGTTTAAAAAAAAAAAAAAATTGCACAATTTTCCTCTTACCTCAGCCAAGACATGTTTTATGCCTACGGTTTGCTTCCTTATTTAGCCAGGGATCCCAGCAGTAATTGAAAAAAAAAAATAGAGGAATGTAAGAAACTATCAGCACGGGTCAAGGGGGCTGCAAGCCCTTTGCGGGGTTGAGATTTTAACATTTAAAGATGCTATAGAACACATTTTTACATAGATTTAACATAGAAAAGCAACAGAATTTAAAAATAACGTGTCTCTATTTGATGCCATATTTTGTAATCTATGACATAAGTGGAAAAAAAAAAAATTAGACGAAAATGTAGCTTTGAAGAATATACTTGCCTAAATATCCCGCTGATTTTGCTATAACAATCGTATCCATAGTTCATCTCATTTGTTTATTTATTTTTTGTTTCGAGTTGTCAATTCTAGTCTAACATAAGCCACATTCATTTTTCAAAAATCATGAATATGAGCAGAAATCAATGATTTCGTAATATTAGATATATACACATGTACAGCAAATATTGGAGATATTTGATTTAAACCTCTCTCTTTTTGAAAGGTTTCACTGCAGAGGAATTTTACTTGTAAAAACTGACGAACGATGTTAAAACACATTTTCTAGCAAATGGGCGCAGCCGTACTGTTTTCTCGTTCTATCGCGTACAGTCTCGCGGTATTTACATCAATTTCACTTCCGAGTGTTCCCGAACGTCAACGAGAACAAACGAAGCCGACGAAAACATCGCTAAACAAGCACACCAAAATCAGAACGTACCGTATTTTGCTGGTCATTTTACTTAAACAAACATTTTTTGTTTTGTTTTTTTCACCTTTATTGGATAGGACAGTGTAGAGACAGGAAACGAGCGGGAGACGGGGAGGGATCGGGAAATGACCTCGGGCCAGAATTGAACCCGGGTCCCCGGATTTATGGTATGGCGCCTTATCCACCTGAGCCACGACGCCCCCAAACAAACATATTTTTAATGGATATACAAGAGATTTAAAAAAAAAAAAAACACTTTGGCTAGAAAAATAGCGGAATTCCGCTAAATAGCGGACGTCTGGGATCCATGTTTAGCACTGAAGCTGTGATGATAACGCAGCTACAAAATAATATAAAGAGCAGAAACAAATCTCTAAACGCAGTGTTAAATATTTTTACCCTTGCTCACGTTAACTTTTTAAATAAGTGAAAAATAACAACTGACTTTGCTTTCAAGCTGTGGGAGGCAGTTTGTCTGGGAGGGAGGGTTAGAATGCCAGGGGATTGTGAATCAAGATGGCTGCTTAAACAAAGTTTGATGTTTAGAGACAGGCAAAGCAAGCCTGAGTGACATCACCGTATACATGGTAGACTGCACAAGTACTGACTCCACTGAACACGCTGATGTGTTACAACCGGGAAACGAAATTGACTTGATTGGGATTATACGCCATCAGTCTGCACAAAATAGCCTACAATATACATGTGGAATACTAATATATATATACACACTACCGTTCAAAAGTTTGGGGTCACCCAGACAATTTTGTGTTTTCCATGAAAAGTCACACTTTTATTTACCACCATAAGTTGTAAAATGAATAGAAAATATAGTCGAGACATTTTTCTGGCCATTTTGAGCATTTAATCGACCCCACAAATGTGATGCTCCAGAAACTCAATCTGCTCAAAGGAAGGTCAGTTTTATAGCTTCTCTAAAGAGCTCAACTGTTTTCAGCTGTGCTAACATGATTGTACAAGGGTTTTCTAATCATCCATTAGCCTTCTGAGGCAATGAGCAAACACATTGGACCATTAGAACACTGGAGTGAGAGTTGCTGGAAATGGGCCTCTATACACCTATGGAGATATTGCACCAAAAACCAGACATTTAGTAGAATTTAGCTAGAATAGTCATTTACCACATTAGCAATGTATAGAGTGGATTTCTGATTAGTTTAAAGTGATCTTCATTGAAAAGAACAGTGCTTTTCTTTCAAAAATAAGGACATTTCAAAGTGACCCCAAACTTTTGAACGGTAGTGTATATCTACACACAAACAGTACTGTGCAGAAATCTTAGGCACCTTATTTATTTATTTTTTAATGCAAACTTTGTTATAGGTTTCCATTTTATGACTTCTACATTGTCAAGTCGGTACGAAAACATTTTAGAATTCCAAATGTTTGTATCTGAGCAGCATATTTAACAATTATTCCACGAAATCGAGTCGTACACGAGTTGATAGTCGCCTATAAGCCATGTATGACGCGATTGAGCGGAATAGCTGCTTTTCTATCCACATTCACTGGATTTTGAGAAATGGAGCATTTTTGTTTCTATTTTATTTTTTTTTTGCAAATTTGATAAAAAAAACTTTATGCAAAACGTCCGGCAAAATCGTTTCCGCTTAGACGGACTTCTTAAAAACCTATCGATGGCTGCACGAACTGACTTTAGCGTTGTTTTTTTTTTGTAAAAAGTGCCGTCTTCGGTGGTGTAGTGGTTAGCGCTGTCGCCTCACAGCAAGAAGGTCCGGGTTCGAGCCCCGTGGCCGGCGAGGGCCTTTCTGTGCGGAGTTTGCATGTTGTCCGCGTGGGTTTCCTCCGGGTGCTCCGGTTTCCCCCACAGTCCAAAGACATGCAGGTTAGGTTAACTGGTGACTCTAAATTGAGCGTAGGTGTGAATGTGAATGGTTGTCTGTGTCTATGTGTCAGCCCTGTGATGACCTGGCGACTTGTCCAGGGTGTACCCCGCCTTTCGCCCGTAGTCAGCTGGGATAGGCTCCAGCTTGCCTGCGACCCTGTAGAACAGGATAAAGCGGCTAGGGATAATGAGATGAGATGAAGTGCCGTCTTGCCGAGGTATAGAATAGCTTTCGACGTTTATTTGATTCTTCCTTCGACATTTCAGTTCTGTAATTTTCAAACTTCTTCGAGCTTTTGAACCGGTGCAACAAACATTAATGCTTAAAGATGAAGAATGTAAACACACCGGCGAAATGACGGGAGCAATTTGTGAAAAACGCTGTAATGATAATTTTTGAAAAAAAAAAGATATGTTCTTACCATGAAATACTTTCATTCCGTATTTTGTTGCTTTTTTTGAATTTTTAAGTATTTTTTGGGGTTTTGTTTTCGAGTAGAGGTTTTATTTCATCCTCGGTTGGGTCAGCTAAATGCTCCGCCATTTTGTTTTTCTCTACTCACGGCATATGAGCTGAAATCCTATTATTAGAGTAGCCAATCAGAGCACGCGATTGCTCATATCCAGTGAATGTGGATAGAACAATACATAAGAGGCCACTTTTCAGATTAAAAAAGAAAACATAATGAAGGCTGCTGGGTTTTGGTGCAAAATGAATTAGCGAGTTTGACCGTCAAAGTGTCCAGAAGAACCGGGGCTGGTTCTGGAAGATGCTCAGTAAAACCTACAGCTCATTTCCGCATAAAACGGCGCTCACTGTCCCTGAGACTACTATGTATGCATGTATTTATTTATTTATTTATTTAAACACAAAGGGTCGTCTCACACCAGATATTGACTGTGTTTCATTTGTTATGGCTTACTCTGCTGTTTATAGTATTTCTTTCATGTTGAAACATTTCATTATTATACATAAAATTAATTTGACTTTAAGCAAATCACAATTAATTGAATTTGTACAATCACTGTGTCATGTGATCTCCAGAATTAGTTGGAGAACATACCTAAACAAACAGCATCAAGAACGTCAAGGCGCCCTCCAAACAAGTCTGAAAAAAGTATCAATCAGGGATTGGTTATTAAAAATAAATGTCTCAAACTTTGAATATTTCATCGTACACTGTTAATTCCATTATTCAAAAATGGAAAGAACACAGCGTGACCAAGATTTTGTCTAGAAAACTCTTCTACCATGACCATATCATTGACCAGGTAAGGAGGGCATATTAGTCAGAGGAGCATCCAATAACGTCAAGATGATGCTCCCACCACCATGCTTCACTCCACTACGTTGTATATTTGTATGAAAGTACAGTACCAGTCAAAAGTTTGCGCACGCTTACTCATTCATAGTAAAGAGCGTGTCCAAACGTTTGACTGCTAACGTATGTTTGCATGCATCTCTAACAAAAAAAAAAAAAAGCAAACATTGGACAGCAAGCATGTCTTGGCTAATCGGGTAAGTGGAAAAACTGCACATTTAATTTTAATTTTTTATAACCCTTGTTGGCTTTGATTTTAAATCTAGATTAGTATTCTTAATACCTTATCATCACAGAGGCAAAATGCCTGCATTCCCACCTCTTAGTCACTTAAGTGTAATAACTAAAATAGAAGGTGGTGTGTTCTGCCTTTTTTTTTTTAAACTTTTAAATATGAGATGATGTCAAAGCCAAAAATTAAGCTACTGCTTTCTGGTGTATTCCTGAGAATGGCCCATAAGGCGTGACTACCACGCCAAGTGACAAGCTGCATCTCTCTAACTCTGTTAGCCTAATACCTACAGGCTAAAGTATCTAGCATGAGAAAGCACAGCTATAAAGTGACATGATGAGGCAATGGCATCTGAAATACACACAAGACTCTGAGACATGAATTATGTATGTCACACGGCTAGACAAATACCACAAAAAAGAGAAAAGACTGGACTATGTACTGGAACACTCTGCAGGGGGGAGAAAAAGAAATGATCCACAAATGAACCACAAAGGGGTCAATGTGTGAGTGTGTATTTGTATTAATGTATTTGTGTGTGTGTGTGTGTGTGTGCGCTGTAGTGTGGCTAGGGAGAAGTGTGCTGCATGTGTTTAGTTTTGTGTAAGTGCTGGCGACTAGGACAGGCTGGGAAAGAACAGTGTGAACTCGAGTCTAATGCTCTTGGCAGTGGGCTCGTTTAACAGATGGAGAGGCGCTGACTAGCTCGTCGTGATTTCTTCAGATATTGCACATGCAGAACCAGACTTCGTGCTGGAATGAGCTACTGTCGCATGGCAGAGATGGTTTCGTTCCTGAAAGTGCTTGAGACAAATCTCTATTTTGTTTTGGATTTCTTAATATGAATAATAAAATAATGCAAAAACATTTTAGTCAGTTGCTGTCATGGCACATTCAGGAGCTTCCTATATCTTTGTATCGTTTGGAGAAGGGTGGGCTTTGGGGGGGGGGGGGGGGGGGTTCTCCCTCAAATGCTGCTGTAGGATCAGGGGTCTGGAGCAAAAGGGAAAGTTTACTTAACATCTTTTCATGTTCATCTTAACTGCCTAGTGGGGAATTGTTCCCAGCAGAGTAGGGGGGTATATCTGGACCAAGTGCAAACAGACCGAATGCTGGCATTACACTGAACAGTGTGATTTGTTGAAGATCGGTGCCCACCTAACGCACACATAATATCTGTTGATGAGATAAAGCCAGGCCAGAGGAAAACAGAGGCCAGACTAAAAAAAAAAAAAAATGTAGCCATCTACAAATGTGAGTGATCAGCTAAAGAATTCACCCCCCAAACACTAAGATAAGCCAAATACTTGCTGTCCAACACTAACGGGCCAGACCAGGGCTATCAGGGTACTGAAGGAGGAGTTGGTTTCAGAACAGAGGGAACAGACAAAAATAGCTCTGAGAGGGTGGCAGCAGATAAATGGGGTGAGTTTCTTCCAGAGTTGGTGGACCTGGTCAGTTAGCTTTTAAAGGAATGGGAAAGATGAGTCACAGAATTTCCAGGGGAGCAGGTGGGACTGGTCAGAGGTTCTACAGGAGTAGGTGGGTCAGAGTTTCTAAAGAAATGGGTGGGATTGGGCAGAGGAGTGGGTGGGTGAGATGTTTTCAGGAGTGGGTAGGATTGTTTCTAAAGGAGCGAGACGGATTGGTCAGAGCTTCTAAAGGAGCGAGAGGGACTGGTCAGAGGAATGGGTGGGCCAGATATTTTTTTTTTTAGGAGTGGGTAGAATTGTTTCTAAAGGAGCAGGAGGAATTGGTCAAACTCCAGTTTCTAAAGGAGTGGGTGGGATTGGTCAGAGCTTCTAAAGGAGCGAGGGGGATTGGTCAGAGTTTCTAAAGGAACGGGAGGGATTGGTCAGAGTTTCTAAAAGAGTGGGTGGGATTGGTCAGAATTTCTAAAGGAGCGAGGGGGATTGGTCAGAGTTTCTAAAGGAACGGGAGGGATTGGTCAGAGTTTCTAAAAGAGTGGGTGGGATTGGTCAGAGCTTCTAAAGGAGTGAGGGGGATTGGTCAGAGCTTCTAAAGGAGTGAGGGGGATTGGTCAGAGTTTCTAAAGGAACGGGAGGGATTGGTCAGAGTTTCTAAAAGAGTGGGTGGGATTGGTCAGAGCTTCTAAAGGAGTGAGGGGGATTGGTCAGAGTTTCTAAAAGGAACGGGAGGGATTGGACAGGGTTTCTAAAGGAGCGGGAGGGATTGGACAGGGTTTCTAAAGGAGCGGGAGGGATTGGTCAGGGTTTCTCAAGGAGCGGGAGGGATTGGTCAGGGTTTCTCAAGGAGCGGGAGGGATTGGTCAGGGTTTCTCAAGGAGCGGGAGGGATTGGTCAGGGTTTCTCAAGGAGCGGGAGGGATTTGTCAGGGTTTCTCAAGGAGCGGGAGGGATTTGTCAGGGTTTCTCAAGGAGCGGGAGGGATTTGTCAGGGTTTCTCAAGGAGCGGGAGGGATTTGTCAGGGTTTCTCAAGGAGCGGGAGGGATTGGTCAGGGTTTCTCAAGGAGCGGGAGGGATTGGTCAGGGTTTCTCAAGGAGCGGGAGGGATTGGTCAGGGTTTCTCAAGGAGCGGGAGGGATTTGTCAGGGTTTCTCAAGGAGCAGGAGGGATTGGTCAGGGTTTCTCAAGGAGCGGGAGGGATTGGTCAGGGTTTCTCAAGGAGTGGAAGGGATTGGTCAATAATTTCCATAGGTCAGAGCTTCTGTAGCGATAGTCAGGATTGGTCAGTCTCTCTGCAGGAGTGGAGAAGTATGGTAAGGGTTTCTGTAGAAGCAGGCCAGAAAGTTTCTGCAGAAGTGGGTGAGTATGGTCCATGTTTCTGGAGGAGCAGGCAGGTGTACTGAGAGCGTCTAGATAAGTGGTCAGAGCTGTAGCAGGAGCAGACCTGAGGAAGCAGGCTTTCTGCAAGGGTCAGGTGGGCATGGTCAGAGCTCTTCTTAAAGTATGTATGAATAGTCAGATTTTGCAGGAGCAAGTTGGAATGGTCAGATTGTCTGTGGTAGTGGGAGATCAGGGTTTGACAGGATTGTGTGGTCTGTTTTTGCAGAAGCATGTAGGAGTGGTCAGAGTTTCTGTGGGACCAAGGTATGATAACCAGAGCATCTCCAAATGTGGGTGGGAGTGGTCATATTCTGAGAGTTTCTGGAGACGTGTGTGGGAGCGGCCAGATTTTTTTCAGGGCGTGTGTGAGATCAAGTGGGTGTGGTCAAAGATGCTGTAGGGGAGTGGGCTGGGCTGGAGTATGTGTGGTAGTGCATGGAAGAAATCAAATGTTACATGTGTATTTTTACTGGTGCAGTCGTATTGTAATTAAAGCATTAAAACCAGTGTGCTGGTTAACTGGTGAATATTTGCAACTCCAATACAGGCTGTTTTTTCGTATTGAGGGAAATATGATTGTTCCATTTAATGCATCAGTCTGATCCAAAAGCAGCACTCCAGAGGGAGCTCATGACTGGATGGGAAGGTTGTGTTGTGGGTGGGAAGGGGGCAGATGGGCAAGGGTTATGTAGGGCGGCTGGGGGAGGTAGTGGGGTTTGTGAGGCGGTAGAGGAAACTCGTGCTGTACTTGCTTTCCTTACTTGAGCCCTCCAGCGGGGACCGTATGGCACTTCTTGTGCTCGAGGAGCTGCTCGGGAGTCTTCATGAACTTGTGGCAGACATCGCACTCGAACATGCGCGCGATCAGGTGGATCTGCAGGTGCCGCTCGTACATGGCCCGCGTCTTACACACAAAGTTGCAGAACACACATTCAAAGCCTTGAGGGAGGGGAAGGGAGAGAGGACACGTTTACATGTTTGTTTATGCTGGTGTGTTTGCCAGACACTCTTATCCAAAGCAGCAAAGCCAGAAAACAGCAGATGACATGAACACAGATGTACAAATGCAACATTGTAAGGACTCGTAACCTAAAGATACGAGGTTTCCCTTGGATCATTTACTAAAATCTCATCCTCAGTGTGGGCTTCAAGTGTGATGTACTAAACAACCAACCAGCGAGAGTGCTGCTTTAATGTCTTGGCGGTATTTCTGGTTTGCTGTTAGTGGAACAAAATAACTGTTTAAAAGAATAAGTCATGCTTTTCAGTTGACAGAAAAGTTTTGGCTCAGCCTTTGGTTGGGTAACACTTTCTCCTACTGATATGTGAGCTGGTGTTTGCCAGGGAACCGTAGACCTTTTCAAAAACCGGTTAGTGTTTTTACCAGCTTAAGAAAAAAATTACTGCGTGATGAGATGGGGGCGTTTCATAAAGCACAGCATAAAACGGATGGATGGTTTTTATTTCACTTTTATTTCTATCTCTGTCCTTGTTCCAATATGGCTGTTGCCATTTACCATGCGACAAATCATTTGTCCGAATTCACTGCAGTAACGGTAAAGGATATCTCACCTTTTTCTGATTTCTCTTCCGTTCCTGACACCAAGCTTGATTGGCTGCTGGCAGATGAGGGCGGGGCCAAGAGACTTTTGAGTTCCTCGCTTCCCTGGGTAACGTCTCCGCTCTCAGAGCTGTTCAGGGAATCGCTGAGAGCCGAGAGAGATGACGATGTGCTTTTACTCTCACTCAGGGGACTCCTGGAATTCAGGCCTGTCCAGGTAAAGCACAGGAAACGGAACGTCATCTGCAGAACACACTTCAGCCATCAGTTCTTTGTTCTGTATTTGGCAAGTGCTGTAGCAGGATGCTTCAGTATATGCCCCAGATTGGTAATATCATACCTTGATTGATTATGAATGATCAGTGCCATCTTTTTATGCAGTGCAACATCTTGCTGTCATAAAAATGTTTCTTGTACTTGAAAAAGTAATAATTTGCTGCTCTTGCTCTAGGTTTGTCTGCTGTGGGCATGTAGAACCTACTTATTTCTTTTTCTAATAAGAAATAGTCGTAGATAAAACGTATAGAGTCGGTATAATGTATACGTTTCCAAGTGTTACTTTTCTTTAACCGGGGCGGCACGGTGGTGTCGTGGTTAGCATGTCTGCCTCTCAATCGGAAGATCGCGAGTTATACTTGCAGTCGGGTCATACCAAATACCATCATAAAAATGGTACCTACTGCCATCTGGCAAGGCACGCTGCAATAGAGACGCGAGTGGGGAGTCAAACTCTAGCGGTTACCAGAGGACCCGCCCCCCACTGTAACCCTAACTGTAGGTTACAGTCGGTTAGTTACAGTAGGTTACTCTCGGCGAGAGGCCGAGGGCTATAGAAGCGGAGATCGGCGCCGTCCAACGCGCCTTAAGGGCCTGGTTAGTACTGGGATGTGAGACTACCTGGGAAGACCAGCTCCTGACACGATAAGGACTGTGACTTCCCTTTAAAAGTACAAAAAGGTGTTCAGACAGCTTGCACTTTAGGATATGTCGACCGGACAAAATCTTTTGGAGTTGTTTCTTTCCTGCATCGTACTTAATTTTGTATAAAACTATGAAAATCACGTTCAATGTCACCCGTTTCAGTGTGGCTTGTTGCTCTTTCATGGGAAATGAATATTCTGCTGTCAAACCTGAGCCGATTATATTGTGTTGTGTCAGATTTAATAAGGGAGTAACCAGTTTTGAAAACACGAAACACTGTTAGAGAGGAAACCCATCTTGGTTGCAAGTGGCCGGTTTCTGGTGAGCTCTTGGTGGATTCCACGAATTACTCGCACACTTTCTGCGCTTGGTCTCAGGATCCACTAACGTAAAAGCAATTCACCATCATTTGCATGTTTTGTTTGAAACAATTGCCATTACATCAGCGCCAACCAGGGCTTTGAACCGGTTCAAGGAACGAAAACGAAAACCGGGAACTTTTTCTATTTCACATAGAACAGAAACGAAACCAGAAACTTTTTTTATGTTCCGGAACAGAAACGCTTATTAAAAATAATGGTAACCGGTTAATACCGGTTTTTATTTCGTTCCTCAAAGTTTCCGTAGCCTACAAATAAAATAGCCATTCTTCTCCTGCGCAAGTTTCTATGACCTGCTGGGGTTCACTTCCTGTGTGACGTTCGCTGACTGAATGGAGAGCGCGGGAAGGTGGACTGCTATCACGTCTCCATGTGATAATAAGTGAATTACTGAGCGTCTAAGCAAAGGAGAGCCTGAACGATGCAACCTCCCTATTGGCTGTTTGTAAAAATGTATCAATTGTTGCCCTTCCCACGGGAATCATCGCGGGCTCGAGAGACGAGACCTGACGAGTTAGTTCGTTGGTAGCAGAACAAAATGTCTGGACACAAATCGGGTTTTCAGAAAAGGAAAGAAAATAAACGGAGGGTCGAAAATACAAAAAAGGAGGCAGAAAATGCAAAACGTGTTTTAAGGTAGGACAAATGGTTACTTTTCTGAGGCAGCCCGCCGTGGCTGCCTGCAGGCTTATTTATTATAGCCCATTTAGTTCAAATAGTTGATCTAAAATGTTTATAGTTATAGTTATGTGATGGTTGTCCTGATTTAGACTGGTGTTTTTTTTTGGGGGGGGGGTTGCGCGATGTTGCACCCGGGTCCAGATTAGGGCAGAACCGGCCCTGGCTACATTTCAGGTGTAGTTTGTTTTATGTATGTATGTACTTGCATAGATGTGTACTTGGTCTTCCAATATGGCGCCTAACAAAATCTTGCGGCGCGGTGACGTCATGCGGTAGCCCTCTATAGGGCCTGACTAGCCTTTGGTAACACACTAAACGAATTATCTTTCATTTTTGGCACTTTTTCTGTTTGTGTAGATGGGAAGACATACTAAGAATCCAAATCGCCAACGTTTGAAATAATAATTGTTTTGAATTATTTCTTGTCTTATTTAATAAAGGTTGTAATAGAATTAGCCTACATTTGGCTTAAGCTGGATGAGACAGAGACATAACTTTATTTATTTAGCCATTTGTTAAACAGCTGACAGGGAACGTAATTAACCGTTCCGGGAACGAAATTTTTTTGTTCTAACCGGTTCGGGAACGTCTATTTAATGGTGGAACCCAAAACCGGAAACGTTAAAATTCCGTTTCTGTTCGGAACGAACCAATAGGAAAAAAATTCTGGTTCAAAGCCCTGGCGCCAACAGATGTGTCTGTTGAAGGCTCAAAATGAATCGCGGTGCTCCTGAAAAGGTCTATTCTTGAGAGGAAAGAGACTCTTCCAAGGTAAAAGGCTGTTTTCCTGTTTCATGTTGATCATGTAGTGGTCGTTGCAGCATTATAAAGTCAATGGGGATCCTGAGCTCCCTCCTGTTGTCTGTATGCAAGCAGGCAGAACAATCAAGGCTGCAGCCTTATTGATTTCCTCAGTCTGCAAGGGCAAGAGGGAGGGGGCGGTCAGGTCACGGGCACTAGAATGAAGATGGGGGAGCTACGCAGGTCATGACTCTCCCCTAAGGCTCCACGGCTAACGGAATGGACACAATGCTAGCTTGCATGCACTGTCTGCCTGACAAATATATAAGCAGAGTGAGTGACTATGTGTAATTCCTAGTTTGCTGGGGGGTTACCGAACAATGCGATTTGAAAAAAAAAAAGCCAAATGTGAGTGAAGTCAGCGGCCTCTGTTAGTCCAATTGAAGCTGACGTGCTATATGACATGGAGATGGATTAGCATCCAAATGGGCTGCAGCAGCAGGAAGATGCATACACCGAAAGCCTGTCTTTTTACTCCAGCAGACACCCCCCCACACACACACACACATATCTCAGGCAATGGAGAGAGACTGATTAGAGGTCAGACATTCTGTGGAAAGCAGTGTCCCTGGCACAGGTCTAAATTACACCTGACACATCGAGCTGGCCTTTCGCTGTCACCCTGCCCAGTGGACACGGCCACTCTGGCACACTCTAAATGCCAGCAGCGGGTGTGAGAGTGTCGGAGCCCTGGCTGTGGGTGGCTGCATGGGGACCGTTCCGGCTATTGATTTCTCAACCTCCTGTGTCTGATAACACCAGGTCTTCTAGATAAATACACAGTCACTCTCACACACACACGCACACACACAAGACTGGGCCACCCTCGGACATAAAGTCTTGTAACAGCAGGCCAGCGTACCTTGGCGATAAACCCATCGGCTCTTTTGTTAAAAATGCTATCGACCTTCAGATTTGGACCGAAAAGTCTATGGAAGGTTAACAAAGCACTGTGTACTGGCTGTTCATTACAGTGTAGAGGACGGGAATGGCCGATGGATGTACTTCCAGTAACCCTTAAAGCTTATGGAATCAATTTTGTGCCAAAATGTTCATACAATACTTTTGAAATATCAAACAAAAACGACAAATCAAAATACAAAAAAAGAAAAAAAAAGTCAATTTTTTTTTTAGACTGGCAAACAAATTATTCGTGTAATCGTGCAAAATATCAGTCTATTACTCTTCAGAAACCTTTTATTTTTGTTCCGCGTCTTTCTCAGTTTTGTTTGGCGTAATTTATTGTGGTTGCGATTCCAGCTTTCTCGTTTGCGCTCCCTGACTTTTTGCTTGCAGTTTTGGCACAAACTTGACGTGTGGGTGGGCTGTCCAGGAATGCATTCCCATTGGCTAACTTGTGTTTGACTGACGGCTACGCTCAGCCATTCCCTACTCGGATTCTGGCGGACTGTTTGACGAGTGACCGATCCATTGACGGTAAACAAGGATGGAGTGGACTTCAGTGGCGACTATGATATTGAATTTACACTTTGTTGAATTAATTCAATATCATAGTCGCCACTGAAGTCCACTCCATCCTCGTTTACCGTCAATGGATCGGTCACTCGTCAAACAGTCCGCCAGAATCTGAGTAGGAAATGGCTGAACGTAGCTGTCAGTCAAACACAAGTTAGCCAATGGGAATGCGTTCCTGGACAGCCCACCCACACGTGAAGTTTGTGCCAAAACTGCAAGCAAAAAGTCAGGGAGCGCAAACGAGAAAGCTGGAATCGCAACCAAAATAAACTACGTCAAGCAAAACTGAGAAAGACGCGGAACAAAAATAAAAGGTTTCTGAAGAGTAATAGACTGAGATTTTGCACGATTACACGAATAATTTGTTTGCCAGTCTAAAAAAATTGACTTTTTTTTTCTTTTTTTGTATTTTGATTTGTCGTTTTTGTTTGATATTTCAAAAGTATTGTATGAACATTTTGGCACAAAATTGATTCCATAAAAGCTCAGTGATCCATCAACCTCTCATGCAGGTAAATCTAAATCCTGGCCATATCTACTGACAATTTTAATGTAGCTTGTAACACAAGTCATACAACTTGAAATGAACAAACAAAAAAAAACCCCAAATGTGTTTGGTCATAATGTGCAGAATTTTTCATATTTCAGGACCCCCCAGTAGCCTTCCATCAAAAAGCAATGACTTCTGAATGTTCGCATCGTAAGCAAAAATGTTAACAAATCGCATTTAGAAATGAAATAAGCTACACCACCACGATTGGCAGAGATTGCTTAAGATTTCTGACCAGTCTTCTAAATCAGGGATAAAAGATTTGCGAAGGTCTAGCGGCATACAGTTTCAAGCTTATGAAAGTCCAGATGAATGGCAACAACAGGCACCTTTGACTGCTTAACCATTCGAGCAGGTGTTCTCAACCTCTTCTGCTTTGAGGCCCACTTATTCATAACTGTAACGAGTCGGGGCCCATTAAAAAAAGGTCCCCAATTATTATTACGTTAGTTTTTCTTACCTGTAACTGTGTTGTTTAGCGCAATAGCAGAGAGCACAATAACGTACATTATTATACATACGGGACACTTTGGTGATTAAATAAAAACACGTATTCTGTTCCCTTCTGGCGGGTTTCATTCATTTGGTTTGATAGCATGCAATATTGTTAGCATATCGCTTATCCTATGTGGATCACGCCACTCTACCCAATGGAGAATGAGCGTGCAATACTGTACCAATATTGCATGTTGTCGGGACAACACAACGTCATACGTTGGAACTTCTGCGCTGGCGAGTGACTGTGACAATTTGTAAACAAACATGGCCGCCAGGTTTGCTTCGTTAAATACAGAAGATTTTGAGAGAATTTTGGCTGCCAGGTCAATCTGTTGTGTGTAGCTGTCAATGTTGATTTTAAAAGCAACTACATAAATTATACAGGGGGAAAAAAAAAAAAAATGGCTTGACTGTTCTAGCGTTGGCCTTTGCTAACACTACACCGGCTAGAACACTGGGGGGCAATTTGGGGCCCCCAGCTCCTTGATGTGAAGCTTTTTTTTTGGCCCGTGCCCTTTGTGCCACTGCCAAAGTGGCGCTGTTGAGTTTCTGTTAGAAGAGGTTTGGCATTGGGGGGGTGACGATGAAGAGCAGATATGGAGCGAATGGTGAGGGCTAGACAGTGGCATACTGACAAAAGAAAGTTTAAAAGTTCGTGGGAAACTCAGTATTTTTTTTCGGAAATCAATTCTGAGGCTGTGTGCCTAATTTGTAGGCAGAAGGTATCAGTACTGAAAGAATACAACATTCGCCGACATTATGAAACAAAACACCAAGAGTTCACTAAATTCCAAGGCGTTGAGAGGACAGGAAAAGCTAACCAGTTACTAGCGCAGCTTAAAACACAACAACGCACTCTGCTACAGCCGTCATCGGCTCAGGAAAATGCTACAAGAGCGAGCTACCTCATCACTGAAGAACTGGTAAAAGAGGGACGTTCGTTTTCTTGTGGCGAATTCGTGAAAAGATGCCTTACTGTGGCTGCACAGTGTGTTTGCCCCAGTCAGACACGGGCATTCTCACAGATAAGCTTGTCAAGAAACACCATTACCCGGCGACTTGAGGACATGGCGAATGACATCCGTGAGCAAATTACTGCCAAGGCAAGTGGATTCACTGCTTTTTCCATTGCGTGTGATGAGAGTACCGACATATCTGACTCTGCACAGCTGATGGTGTGAAATGTGAAGGTGTCCTCACATCTGAGAGATACCGTATACATACATGTACATTTGCTTTTTCACATCTTGTATACAATATGAGACATTTTAATTAGATTTAAGGTGGTAGTACATGTTACACGTTTGTGTCTGGCCTGCGGCCCACCAACAATATTCACTTTCGGCCACAGGCGATTGCTCTAAGACAACGAGGGAGGCTCAGCCTCCTCTAAAAATGACGAACATCGTGTAGGATGAATTGCGCTAGGCTTATGTTATAGCCAACCTTATAACATTGCTATTTCAGATCCAGAATCATAGAAATATGTGTGCTCAACCCACTACAGTGCGAAATCATTCCCTTATAACTTTCCCCAGTTCACCTAATGTGTGCGTGAGTTTTTCCCCCTTGTGACAGCGCGATGCAGCCCAGCCTCAGTGGATTGGGAGCTATGTGCTTTTCAATCTCAAAATGCAAGACGATTATTGGACAAATACTGCGAAAACGCCCGCCCACGGAGTCTCACGGACTCCCAGCCTCAGTGCACTTCAATGGCATTTGGGAGCTATGCGCTTTTCAATCTCAAAATGCAAGACGGTTATTGGACAAATACTGCGAAAACGCCCGCCCACGGACTCCGAGCCTCACATGGGAGGGACATGGCAGTTTCCGCGAGGAGACTGGTGATTGGTGAAAGCAGCCGGATATTTTCTTTGATTGACAGCTCGTTTCAACACAGTGTTGCCAGATTGGGCGGTTTTAAGTGGATTTTGGCGAGTTTTGAACATATTTTGGGCTGGATAACGTCAGCAGTATCTGGCAACATCAGTTCAGTCCCATGTGGATTCGCAAGTGCTGTGGTGTATTGTAAGAGATCAGCTTACATTTCATACGGTTTCTACCAGCTTTTTTAGTTTGTATATATTTTCATTGTAAATAAAGTGTAAATATAGTGTTGTCAAGTTTGCGATCTTAGTTCCAGAAATTTCGTTTATTTGAGTGACTGAACTTGAACTTGAGGGGGCTAGTCAGCGAGCAAGAAAGCTGCGCACGGATGCCAAGCATTGCTGATTTAATTTTGGCGAAGCCATTTGCCAGTCTTCCTTTCGAGGAAAAAATTAAAATTAAAGAGCAGGGTAGACCAACGCCTCAAATTGACTTGGTGAAAAAGGTAGGGAATAATACTCGTTCCTTTCAGCTCTCCTGGTACGAGAAAGTGAATTGGCTAACAGCAAGTGACCCACATCAACAACAGTAAATAGGCTACTTTAGTAATATGTCATGGATGGACCAAAAATATAGAATCTATTTAAAATGTTTATGCTGAGTATATTATATTGGAATATATGTTTTTCTGGATATGAATTAAACACAGCTACAATTTGGAAAACATTTTTAAACAAAAACACAGCCGAGGTCAATTTTTAAACAACATGCCACAATTTTAAAATATAAAAATGTTAAAATATACCCCTCCCCCCCAACATCACCATCATGTATATTGGACAGTAGGCTAATGGGCCAAAAGAACCTGTTATTTCACAGTTTGTGACGCTGCCAACAATCAGCCAGATCAGAGGCAAGAGTATGGGCAAAATTGATGTGTTTTTTCTTTTAAAATCTGGAAATATCGTAACCGACCAGCCTCCCCTGTTTGAAAGACTACCAGCCGCCCACTGCTTTCGGCCCACCATGGGGAAGAAATTGGGCACCCCTGGGCTAGAAGGTAACTGCACTGCCGCACTAATAGCACCGAGTCACAGGTAAGCTAGCATTGGCCTTTGACGATGCTGATATGAAGAGTGTGTGTACGTACAATAATAACATTGGCGTATTCGTGGTCTATCAGATATATTCCATTCAGCTACTCGTCTTCGACTCGTTCGCTATCGTGCTAACTGAATGAAATATATCTGCTATACCATGAAAAAAGCCAGCCAATATTATTTAATTATTATACTGTACATATAGGACACTTTTTCAATGGCATAAAAATGTGTTCTATTCCCTTCTCGCGGGTTTCATTCATTTGGTTTTTCCAGCATGCAATACTGTTAGCATATTGCTTATCCTATGTGTAGTACGCCACTCTACCTAACGGAGAATGAGCGTTGAATATGGTTTACGATATTGCATGGTTGTCGCCACACGTCAGAGACGTAAAACTTCTGTGTTAATAATAATAATAATAATAATAATGTAGCATTTTTATCGCGCCATATACACTATCTGCCCTATGGCGCTTCACGATAATACAGTTTAAAAAAATCTTATGTTTAAGCATTAAACAAAAGATTATCACAATACTTAACAAAATTACAAAAAAGCTTTCTTAAAATGTCTTAACTCTTACTTTGAATGATGTTATTGAATCGCTTTTCTTTATGTCAGCGGGCAGGGCATTCCAGAACTTTGGTGCAGCAACTGAAAATGCCCTGTCCCGATAGGTCCTTTGATTAGACCTTGGGACGGTCAGAAGGCACTGGCCAGCAGACCTTAGATTGCGATTAATTAGCGTTAGTGAGCGACTGTGGCAATTTGTCAACAAACATGGCCGCCAGGTTTGTTTCGTTAAATACGGATATTTCAAAATAATTCGAGAGAATTTTGAAAGAGAAGGATGTGTTGAACACCTGAAAGGAATGTGTATGTATAATAATAATAATAATGGGGGCGGCACGGTGGTGTAGTGGTTAGCGCTGTCACCTCACAGCAAGAAGGTCCGGGTTCGAGCCCCGTGGCCGGCGAGGGCCTTTCTGTGTGGAGTTTGCATGTTCTCCCCGTGTCCGCGTGGGTTTCCTCCGGGTGCTCCGGTTTCCCCCACAGTCCAAAGACATGCAGGTTAGGTTAACTGGTGACTCTAAATTGACCGTAGGTGTGAATGTGAATGGTTGTCTGTGTCTATGTGTCAGCCCTGTGATGACCTGGCGACTTGTCCAGGGTGTACCCCGCCTTTCGCCCGTAGTCAGCTGGGATAGGCTCCAGCTTGCCTGCGACCCTGTAGAACAGGATAAAGCAGCTACAGATAATGAGATGAGATAATAATAATATTGGCTGGCTTTTTTTCGTGGTCTATCAGATTTTCCATTCAGCCACACGTCTTTGATTCGTTCAATATCATGCTAGCTGAATGGAATATGTCTGACATACAATGAAAAAAAGCCAGCCAACCTTATTTAAACAGAAAGAATACATGTTACTTCACCCTAGGTAGAAGTAACTCAGCTCCAATGCTGTGAAAACATGCAAAAAAAAAAAAAAACATTCTAAAATGGGGAAAAAGGTGTTGTGTGATTGAATACAAATAGCTTTGCCAAGAAATTGGAGTTTGTTTTTATAGACCGAAAGATAAAGAAAAGAGAAGCTAATTGAGGCAGTACAAATGAGCATAAGCTTTTTAAAAAAGGCCTATTTCTTCATAACTTTTCATTTTAATAAAAGGAATATTTTAGTGACAAATGTGGGCAAATAATCATGGTTAGTTCTTAAGAAAATGAAACAAAAGGAATATTTAAGTTGATAAAAACTAGGAAAATAAATGTTGCATTTTTTAGCAATAAAATTGTCTGCTTTTATTATTTTTTTCAAAAATATCATGGGAAAATCAAATCATGAATAGGGCGAATCAATACAAGCCCATGTCCTACACACACAGGGTTTCCCCAGAAGAAATAGTACTAACAGCAATAATCAACCCTAAAACTGAATTACAGTGGTGCTTGAAAGTTTGTGAACCCTTTAGAATTTTCTATATTTCTGCATAAATATGACCTAAAACATCAGATTTTCACACAAGTCCTAAAAGTAAATAAAGAGAACCCAGTTAAACAAATGAGACAAAAATATTATACTTGGTCATTTGTTTATTGAAGAAAATGATCCAATATTACATATCTGTGAGTGGCAAAAGTATGTGAACCTCTAGGATTAGCAGTTAATTTGAAGGTGAAATTAGAGTCAGGTGTTTTCAATCAATGGGATGACAATCAGGTGTGAGTGGGCACCCTGTTTTATTTAAAGAACAGGGATCTATCAAAGTCTGATCTTCACAACACGTTTGTGGAAGTGTATCATGGCACGAACAAAGGAGATTTCTGAGGAGCTCAGAAAAAGCGTTGTTGATGCTCATCAGGCTGGAAAAGGTTACAAAACCATCTCTAAAGAGTTTGGACTCCACCAATCCACAGTCAGACAGATTGTGTACAAATGGAGGAAATTCAACACCATTGTTACCCTCCCCAGGAGTGGTCAACCAACAAAGATCACTCCAAGAGCGAGGCATGTAATAGTCGGCGAGGTCACAAAGGACCCCAGGGGAACTTCTAAGCAACTGAAGGCCTTGCTCACATTGGCTAATGTTAATGTTCATGAGTCCACCATCAGGAGAACACTGAACAACAATGGTGTGCATGGCAGGGTTGCAAGGAGAAAGCCACTGCTCTCCCAAAAGAACATTGCTGCTCGTCTGCAGTTTGCTAAAGATCACATGGACAAGCCAGAAGGCTATTGGAAAAATGTTTTGTGGACGGATGAGACCGAAATAGAACTTTTTAATTTAAATGAGAAGCGTTATGTTTGGAGAAAGGAAAACACTGCATTCCAGCATAAGAACCTTATCCCATCTGTGAAACATGGGGTGGTAGTATCATGGTTTGGGCCTGTTTTGCTGCATCTGGGCCAGGACGGCTTGCCATCATTGATGGAACAATGAATTCTGAATTATACCAGCAAATTCTAAAGGAAAATGTCAGGACATCTGTCCATGAACTGAATCTCAAGAGAAGGTGGGTCATGCAGCAAGACAACGACCCAAAGCACACACGTCGTTCTTCCAAAGAATGGTTAAAGAAGAATAAAGTTAATGTTCTGGAATGGCCAAGTCAAAGTCCTGACCTTAATCCAATCGAAATGTTGTGGAAGGACCTGAAGCGAGCAGTTCATGTGAGGAAACCCACCAACATCCCAGAGTTGAAGCTGTTCTGTACGGAGGAATGGGCTAAAATTCCTCCAAGCTGGTGTGCAGGACTGATCAACAGTTACCGCAAACGTTTAGTTGCAGTTATTGCTGCACAAGGGGGTCACACCAGATACTGAAAGCAAAGGTTCACATACTTTTGCCACTCACAGATATGTAATATTGGATCATTTTCCTCAATAAATAAATGACCAAGTATAATATTTTTGTCTCATTTGTTTAACTGGGTTCTCTTTATCTACGTTTAGGACTTGTGTGAAAATCTGATGTTGTTTTAGGTCATATTTATGCAGAAATATAGAAAATTCTAAAGGGTTCACAAACTTTCAAGCACCATTGTATCCGATTTTTGTTTAATATGACGACTCTAAAGGGGCGGCACGGTGGTGTAGTGGTTAGCGCTGTCGCCTCACAGCAAGAAGGTCCGAGTTCGAGCCCCGTGGCCGGCGAGGGCCTTTCTGTGCGGAGTTTTCATGTTCTCCCCGTGTCCGCGTGGGTTTCCTCCGGGTGCTCCGGTTTCCCCCACAGTCCAAAGACATGCAGGTTAGGTTAACTGGTGACTCTAAATTGACCGTAGGTATGAATGTGAGTGTGAATGGTTGTCTGTGTCTATGTGTCAGCCCTGTGATGACCTGGCGACTTGTCCAGGGTGTACCCCGCCTTTCGCCCGTAGTCAGCTGGGATAGGCTCCAGCTTGCCTGCGACCCTGTAGAACAGGATAAAGCGGCTACAGATAATGAGATGAGATGAGATTATGACTCTAAAGTTGTTCAAAAGAACAGTGGAGGGTGTCTTGATTTTCTCACCGTCTGTATTATTTACCAGTGAGATGAGTTACATTTTGAGAGAGTACAAATCGTCTAGACAGACAGTACTTTCGAAATCGTTTTCTGCTTAAAATTAAAATCACCGCTCTACTTTTGTGAAGAACAGGTTCATGATTGTTCCTCCAGTGTGAAGTGTGCGCCTGCTCGGTTACTGCTGAGCCCCCTGTACTCCAACTACTGCATTCCTCAAAGTGCAGAGAGAGCCAAAAGAAACTCAGCTAAACACGATTAACACAAAGCGACTCCGTTTCAGCTACTTCAGGAGTTTCCCTCTCAACACCACACAATTTATTACATACTTTTAGTGTTATTACTATTATTTTCATCCACTCCTCGACCTCACTCCTCAGTCATTACCATGGAGCGGTCACTCGCCTTCTTCCAGGAATCAGCCAGATGCAGCTGTGCGACACCGATAGCAGGTTCAACATCATTAATACACTTCACGTATGTTCAGACCTACCACAATGACCATTTTATTCTTTGTTCCTGAAAAAAAATCTTTCGGAAACACAAAGTGTTTCTCTATCTATTCCGTGTGACCGTCTCTGTAGTGACGGTTTCACTTCTTGAGTACGAGTGTGTATAGAGTAGTAGTGTATAGCGCAGTAGTGCAGAAGGGTCTGACCTGTGTGCTCGGCGTTGATGTGAGCCTTCATCTCGGCCTCGTCCACTCCCACGTACTCGCACGAGTTACAGCACAGTGAGAACATCCACTGCTCCTTATCCACGTGCAGAGACATGTGGCTCACAAACTGTGCGTTCAGCTCCGTCTGGAAACCACACACTCGACAGCTAGAGAGAGAGAGAGAGAGATTGAGGGGAGAGTGTGTGTGTGTGTGTTAACTGTTGGGAGGCAACATGTGGCTTAAGGGTATGAGCTTCTATAAGTGTTTTACAGACAGACGCATGCATCCAACCACACACACACCGCAAAATTATTAGGAGGGATGTACTGACACACTCACACTCTGTGTGTTCCTCTCTCTGTCTCTCTCTCTCTCTGTGTCTATCTGCAACTCTTTCTCTCTCTGTCTGTCCATGTCTCTGTCTGCCTCTCTCCCTCTCTGTCTGTCTCTCTCGCACTCTGTCTGTCTGTCTCGCGCTCTCTGTCCATCTCTCTCTCTGTGTTTCTCTTTGTCTGTCTCTCTCTCTGTCTGTGTGTCTGTCCGTCTCTCTCTCTGTCTGTTTTTGCCTGTTTTCTCTCTGTGTGTCTGGGTCTCCCTCTCTCTCTCTCTGTGTCTCTCTCTCCCTTTGCCTGTTTCTCTCTCTGTCTCTTTCTCTCTGTCTGTCTGTCTCTCTTAGTCTCTCTCTCGGACTGTCTTTATCTCTCGCTCTCTCTGTCTCTCTCCCTCTCTTTGCCTGTTTCTCTCTCCGTCTGTCTGTCTCTCTTAGTCTCTCTCTCTCTCTCTGCCCGTTTCTCTCTCTGTCTGTCTGTCTCTCTTAGTCTCTGTCTGTCTGTCTGTGTCTCTCTCTCTCTCTCTGCCCGTTTCTCTCTCCGTCTGTCTGTCTCTCTTAGTCTCTCTCTCTGTCTGCCTGTTTCTCTCTCTGTCTTTCTGTCTCTCTTAGTCTCTCTCTGTCTGTCTTTCTCTCTCTCTCTCTGCCCGTTTCTCTCTCCGTCTGTCTGTCTCTCTCTATGTCTTTGTTTCTCTCTCTCTCTCTCTCTCTCTGTAATACAGCAGTGAACTGGATTTAGACGTTACGTGAAATCAAAGCTGAAGCTCATCTTCAGTATTCTCTCAGTGTTTCTCCCTTCGCCAGGCAATACGTGTGATTTAGATTCAGACAGAGATCGTCTTTGTGAAGTTTCCTTGGTTATTATTTAATTATATGTACTTATAATACCTTACATCTCATTACCAGCCAGGCAAAATTCAGTTCTGGAAACTATCAGCAACAAGACGCAAGCAAAGCGAACCGAGATCTCCAAGCATGAGCTGGTGTCAGTGAGGGGCGTGGCCACAGGGGTGGCGCAGGGTGACCGCTGCCACCCTTGAAATGAGCCTCGTCGCTCAAATCTGACCTCAAACCGAACTTCTCAGACGCGTGACACGAGGTCGTTTATTCCTCCCCACTTCCTGTAGACTTAATGAATGGTATCGAGCACATGTTGATTTAAGTATTTGCACCTCCAGGGCCTGTTCCTTCCACTCCTCACTGACACCTACACACACTTCCTGTTCATTTCAATACAGTTAATGAATAATCTATCATAGGATACTGAAAAACAAGCTGACTTTAAGGGGTTAATCATTGTGGCAGTGTAGGAATTCTGACCGAATGTCTTCAGCATTACACAGTACAGAGCAGCTACAGGATATGGAACCAGAGTTCCTTATCACAGGAGAACATATCAGTAGCCTGGTGACCGGGCCAAACGGATTTCACGAAACGTCCTGTTAGCTTTCGCAAAAACTAAGCACCTCGGTGTTCTAACACAAGCGGCACACTTCAAAATCCCCCCCACCACACACACATCAGCATAGACTGTAAAATAATGGACAAAGCTTCTGTGACATCGTCACTCATAGGATTTCTGAAGAGTGAGTTTGAAGCTCAAATACGGAGGCTCCGGGCATCGTCATCTTGGCAGAGCCTGACTGTGCCTAACTCCTGGCTAGTCTATAAACGGAGAAAGGGGCGGGGACACGCCTACTAACCTCAAAGCTAACAAGCTAGCTATGCAAGCTAGCCAACAAGCTACTGGCTAAACTAAAAGAAGCTGCTCCATAAGACACAGACCATAACCTCAATGGCCAGTTTACCAAAAAAAAAAAAAAAAGGGGGGGGGGGGGGCCATGTAACTGTCCGATAAACATATTTGATTAACCCTTTGGTGACTGACCCCTTGAAAATGGTTCCTCCAGGAACCATGACGTTTCAGTTATCAAGACAACGGAAAAACTAAAATACAAATACAAATACAAGAGCATTTTGTTTTGTGCACAAGAGCATTGTGACGTATCTTTCTATTTTTGTATTTTAGTTTTTCCGTTGTCTTGACAACTGAAACGTCATCGTTCCTGGAGGAACCATTTTCAAGGGGTCAGTCACCAAAGTGAGTGTCGTCTTTTCGATCTTGATAAAAACAACATTAGCGATAATACTTCCCCCTGATAGCTTAGATGACTAACATTAGTTTGGTTAATAGCCAGCTTGCTAGTGATATAGCTAGCTAGGAGAGGCTGATAGCAGCTACTGTTAGATGGTCAGTCGATGATGGTCACATAGCACAGCGTATTTGACATGAAACAATCGACCAAACCCGCAATTTAGTTCAGAGATGTGTCTCTTGGTGAACGATTGACTGTTGCGACGTGAATCTTCATGCTGAATGGATATTATTTTTATGTCAAACTCCAAAAATGTCTTTTTTTTTAGTCGCTCACGCTGTCAAATTGTCACTCTGAGCCTAATTTACTGACCGTGAGACCCCGATGAGCTTCATCGGCAGCGACTACATCAAAAATATTGAAAGGTGAGTACAAACTACAATGGATATAAAAAGTGGACACGTCCCGTTAAAATCGTTTTTTCTGATGTAAAAAAAAAAAAAAAAAATGAGACCACGATAAATAATTTCAAAACTTTTCCCATCTTTAATGTGACCTATAACCTGTACAATTCAATTGAAAAACAAACAAATCTGTTTGGGGGAAAAACACAAAAATTTAAAACGTACAATAATCTGGTTGCATAAGTATGCACACCCTTAAACTAATACTTTGTTGAAGCACTTTTGGATTTAATTACAGCATTCAGTCTTTTTGGGTTCACACTTGCCATCAGTTAAAATGACTCCGATTAACCCCAAATAAAGTTCAGACATTTACTCGGTCGCATCCTCCAGCAAAAGCCAGGGTTCACAGAGAGCTTACAAAGCATCAAAGGGATCTCACTGTTGAAAGGTATCAGTCAGGAGAAGGGGACAAAAACATTTCCACGGCATTAGATATACCATGGAGCACAGTGAAGACCGTCATCAAGAAGTGGAGACAATATGGGACAACAGTGACATTACCGAGAACTGGACGTCTCTCCAAAATTGATGAAAAGACGAGATGAAAACTGGTCAGGGAGGCTGCCGAGAGGCCTACAGCAACACTGAAGGAGCTGCAGGAATTTCTGGCAAGTACTGGTTGTGTACTACATGTGACAACAATCTCCTGTATTCTTCATATGTCTGGACTATGAGGTAGGGTCAAAGAAAAACATCCAGGCCCGGCTAAATTTTGCAACAAAAATGCATCAACTCTCTCAAAAGCATGTGGGAAAATGTGTTATGGTCTGATGAAACCAAGGTTGAACTTTCTGGCCACAATTCCAAAAGGTATATTTGGCGCAAAAACATCACCAAAAGAACCCCATCCCCACGGTGAAGCATGGTGGTGGCAGCATCATGTTTTGGGGTTGTTTTTCTTCAGCTGGAACAGGGGCTTTAGTCAAGGAGGAAGGAATTATGAACAGTTCTAAACACCAGTCAATTTTGGCCAAAAACCTTCAGGTGTCTGCTAGAAAGCTGAAGATGAAGAGGAATTTCATCTTTCAGCACAACAATGACCCCAAAAAAGTTTTGGAACGGCCCAGCCAGAGCCCAGACCTAAATCCAATTGAAAATCTGTGGGGTGACCTGAAGAGCGCTGTGCACAAGAGACGCCCTCGCAATCTGACAGATTCGGAGCGCTTTTGCAAGGAAGAGTGGGCAAATATTGCCGAGTCTAGATGTGGCAGGCTGATAGACTCCGACCCAAAAAGACTGAATGCTGTAATTAAATCAAAAGGTGCTTCAACAAAGTATTAGTTTAAGGGTGTGCACACTTACGCAACCAGCTTATTGTACATTTTTTTAAATTTTTTTTATGTTTTTCCCCCGAACAGATTTGTTTGTTTTTCGGTTGAATTGTACAGGTTATAGGTCACATTAAAGGTGGGAAAAGTTTTTAAATTATTTATCATGGTCTCATTTTTTTTTTTTTACATCAAAAAAAAAAAAATTTTAACAGGACGTGCATACTTTTTCAGTGTTTTCCCCAGAAAAAAATTAAAGCCCTAAATTCTGGCATGATAATACACAGACAATTGAGCACCAAAGGCGCGAAGCGAAACTAGGGAGGCCCGGGGACATGGCCCTCCCGGAAAATTTTTTGAAAATAGATGCTCTCGGGTGCATTTTCAGGGTCTCTGAGAGGTTTTCGATCCATGATTATAGGATCGATTTTACCAGCGTTTCAATTATTTCTGACCTACAGTAAGTAGTATTAATGAAATTTCACCTTAAAGTTCAACATGCAAGTTAAACTGTTTTTTTATAGATTACTTTTACGCAATCCGATGAAGAGAATCGATCATCATGACCTCCTGTTGATCACAAAGGGATCTGAACCCAAGACCTGCCACCTTAAAATAAGTTGCTGTATTACTATAACTGTAATGATTTAGAATGTTTCGGATGCAATTACCGTAATATATGTAGAACTAAGATGCACTGAAAAGAAAAGTAAGGCAGCTGCATATTATAAAGTTTAAATTTTGGCACTTTATTAAATGGACTAGATTAAGATTAAAACACATTTAAAGGAAAAGAAAACTTAATTCATACATTTAAGTTTGCAGAAAGATAATGTACTTATAAACACATTCATGAAGAGAATTTGTTTATAAGTGTCAAATGTAGCATCATTTCGAATAATAACGATAAGCATATTTGGCAGTGTGATGTCACGGTGAGCCTTTAATGAAAGAATAATCCGGAGTCGTCTTTTGTGAAATGGATCCCAGTGATTTTGGATCACACTGCCAAAATGCTTATGAGTATTATTTGAAATTATGCTGTATTTGACACATTTGGACAACTTCACTTCGTGAGAGTGTTTATAAGTACATAATCTTTCTGCAAACCCAAACTAATAAATGAAGTTTTCTCCTCCTTTAAAGCAGATTAATTCTCCTTGGCTTTTTCTTGGCCCAATGTTGGGCGACCCTCTCATAGTCCATCTCGCTGTCATCCATGCTGATGTGGATCAAACTGTCCAGCGAGTCTTCTCCTCGCTTATTCCTCACTGGAGTCTTTATTCTCTTTAGGCAGGAGAAGCCTCATTCACAATCTAAACAGAAACAGGACAGTCTATCAAATAAATCAGTCGGCTTTGTCCGTCTGGTGCAGGACGACATCGGCAGCCAATGAGATCGCTTATAATGAATCGGAAAATTCCAGAATGTCTGATGTTTTCTTTCGATATTTTTATTGGACGGTTTGAACACGTGATCTTGACATAGCCAGCAGATTAGTTTGTTTACGTCATACCACACGGACATATTACTTTGACACAAACATTGGAAAAAAAGAACGCTTGTTTAACACAAATATCAAATCAATATGTAAATGATCTGTTATTTGCTCTGCTATGTATCTAGTTACTTGTGGGTAGGAAATTTAACGTATCGGTATAAAGCAGGGCTTTTCAAAGTGTGGGGCACGCCTCCCCTAGGGGGTGCCAGAGTTCTTCGGGGGGGGGCAACGTGAGGAAAAATAAACCAGAATAAGTTACTATTGCGGACGTTTAGCGAACTTCAGCTAGTCTTTGCCAGAGACAAAATGGATCGATTTTAGTACCTAAAGCTACAGTGAGTGAGGAGACAGAGTCTGGGCCAAGCAAAAAAAGAAGGAAGTATGACCACGATTATTTAAAGTTTGGATTTTCATGGGCTGGATCTGAAGATGCTCCACTGCCACAGTGTGTTGTCTGCCAAGAGGTGCTAGCTAACGATGCTATGAGATGTTCAAAATGTGTAAAACAAGATGTTTTTTAAAAAAGGCACAGATGTTTAAAATGTGTAAAAAAAAAAAAAGATGTTTTAAAAAGCACAGATGTTTAAAATGTGTAAAAAAAAGATGTTTTAAAAAAGCACAGATGTTTAAAATGTGTAAAAAATGTTTTAAAAAAGCACAGATGTTTAAAATGAGTAAAAAATGTTTTAAAAAAGCACAGATGTTTAAAATGTGTAAAAAAAGAGGTTTTAAAAAAGCACAGATGTTTAAAATGTGTAAAAAAAGAGGTTTTAAAAAAGCACAGATGTTTAAAATGTGTAAAAAAAAATGATGTTTTAAAAAAGCACAGATGTTTAAAATGTGTAAAAAAATGTTTTAAAAAAGCACAGATGTTTAAAATGTGTAAAAAAATGATGTTTTAAAAAAGCACAGATGTTTAAAATGTGTAAAAAAATGTTTTAAAAAAGCACAGATGTTTAAAATGTGTAAAAAAAGATGTTTTAAAAAAGCACAGATGTTTAAAATGTGTAAAAAAGAGGTTTTAAAAAAGCACAGATGTTTAAAATGTGTAAAAAAAGAGGTTTTAAAAAAGCACAGATGTTTAAAATGTGTAAAAAAAAGATGTTTTAAAAAAGCACAGATGTTTAAAATGTGTAAAAAAAGATGTTTTAAAAAAGCACAGATGTTTAAAATGTGTAAAAAAGAGGTTTTAAAAAAGCACAGATGTTTAAAATGTGTAAAAAAAGAGGTTTTAAAAAAGCACAGATGTTTAAAATGTGTAAAAAAGAGGTTTTAAAAAAGCACAGATGTTTAAAATGTGTAAAAAAAAGATGTTTTAAAAAAGCACAGATGTTTAAAATGTGTAAAAAAGAGGTTTTAAAAAAGCACAGATGTTTAAAATGTGTAAAAAAAGAGGTTTTAAAAAAGCACAGATGTTTAAAATGTGTAAAAAAGAGGTTTTAAAAAAGCACAGATGTTTAAAATGTGTAAAAAAAAGATGTTTTAAAAAAGCACAGATGTTTAAAATGTGTAAAAAAGAGGTTTTAAAAAAGCACAGATGTTTAAAATGTGTAAAAAAAAGTTTTAAAAAAAGCACAGATGTTTAAAATGTGTAAAAAAAAGATGTTTTAAAAAAGCACAGATGTTTAAAATGTGTAAAAAAAAGATGTTTTAAAAAAGCACAGATGTTTAAAATGTGTAAAAAATGTTTTAAAAAAGCACAGATGTTTAAAATGTGTAAAAAAGAGGTTTTAAAAAAGCACAGATGTTTAAAATGTGTAAAAAAAGAGGTTTTAAAAAAGCACAGATGTTTAAAATGTGTAAAAAAAAGATGTTTTAAAAAAGCACAGATGTTTAAAATGTGTAAAAAAAGATGTTTTAAAAAAGCACAGATGTTTAAAATGTGTAAAAAAGAGGTTTTAAAAAAGCACAGATGTTTAAAATGTGTAAAAAAAAAGAGGTTTTAAAAAAGCACAGATGTTTAAAATGTGTAAAAAAGAGGTTTTAAAAAAGCACAGATGTTTAAAATGTGTAAAAAAAAGTTTTAAAAAAAGCACAGATGTTTAAAATGTGTAAAAAAGAGGTTTTAAAAAAGCACAGATGTTTAAAATGTGTAAAAAAAAAGATGTTTTAAAAAAGCACAGATGTTTAAAATGTGTAAAAAATGTTTTAAAAAAGCACAGATGTTTAAAATGAGTAAAAAATGTTTTAAAAAAGCACAGATGTTTAAAATGTGTAAAAAAAAAGAGGTTTTAAAAAAGCACAGATGTTTAAAATGTGTAAAAAAAGAGGTTTTAAAAAAGCACAGATGTTTAAAATGTGTAAAAAAAGAGGTTTTAAAAAAGCACAGATGTTTAAAATGTGTAAAAAAAAATGATGTTTTAAAAAAGCACAGATGTTTAAAATGTGTAAAAAAATGTTTTAAAAAAGCACAGATGTTTAAAATGTGTAAAAAAATGATGTTTTAAAAAAGCACAGATGTTTAAAATGTGTAAAAAAATGTTTTAAAAAAGCACAGATGTTTAAAATGTGTAAAAAAAGATGTTTTAAAAAAGCACAGATGTTTAAAATGTGTAAAAAAGAGGTTTTAAAAAAGCACAGATGTTTAAAATGTGTAAAAAAAGAGGTTTTAAAAAAGCACAGATGTTTAAAATGTGTAAAAAAAAGATGTTTTAAAAAAGCACAGATGTTTAAAATGTGTAAAAAAAAGTTTTAAAAAAAGCACAGATGTTTAAAATGTGTAAAAAAGAGGTTTTAAAAAAGCACAGATGTTTAAAATGTGTAAAAAAAAGTTTTAAAAAAGCACAGATGTTTAAAATGTGTAAAAAATGTTTTAAAAAAGCACAGCTGTTTAAAATGTATAAAAGGAAAAAAATAATGTGTATAACAACCTTTTTTTTTAAAATACGAATGGAACATTAAGTATAGCAACAACAAAAATTGTAAGGGGGGGGCGCTGTTGTTTATTTGCTCTCTGGGGGGGCTGACTCTCCCACACTTTGAAAACCCCTGGTATAAATCCAAGCGTATCGGATTTTAACTAAAGCGACTAAGTGTATCGGCAGGCAGAGATACGCCAAAACGCTTTGGGGAAAACCATGCTTTTTATATCCACTCTAATAAAGCAAATTAAAGTCACTTACAGGTGTAGTAAGTAGTGTGTAAAAGTTGTGTTTGCATGGAAAAACTCCGAGACGAAAAGAAGCAAAGGTCCATGAATTATTTACATAAATCCATCATGGTGAACTTGGCTCGAGTTCTGAGGGAATGCACTGTAATGCCAGCTAGCAGCTAACAAGAGGACACAAACCCAGCTGTCACTCAAATCAGCCCCGCCCCTAATTACGCCTAAATGTATGACTCAATATAATTCAAATGGCTGAATTATATAAAAATTCACCCCTCCATACATACAGCGGTCATGTAAAGTTGGACATTTAAACATGGGGGGTCTATTGCCCCTTTTCCACCAAAGCAGTTCCAGGGCTGGTTCGGGGCCAGTGCTTAGTTTGGAACCGGGTTTTCTGTTTCCACTGACAAAGAACTGGCTCTGGGGACAGAAAAACCGGTTCCAGGCTAGCACCAACTCTCTGCTGGGCCAGAGGAAAGAGCCGCTAAACGTCAGCGGGGGGGCGGAGTTGTTAAGACCAACAACAATAACAAGACTGTGAAAGATGGCCATTTTTAAGCGCCGAGAAGCAGCAGCTGTACAAACGCGAAGTCATCCATTATTATTATTATTATTATTGTTGTTGCTGCTGCTGCTTCTTCCATGTTGTTTTTGCTTCAATATTCGCGCCAAGGTTTATGCAAGCGTAGCGACGTAACTGAGGTATACAGCGACGTAATGACGTGGCTTCCCTTAGCACCGCGAGCTATGGAAAAGCAAACTGGTTCTCAGCTGGCTCGCAAGTTGAACGAGTTGTGAACCAGCACCAGCACTGGCCCCGAACCAGCCCTGGAACTGATTTGGTGGAAAAGGGGTATATGGGAGTCGACTCACTTTTGGATCCAGCCTCAAGTGGCCATTTGAGGAACTGCAGATTATAGCACTTCCGCATTGGCTTGACTTTTCAGGAGCGGAGGCTGCCTCTTGGTTGTGATCTGGAAACTGACGGAATATAGTGCAGTGCAAAGTCGTCATACAGCACCGCTGCTCGCGCAACAACGCCGTTTAAACATATTTAGAGAAAATAAACACGTAAGCCAGACAGAAGATTTTCTCTTCCGTGAGATGTGAAGACTGAACACCATCTTACTGCTCAAACACTGTCCAACCTCATACGGACTTTTTGTTTAGGGTGTAAACGCAACACGCCACACGGGCTACCACACTTGTTTGCTTCCCTTGCTCTGTTTTAATGCACTTAACGAGCTGATTAACTCGCCATATCTTATTTCTAAGGATGACACCATTTTTTGATCCTGAAATGAGTAACCTGCTGAACATTTACTCAATCAGGTCCAGCGTGGAACATTTTACCCAGCTTACTCTGTGGCAAAACTTCATGCTGTAAGGCTCATTTTTATAATACCAGGTAGATTTTAATTTCACAGAAAAGAAAAGAAAAAAAAAAAACCCACATCTCGGTCACATTTTGCTAATCCGTTCCCATGATCCATTCCCTCGTTTTAGTTCAATTGTTGCGGCGTTTTAATAATTCCTTCCATCGTTTAACCAAATCACAGCCATGTTTTACTAATTTATGAACCAACTCTGTTAACAATTTATCAAGTGACTGCAAGGGGACGGCAAGAGGAACTAAATAAAAAGGAGCTAATCAGCTAATTGGTAAACCTGCGCTTGGCCATGATTTAACTAAAATCAGGGCGCGAATATATATTACGGGAACGATTTAGTAAAACAATCATGAGAGAGACATATTACACAGACATGAGTTTTCTTTTTTTTTAAAAGATATTTTTTGGGCTTTTTTCACCTTTATTGGATAGGACAGTGTAGAGACAGGAAATGAGCGGGAGAGATCGGGAAATGACCTCGGGCCGGAATCGAACCCGGGTCCCCGGATTTATGGTATGGCGCCTTATCCACCTGAGCCACGACGCCTCCGACATGAGTGTTTTCTCGGGAGTGTTTTTATTTTTCATCTGTCACTTGTGAGGAAATTGATGAATTGCTTTGATAAATTTGGGAACTTTTTTTATGAACGTGTCGATAAAATTAAAAAAAAAAAAAAATCACAGTCATGTTGGCTTGAAGATATGAAGTTTATCTTCTTGTGTTGAAAAACTCGCATTTTTCATATGAAATACATCGCGGACCTGAGTGACGTATTTCCCGATATTTCACTCCGATGAGGTCACTCCCAGTGTTGTCCCGCTGACTGGATGCGTGTTGTCAAAACGGCAAACCGGTTCAGAATTAAAATTATTTTAATAAACTTGCTTATATTTTTTGTGGATGTGTCCATATAATATAAAGAACGTTACACGTTAATGAAAAGAACGTTAAGGGTTGTTTTACAATCAGGGTATGCAAGCTAAAAATCACATTTAACACTTATTACATCTTCAATATCAAAAGGCTTGACTAAATAAACTTGGTTGTTTATTGTAGCCCTGTGATAGCTCTATTTACCATGCAAAAAAAATTTGGTGATAACGTTATTTTTGGTGAATGTATGGCAATATATGTCATATTTAGCAAAATTACCCCTGTCATTTAGAAAAAGTGCTTTTTTGACCACAGGTAGCTCCAAAAGGGATGCACTTACATCATTCTTTATACCATAAAACACATATTTGGTTCCATATCATTGGAAACATAGTTAAGTTTTAATGTTGAATGCCAGTAAGTTTTCAGACTATTTTGATCAAATTAGTATGTAATTGTGTCAAAAAAAAAAGTCCTCTCCGAGACAGCTAATTTAATTTCAATATAAAATAACATATCTAAAATGATTATTTTCATCCTAAAATGTGGTCAAGATATTGGGACATAAATATTAGAGACAACTAACACAAAGCTTACAGCCTTATATTTAAAAGCACTATGGAAGTAGTGGATTCTGAACTGCCAAAAAAAAAAACGTCCTCTCCGAGAATCACTTCATTTGTTTCTCCCAGCCCTGCTTAAAGCTACACTTAATCTTCTTTATCTTATAGCAGATTACACAAAACTACCATACACACATGTCAAAAAATGACCTGAAATCTGTTCTTTAACTTGTCCTTCACTTAAAAACTGGTACAAGAACCAGTTTGAATCAATTTGAATTTTGGACCCCTGTGACACAAACTTTGTACCCTGATTGTAAAACAACCTTTATCAGCTATAAATACATAACCAGAGTGCTCTGAGAGCACAATATCCCCCGCTGGCAACTATATCTACACTACAAGTGTTGTATTAATACAACACCCTCATGAAATTGTCGAAGTACAAGTTTGGTAATCAAGGGTCATAACTCTGGTGAAATGCGACCGAATTGAACAAAGTTGTAATATGCACATTACCGACATATAGCAAAGCCTTTTGCAAAGCTGCGGAAAATTCCTGCAAAAATTGAGGGAGGAGTTGATTTCAGAAGACGAGCACACTTTCGTGAAATTGTCAAAGTACAAGTTTGGAAATCAAGGACTGTAACTCTGGTAAAATGCGACTGAATTGAATGAAATTACAATATGTGTATTACAGACATTTAACAAAATCCCGTCAAGTTTCATGAAGTTCCTTCAAAAATTGTGAGAGGAATTGATTTCAGAAAGTGAGCACCCTTCCCTGGATGGACATCGCCACGACATAATCGCTCCTTTGGGCCTTTCGGCCAGCGGGGGTATTAAAACAAAAAACAAAACAAAAACCATTATGCCAAATTACATGAAATTCCTCAAAAATTGAGAGAGGAGTTGATTTCAGAAGGTGAGTACCCTTCCCCGGGATGGACGTACGGACAATTGCCATGACATAATCCCCCTTCGGGCCTTTCAGCCAGTGGGGTATAAAAGCTTTCTGCCAAATTACATGAAATTCCTCCAAAAATTGTGAGAGGAGTTGATTTCAGAAGGTGAATACCCTTCCCGGGACAAACAGATGGACATTGCCATGACATAATCCCCCTTCGGGCCTTTCAGCCAGCCGGGGGATTAAAACAAAAAACAACACCACCTTTTTGCCAAATTACATGAAATTTCTCAAAAATTGAGAGAGGAGTTGATTTCAGAAAGTGAGCACCCTTCCCTGGACAGACATCGCCACGACAATCACCCCTTCGGGCCTTTCGGCCAGCGGAGGGATTAAAACAAAAAACAACACCTTTTTGCCAAATTACATGAAATTCCTCAAAAATTGAGAGAGGAGTTGATTTCAGAAGGTGATTACCCTTCCTGGGACAGACAGACGGACGGACAGATGGACATTGCCACGACATAATCCCCCTTCGGGCCTTTCAGCCAGCGGGGGAATAAAAACTTTTGGCCAAATTACATGAAATTCCTCCAAAAATTGTGAGAGGAGTTAATTTCAGAAGGTGAGTACCCTTCCCGGGATGGATGTACGGACGGACGGACAGACAGACGGACAATCGCCATGACATAATCCTCCTTCGGACCTTTCAGCCAGTGGGGTATAAAAGCTTTTTGCCAAATTACATGAAATTCCTCCAAAAATTGTGAGAGGCCTTGATTTCTGAAGGTGAATACCCTTCCCGGGACGGACAGATGGACATTGCCATGACATAATCCTCCTTCGGGCCTTTCAGCCAGTGGGGTATAAAAGCTTTTTGCCAAATTACATGAAATTCCTCCAAAAATTGTGAGAGGCCTTGATTTCTGAAGGTGAATACCCTTCCCGGGACAAACAGATGGACATTGCCATGACATAATCCTCCTTCGGGCCTTTCAGCCAGTGGGGTATAAAAGCTTTTTGCCAAATTACATGAAATTCCTCCAAAAATTGTGAGAGGCCTTGATTTCAGAAGGTGAATACCCTTCCCGGGACGGACAGATGGACATTGCCATGACATAATCCCCCTTCGGGCCTTTCGGCCAGCTGGGGTATAAAAGCTTTTTGCCAAATTACATGAAATTCCTCCAAAAATTGTGAGAGGCGTTAATTTCAGAAGGTGAGTACCCTTCCCGGGATGGATGGATGGATGGATGGACGGACGGACAGACAGACGGACATCGCCACGACATAATCCCCCTTCGGGCCTTTTGGCCAGCGGGGTATAAAAGCTTTTTGCCAAATTACATGAAATTCCTCCAAAAATTGTGAGAGGCGTTAATTTCAGAAGGTGAGTACCCTTCCCGGGATGGATGGATGGACGGACGGACAATCGCCATGACATAATCCCCCTTCGGGCCTTTCAGCCAGTGGGGTATAAAAACTTTTTGCCAAATTACATGAAATTCCTCAAAAAATTGTGAGAGGAGTTGATTTCAGAAGGTGAGTACCCTTCCCGGGATGGATGGATGGACGGACGGACAGACAGACGGACATTGCCACGACATAATCCCCCTTCGGGCCTTTTGGCCAGCGGGGTATAAAAGCTTTTTGCCAAATTACATGAAATTCCTCCAAAAATTGTGAGAGGCCTTGATTTCAGAAGGTGAGTACCCTTCCCGGGACGGACAGATGGACATTGCCACGACATAATCCCCCTTCGGGCCTTTTGGCCAGCGGGGGATAAAAACCATGATGGGTCGTTCTTTAGTAAATGTTTTATTCTTACACCAAATTGCTATGGTGTAAGCAGAATAAAACACTCGGAAACATGCTGCCGTTATTTGTAACGGTAACTCCGCTTCAGTCCAGGTCCCACCACACAGTTGCTGCTTATTTTCCTATAACGGCACACTGCCGAGAACTGTTCTCAGGTGTACGTAATCCTGACTTACAACACCTTTGTTATTCCATACTTTTGAGAACAATTCATCCCTGAGAGCTGAGAAAATAATGTACTAGTTCACACAGGTAGCAGAAGGTTGTCGAAGGCATCGTGGTGTAGGAGAGTAAATATAAATGCTCACTTCAGTGCAGGATAAAATTACATCTTTATAGTTTTGAGATGACCTCCGCTGTATTTTCTCTTCGGACTTCCTCCTTCCTGTTGATGGATGTCTGGTTAAAAAAAATCCAATCGGTGTTTTGCTGACCGCTGAACTCTTACACTTCCAGACTGCTAACAATTCGTTCGAGTTACTCTGTATGAAAGATGAAATTATTTATCGTGTTCATGTGAAGTTTGAGTGCACTTCCTTTCAACGATTTTGAACAAAATGCAACAACACCTTGCCGGTTTTCTTAAACTTAAACCTTTATTCGTCACATGCAACCTTCAAGCACAGTGAGATTCATCCTCTGCATTTAACCCATCTGAAGCAGTGAACACACGCGCACACACCCAGAGCAGTGGGCAGCCATACTAGAGCGCCCGGGGAGCAGTCAGGGGTTCGGTACCTTGCTCAAGGGCACTTCAGCCCAAGGCCGCCTCACGTCAACCTAACTGCATGTCTTTGCGGGAAACCGGAGCACCCGGAGGAAACCCACGCAGACACGGGGAGAACATGCAAACTCCACACAGAAAGGCCCTCGCCGGCCGCTGGGTTCGAACCCAGAACCTTCTTGCTGTGAGGCGACCGCGCTAACCACTACACTGACATATACACGGTACTGTGCAAAAGTCTTAGGCACCCTATTGTTTTTTTTTACTACAAACTTTGTTATAGACTTTTACTTTATCACTTCTACATTATCAAGTCCGTACAAAAAAAAAAAAAAAAAAAAGATATTTTAGATTTCCAAACATTAGTTTTCTAGCACAACATTAAACGTTACAGGAAAATGCTTGGGTGTTAGGAAAGAAAGCGACATATTACATAACGGAGCGTTTTCCAGACAGAAACATAATGAAGGCTACTGGGTCACATCACATCACACACATTATCTCTAGCCGCTTTATCCTTCTACAGGGTCGCAGGCAAGCTGGAGCCTATCCCAGCTGACTACGGGCGAAAGGCAGGGTACACCCTGGACAAGTCGCCAGGTCATCACAGGGCTGACACATAGACACAGACAACCATTCACACTCACATTCACACCTACGGTCAATTTAGAGTCACCAGTTAACCTAACCTGCATGTCTTTGGACTGTGGGGGAAACCGGAGCACCCGGAGGAAACCCACGCGGACACGGGGAGAACATGCAAACTCCACACAGAAAGGCCCTCGCCGGCCCCGGGGCTCGAACCCAGGACCTTCTTGCTGTGAGGCGACAGCGCTAACCACTACACCACCGTGCCGCCCGGCTACTGGGTTTCGCTGCAAAATTAAAGGAAATGAACCGTCAAATACGAATTTGCTTGTAATTTAGTGGCTAAGACAGAGCATCGGTCAAAATACATGTATGCCGCTGGATTTATCTGCACTGCTATAAGGATACCATGAAAAGTCAAAGTGAGGCTGTGGGATTGATGATGCCGGATCCAGGCGAGGCAAGGCGAGGCCCCACCATTTGCTAACCGCATGGTCTACTGTGGTGATTTTGCTTGCGATTTTTCTCGTATTTAACATGTTGGTATCGGTCCATGCTCACCGTCACCGTTGGCAGGTCCGGGTAATTCTTCATCAGATGACTCCCTTCGTCTTGTCGAAACGTGTCGCCTTTTAAACTCATGGCTTCGCTACTTTAAACCAGGGCTTTGAACCGGTTCAAGGAACGAAAACGAAAACCGGGAACTTTTTCTATTTCACATGGAACAGAAACGAAACCAGAAACTTTATTATTTTTTATGTTCCGGAACAGAAACGCTTATTAAAAATAATGGTAACCGGTTAATACCGGTTTTTATTTCATTCCTCAAAGTTTCTGTAGCCTACAAATAAAAAAGTCATTCTTCTCCTGCGCAAGTTTCTATGACCCGCTGGGGTTCACTTCCTGTGTGACGTTCGCTGACTGAATGGAGAGAGCGGTAGGGTGGACTGCTATCACTTCTCCACATCTTAAATAAGAGGTAAATATTGCAGTCTATCGTTATTCAAAAACGTCAATTTCAAACACGATATCAATATATTTGTCCACGTTAATGAGAGGCTCGCGAACATTAAATGACGTTAACCTCTGTTAGCCTATCAATGCATACAGGGCTTTCCACTAAGGCTCATACTAGCCAGCCATGACAAATAAGTAGCCAGCCGGGGGGTGGGGTGGGGGGTTAAACACAAAATAAACCCCGCCGAGTGCGCGCGTGCGCACACTACTGCCTCCGCTGAGTGCGCGCACACCGCATGTCGGGGCTGCGGATCAGCGAAGTCGGCGGGGAATTTGTGGTTATCATCAGTACAAACAGTGCGAATCACAACTTAAATGAGTGCGGTTCAGTTTGACATTGTCAGTCTGTTAGATAAACATTTAATTTTATTAAAATTGAAAATTAATATTTAGAACCTGTGGGCTACAAAAATAATAGTCATTAAAGTAGCCGGCTGGACTTAGTTGTGTGCCGGCTGTATGGCCGGCAGCCGGCGCCTGTGGAAAGCCCTGCATAGGGCCTGACTAGCCTTTGGTAACACACTAAACGAATTATCTTTCATTTTTGGCACTTTTTCTGTTTGTGTAGATGGGAAGACATACTGAGAATCCAAATCGCCAACATTTGAAATAATTGTTTTGAATTATTTCTTGTCTTATTTAATGAAGGTTGTAATAGAATTAGCCTACATTTGGCTTAAGCTGGATGAGACCGAGACATAATTTTATAGCCATTTGTTAAACAGCTGACAGGGAACGTAATTAACCGTTCCGGGAACAAAATTTTTTTGTTCTAACTGGTTCGGGAACATCTATTTAAAGGTGGAACCCAAAACCGGAAACGTTAAAATTCCGTTTCTGTTCGGAACGAACCAATAGGGAAAAAATTCTGGTTCAAAGCCCTGCTTTAAACTGGGATAACCGATTTCTCGTCACTCTGGATTCCGTGTTATTGAGAGTATTTTACTTTCGGCTTCTTGCACGCATTAAAAGTTAGTGGTAGGTTGTTTTTATAGTCTATATTGGCTACGGCATATCACTCACTCACTTTCGCGATATATGCGCGCTCCCACGGGAAGCGACTCTGACTGCGGCGGTTGAATGAAAGCGTTCCTTATAAATTACGCATTTCTCTATGTTTATTCCACTTCAGACACACGGTCCTAGAATTGATAATGGTGACTAGACTCGGTTCGTTTTCAGCGATCGTTTCCTTTAAGAAGCGTGTGTGACAGTCAAAGTGTCCAGAAGAACTGCGGCTGGTTCTGGAAGATGCTCAGTAAAACCTACAGCTCATTTCCGCATAAAACTGCACTCACTGTACCCGAGACTAAAGCAAAGGGTCGTTTCACACCAAATACTGACTTTGTTTCATTTATTATGGCTTACTGATTACTGTTTATAGTATTTTTTAATGCTGAAACATTTAATTTCATTATTTTGAAGCTATTTTTTGGTCTACAGCCGAAGACTTTTGCAAAATACTGTATTTCACTCTGACGTCGTCACTCCCAGCGTTTTCCCACTGACCAGGCACGCATCGTCAAAATGGCGAACCGGTTCAAAATTAAAATTCTTTTCATGAACTTGTGTCTCACACCAAATACTGACTTTTTTCACGCATTACTGCTTACTGATCTTTATGGTATATATGGGTCCGTCTCAGAAACTGGGTACTGTGGGGGTCCCCCACTAAATATACTCACAGTCAATAAACTATACGGTTTTGAATGGTGATGTTGGTTTTAATTTGAAATAAAATGATGAAAGAAATAATACAGATAAAACTAAATCTTTGATGTGAATATTCTATTCAGAATTTGGCAAAAATTCTGCAAATTTGTGGAAAAATGGTGGCTTGATCTGGGACATGATAAATGGTTGACTACATCGCATTCCCTTAAAAAGGCTGTAGTCCACTGAAAAGTCTACAGTTATCACTAATTGTATTTTAAGTTGTAACTTTAAGGATTGGTGCGCTCACAGAATAATCATAACCGTAATAAAACATCATGCAAAATATCTGATCATCGTTGTAACTCTGTTTTCCGCAGACCCAAACCCAATACGATCGTGTGTTTTGATCTAAACGGAAAGCCTCAGGGTCGAGGTCACAACCTCACCAAAAGTAGGAACTTAAAATCACTACGCCATATAAAAATTTAGTTATAAATCTGCGATTTTGTTTTTTAAAACGAAAGCTGAAAGTTAGGTATAGAATATGTTTCTTACAGAATATGTTACGATGGTAGCTGGTCTTGTATGAATTTCTGAGCTATAAAATGAGTCGTGGTCTATTTTTTACCGTAGCGTGTTATTTGTGTGCGGGGAAGGACACACATTAACAATTTGCATGTGTAGAATGGAATTTTCCACTCCAACAGTTAGAAGTTGATCGTGCTTCCATTTGTGGTCTTTCTGTTACGCGGGTGATCTGTTCGGACGTTATCACTGAAAAGCTGAGTTTTGACAGTTTTATTTTGTTTTAGTCTTGCAGTATAAGGCAATAGAATGTTTCTTTTTCATCTTACTTTCATATTTCGTAGCGTTTGCGTATTTTTGGCCAATATTTTGCAACCATGGTCAATTTAGATCAAACTTTTGATAGAATCTACAGCCAGTCATTTTGCCCTGCCCCCGCCTCGCGCTCCGTCCGGTGCGGTAGTGATGTCCCGTTGCTCGCGTGCCGCAGCAGAGACCCGCGCGACCTTCAGCCGGTACAGTCGCTGTTCTTTTACCACCGCCGTTATTCTCATCTTTCCGGTGTGTTCTTGATTTTTCCATTGTGTCCTATTTCGCCATATCAAATACCCAAACTGTATCATATTATTCATATTTAAGTGAATAATCAATTCAGTCATCATAACTTGGCATTTTTAACCCAAGCGATCAAAAAGAGGAAATTTATTCAATATTTTCACTCATCTGTGAAGGAGGGGCTTTAATTCTTCATGATGGAGTTATTTTATATGGAAATCAATTTTACAAAAGCATTTGAATTGTAATAAAAAAAAAAAAATGTTCCACAGTGGAGGCCAGATAAAGCAAGATGCTTTCTTTACTCTTATTAAACATGACAAAAGAAACAGAGTGTTAGGCAAATGCGCAAAAAAAAAAGTAAAATTAGAAAATTTATTTTTTGACCATAATGTCCCAAATGAGAGAGCAGTTTTGCGCACTCTGATCATCTACTACTACTAGGATATCAGCTCATATACCGTGAGTAGAGAAAAACAAAATGGCGGAGCGTGTTGCTGAACCAACCAAGGATTAAATAAAAACTCTACTCGAAAGCAAAACCCCCAAAATTATCACGTATTAAAAAGAAACAGAAATAGCTAAAAGAATATAGTTTCTCCCCCCAAACAGCTCCTGTTCCACACTCCAGCCCAGTCGGTGGCAGTAATGAACCTTTAAGTTGGTTTGCCAACCGCCAAAAAACCTTAAAGAAGAAACCCCCAAAAATACAAAAAAAAAAAAAGGCAACAAAATATGAAATAAAAGTATTTGATGGTAAGAATCAGTGCTTTAAGTGGAAAAAACTAAGTGCTGGTACTCCCCATATTCACCTGCTGGCAAATGAGTCGGGCGGTCGGCATCAGCCGATCATCAAGTAATACATTCTGAATTTCTACAGTAAATAAAAAATACGAAGACGAGGCCGATTTTCACTAAATTAATTTATTAAACAAACTACTTCAATCATGTTCTTGTCTCTTGTCCTCATTTTCTGCCGCAGTAGAATTTGACCGTCGAAGCGCTGCGTCGTCATCCGACTCCGTTTCCACTCTCATCCTCTTTGTGCCCTTTTGTATCCATGCCAACGTTACGGTCCCGTTTTCGCTTTTTTTTTTCTCCCCGTTTGTTGTTTCTGACTTCTCTGTGAAAAAGCGAGTGAGCGTCACGTAGTCCTGCGAGCGTCGTGTAGTGCACCCTGGGTAATGTAGTTAAAATGTCATAATGAATCGCTAAGAGACACTCTGATACGGAGAGGACAGGAAACGGTACTGTGAGCTTGTGAGAAGTCCTGGTACGCCAGGGGTTAAAATCTAGACGTGGCGGTACTGCGTACTGGTGCGTACCGGCTATCAGCTCGTGAATAGAGAAAAACAAAATGGCGGAGCATGTTACTCAACCAACCGAGAACGAAATAAAAACTCGACTCGAAAAAACAAAACCTCAAAAAAAAAAAAGCAGCAAAATATGGAATAAAGGTATTTGACAGTAAGAGCATATATATTTTTTTAATTTTTCAAGAATTATTATTATCGCATTTTTCACAAATTGCTCCCGTCATTTCGCCAGTTTGTTGACGTTCTAAGCGGAAATTATTTCGTCGGACGTTTTGTATAAAATTTTTATTGATCGAATTTGCAAAAAAATTAAAATGCTCCGTTTTTCAAAATCCAGTGAATGTAGATAGAACAAAACAGTTATTCCACTCAATCGCGTCGTACACCGCTTATAGATATCAGCGCATATACTATACACAGGGTTAGTCAAAATTATGTGAACACTAATGGATTATTTTTCTCCTGAACGTGTGGTGCGCCGTGACCGCTCCTGGCGTAATTGGATCCTGCTTTTTTGACGCCCCAACAGTGACGTCAGACGTCCACTTACAGATGATACAGTGGATGAACTTCCGCTACAGATCCGATTGGCGCTGTATTTCCAACAGGATGGCGCACCGCCACAATTTGGCCGTACTGTTCATGCTTATCTCAACCACACGTTTCCACGTCGATGGATGGGTCGCGGTGGACCGTCGCCGTGACCTCCACCCTCCCCTGACTTGACGCCCTGTGATTTCTGGTTATGGGGTTTGGTGAAGGAGCACGTATACGGGTATAGCAGGAAAGTTCATGATATCAATGACCTCAAGGACAGAATAAGGACTGTGGTATCATCTATTCCCCACGAAATGTGTCCCCAGGCTTTAAATGATACTGTTGCTCGCTGTTTTCTGTGTTGAACACGATGGCGAACAGGTTGAGACCGTCCTGTAAACCATCTTGCACATATGATGTATGTTTTGTGAATAAATGGTTACCATTTAAGCGTTAACATCATTTTGACTAACCCTGTGTGTGTGTGTGTGTGTGTGTGTGTATTTTATATATAATTTTTAAAAAATTAATTAACTTTTTTTTTTTTTTCCTGTGTCATGAGTGGGGGCTCCATACAGTTCTGGAATTTAAAGGAGACCTGACGGCAAATTTTTTATCATCAAAATTCTATTTCTCATTTTATTAAATATCGGAAAGCGTTTCTGATCGCTATTTTGTCGCTGCTATAGCAAGTTATGAGTGTTTGAAATATGCTCTGTAATACAATATATCAAAGCAATGGCCGTAAACGAGATTCGTTGAGACCTGTGCGAGACATCGTAGGACGGAAGTAAAACATACAGCGCAAATCAAAGTGACCGACGTCTGCCGACGTTGTCAAAAGACATGTGCGCGCCCTCTTTCGAACGCTGGCGTGATCAAGCCGGAAGTTTTGTTAGTTTTGATAGCGATCAGGCAGTAATCGTCATTTAAACTCGTTTTTGTGCAATACTTCGTTTGGGGGGGGGAGTTTTCACGCTTCAAAGTCTCGCACAAGTCTCATGAAGATCGCGCGGATAAGCGACGCCTGCCGTGGACCAAAGGGACTAAATTCAACACGCCTAAAAACCGAACAGGCCAATAAGTAGAATATTTAATTGCCAATACGAGTCAGGGCGGCACGGTGGTGTAGTGATTAGCGCTGTCGCCTCACAGCGAGAAGGTCCGGGTTCGAGCCCCGTGGCCGGCGAGGGCCTTTCTGTGCGGAGTTTGCATGTTCTCCCCGTGTCCGCGTGGGTTTCCTCCGGGTGCTCCGGTTTCCCCCACAGTCCAAAGACATGCAGGTTAGGTTAACTGGTGACTCTAAATTGACCGTAGGTGTGAATGTGAGTGTGAATGGTTGTCTGTGTCTATGTGTCAGCCCTGTGATGACCTGGCAACTTGTCCAGGGTGTACCCCGCCTTTCGCCATAGTCAGCTGGGATAGGCTCCAGCTCGCCTGCGACCCTGTAGGACAGGATAAAGCGGCTAGAGATAATGAGATGAGATGAGACAATACGAGTCACGATATAAGGTTACTAAAACCGAAAACGTCATTGAATAACATGTTAATTAAGAAATAAAGCGAGTTTAAAAATGACTCCAGTTCTCCTTTAAGAAAAATAAAAACCCAACCCTTTGTTCAAGTGTTCCTGCGCATTCAGTGACTGATATAATCTGACCATCAGCAGCAATATGCAGGCCGACCCCCAGACACTTCTCTCACCTCACCAGCGTGTGCTGAGAGCAGTGAACTCGCAGGACTGAGTTTTACGTTTGTGTGTTATGAGATGACTCACTGTAGAAATATGCTGGAGTTCCTCCTCTTGATATTTTCACGGAGCACCGTTTGCAGTCTGCTTTATTTCACCTGCCATCGTTAATCATTATGCATGTCCGGATTAGCCTACTGTTATCTCGTGTCGTCTGTTCATTAACATCTCCAGTGGTATTGTATGTTGGTATCGGGGCATTTTTTTTTTTTTAAATGAATGCACTTAGTTTCACTGGGAGTTCACCAGTAGTACTGATGTATCTGTAGTTATTACTGAGGCATGGGAGCGTTTACTTGTCTGGTGAACTCGCTAATGAATTTCTGCCTATAGATAATTAAACGATATCTAAAACCCTAGACACGCCCCTTACCACTGGAGCGAATGCAAAGTATGGTGATGAGAGTGTACATGTGGTGTGTGTGTGTGTGTACCTGTAGTAGTAGGGGCAGTTTTTGCGTTCTCCTCCTTCGCTGGTGACGGAGTTGACGAGGTGCTCGGTGTCCGTGCTTACCAGCTTGACCGAGTGGATGGTGAGGTGTTGATTCAGGTTGGCACGGCACTTCGCTGCGTACGGACACAGGTGACACTTGTACTTCCTCTCTTCTGAGGAAACACACAGGGGGAATCGTGCACACGTGAGCGCGGATATAAACATACACACAGCCTACGAGTTTGCTGACTGCTAATAATAACCAAGCTAAGCGCAGAGTCTTTATGAAAATTCATTTTTCTTACACCACACACACACACACACACACACACACACATATAATTAACTCAACTCCGTCATAATCTAAGGCTTTATTAAATTAAGTAAATACAAAGAACCTGCACATTATTTGATCTATCAAATAATATAAGAGCCATTCCACCGAATCGGTGCCGTTTCCGTCCCTAGAAAATTATATGTATAAATGCACATAAAAATGTACTTTAAAATGCATTTCCTTATTACGCAGAATGTCCTGCACATTGATCTGATTTCAAATTTAAGATATATAATTGTAAGGATTAATAAAAACTACCTAAAACACTGAAAAATAGCATGTGTTAGCTGTCCCTGCACTCTAACTTTATACTTAACTATGAAATATTATGATTAAAATCCTTCAAAAACAGGATTTCTTTTGCACTGTTGTGTCACTCCATATCCTATCCATGGTTTAAATATATTTTTTTCATAAGAAATCCACAATATCTTAGTTAAAATACACATTTTAGTCGTGTCCCTGGGTTTTCACTCAGTCCTGTTACCCAAACATCTGACAAATTTGGAACATTCCATAAATCACATGCTCAACAGGAAGTTACATCAGTTGTGTCTTCTGAAGGCCATGGGAAGACCAAAAATTAGTTCTCTCATTTACTTTTCTGTATATTTGATGATTTTTTAACTTTGACTGATAAGGTCAATGTCAACATACTGTCCTGTTACTTAAATTATTTCTTAGATGATATTTGTTTATTTTAAAAATATAGATTTTTGGTAAATCACTAGAATGTGCTAAGTGTGGTCATGCTATTAGAGATGACACCATGTGGCTTAATTCCATGCATTAGCTAATCCTAGGCTAAAAACTCAGTCCTGTTACTTTCAGAGTTTTGGCAACAGGACTGAAAAAAAAATGCAGCCATCTTTGACTTCCAAACCTTGTAACGTAGCCTGAGGTTGACCAATACACATTTTGAATAGTTAAATATGTGTGTTATTATAGTCAGTGTTGAAAAGATATAACAATTTAAGTTTAATTTGGGAGTGGTACAACAAGCAAATGGCACCCATTCGGTGGAATGTCCCATAACTTATTTGTTTCTGATACACCTGAAAATGAGTCAAGTCGTCTCCAGAAGACTAGACAAGACTTTCCTGGCGCTGATGTGCAAACTCGTCCGTAAACAGTCCGAAAGATCAGCTTCGAATGGAAACCCGAACTCTTCTGGGTGATCAAACGGAGTGAAGTGTGTTGAAAGGATGTTCGGTGCGAGAATAGTGTCAATACGAGTCCTTGAGCGCAGGTCATCTGTCTTTACGATTACAGCAGCAGGTAGAAATCATCATGGTACAGGATCCAGGATGGATCCCAAGATCTGTCATGGAAGTTTACTGCAGGCTTCCAGTTCACAGTTTGACAGAACACAGTTGTCCACTTCCACCTAGAGATCATACTGGAGGTCTAACGTTTCCGAAAAGTTAAAAGACGGTCTTCACAACCCAAAATCTTTTCAGTAGAATTATTCCACCAGAAGCTCATCTGGCCTGCCATTAGAACCACCATGACGACCAAAACATCAAACAGAACTGAAATGTGATGATGTAAGACAGGACCAACCTCAAGGACAAACTGTTTACAGCAGGAAAATCAGCAAAGGACTACATTTTGTTCCCTGAGGCTGAATTCGCATGATAAACGAGACAGGACATACAATTCTAGTTAGAAGAAAATTTGTGAAGTTGACCTAATTATTGATTTGTTAGCAAAAAAACAAAACAAAAAAAACAAAAAAAATCGACCAAGTTTTGTGCAGAAGGTCGAGTTCTTTCAAACAAAACAATCAAAACTGAAATCCATTGAGAACTGAGGAAGGGAGGAGACACGATTTAACTGAAAATAAACAAATTAAAAAAACAACAACAAACAACCAAGTTTTGTTCCCTGAAGGACGATCGAACCAAACGATCGGAACTGGAATCAGATGAGAAATCAGAGAGGAGATACAATTCTAATGAGAAGTAGGGCTGTGCGATATATCGAATATACTCGATATATCGCCGAAAATTCTGTGCGATACATAAAATTATTATATCGCAACTATCGAGTATTTTATGGTCATATTCCGACTTGCGTTCATTTCGTGTTTGTTTAAAACCTTTCCCGGTGGTTTTCTCCCTGTCCCTCAGGCAGTAATGTGAGAGGCTGCCTAAGGGTAAAGAAAACAATAACGTCACGCACTCGCCAACCAATCCCGGGCGACATCTCGGTGCTGAAAGGAACTTCCGGGAAGATTTTCTAGTTTCGGTTGTGTTGCCAGATTGGGCGGTTTTAAGTGCGTTTTGGCAGGTTTTGAACATATTTTGGGCTGGAAAACGTCAGCAGTATCTGGCAACACTGCCGGCGGGAAGATTTCCTGGTTTCGGTTTACAGCGCTGACTCAGTTCGTGCAATCGCTGGTGTTGCATAGGCTACCGTGTAAGCTCTGTCAATTTCAGCGACACATTAAAAATGGAAGCGGACGAATTGGTTCCTAAAAGAACTAGTAAGGGGTCGGTCATTCAGCATTTTTTTTGGATATCACGAGGAGGGCGTGGAACAGCAAATGCCAGTTTGTAAAATGTGCAAAAAAAAACCTGTCATCACGAAAGGCAATACCGGAATTCTACACATCTGAGAGGCAGAGCCAGAAAACATTCAGTTCAAAAGTGTGCAAAGAGAAAAATGACGTTTTGCAGATCTCTCTCTTCTCTCCCTCAATCTCTCTCTCTATTGTGAATGTTCCAGTGGTTCTCAGTAGTCAGGTTAATAGCTTGGAGATCTATTTTTTAAAATAATTTAATGAATGAGCACTTTTCTTATTTAGGCTAAATGTCCTTCTCAGTGTTGAGCTGCACTTTATTGGTTTGAGCTCTGAGCAGCTCTGTATTGTTTTGCCCCTTTGTTGCAATTTTCAAGATTGTTTTTGCAGTTTGTGCCACATCTTTGTTGAATAAAAAATAGTCTTATTTCAGTTCAATTGCGATTAATCACTAACATGAACATTTAAAATGTGTTGTTGAAAACCACGTGTAAAGTTAACCAAGAATGTTATTTAATCTGCAGGGATTGTAGTGAAAACAGTAAAGAGTAAAAGTTAGATTTCATGGGGTCCTTTAGAGGAGATTTAAATATATCGAGATATATATCGTACATCGTGAAATGGAGAAAATGTATCGGGATATTCATTTTTTCCCATATCGCACAGCCCTAATGAGAAGTCCCAAAATTTTGTTAAGTTGACCTAATTAGTAATTTGTTAGCAAAAATCGACTATTGCTGGGTTTCGCGTGATGTCACAGCCACCTCATTAGTTATTCGAAACTTTATCTGGTGCTCTACCAAAGCTCAGTTGACAAAGCGTTTGTACGGAAAAGGTGCACTGCTCTCATTAAAAATGCTTTACGCTTGCGTTGTTTTAGGTTGTTCGGATCGATCAAACCGTGAAAGCGATAAAAGTTTCTTCAGGGTTCCCCGTGAACTAATAAAAAAGGGTGAACGAGCACAGGATTTCACAAAAAGACGTCGAGAAAGGTGGGTTTTGAACCTCTGACTGAAATCGAAGGGAGCCGAGTCGAAGCATGCTCGAGTTTCACTTGGTGAAAGGTTTGTATTTCCCTCTCAGCTATATGTTAGTGTTTTCCAAGTACTTTTCTTGCTATGTGTCATTATTTTACGGTACTTTTTTTAAGTCATGAAGCGCTAAAGTCCCCAGCTGTTTCTTTGTTTCCTCCTCACAAAGTCCATATGCATGAAGGTCGCGACAAAATTCTTCCCCAGCCGTACAGTTACAATGCGCCGTGATCACTTCTCCGTCTTGTTTAACTAAGATCCAGGTCTTTAAAGGGGTTTCTGATGATCTTTGTGAATGATTTAGCTGAGAGATAAGAGCCAACACAAGTGAGAATCAAGTGAACTGTTGTTTGTTTACACTTCAACTTGCAGCGCTTCGTTGTAAAGACGCGAACGAAAAGCTTAAAAAAAAAATAAATACTTACACGGGCAAAAACAATACAGGATTCGTTCGGCAGTGACTTGATCCCGAGGTCCTTTACCCAGCCACATACAAAACAGTTGTAAGCCTCCATACTCTTCGACGCTTTCATCTGTTTTGCGGTGTAGAAGGACGTCTGCAACACCAGATAGTTCGAGATGTCGGGGAACTCGACTGAAGGGTAGTTTTCGAGATCGTATGACAAATCCTTCTTTCCCAGACTGTAGGGGTCGATTCCATTACACATAGCAATCTTCTGAATATATCTAAAGCCAGCAGCGGCTTCTAGATTACGAGTGTACTCTGCTAACTTATCGCTAGTTGTTTGCACTACGGCAGCCGTTTAGACCACCAGCTATTTCACTTCCGGTAAAACCGCTAAGAAAAGTCACGTGACTGAAACCCAGCAATATACTGACCAAGTGTTGTGCAGAAGGTCGAGTTCTTTCAAACAAAACAATCAGAACTGAAATCCATTGAGAACTGAGGAAGGAGATATGAAACTCAAACAACCAACCAAGTTTTGTTGCTCAAAGGAAGATCTACCCGAAACATCGATCAGAACTGGAATCGGATGAGAAATCAGTGAAATTCTAGTGAGAGGCCTGGAAGAGTCGTTAATTTGGCCTAATTAGTAACTTGTTAGCAAAAAATTTGACAAAACGACGACCAAGTTGTGTGTGGAGCGATGCGTTCTTTCGAACAAAACAATCGGAACAGAAATCTATGGAGAACTGAATTGTGGACGACGGACGGATGACGGCCGCCATGCCACGGTAACAGCTCATCAGCCTGACAGCCAGATGAGCTAATCATAATCTCCATACACTGATTTCAAATGACAATCTTCCTCATCCTAATTGCGTCTGTAATTTAATATTTGCATATTTGAGGACCAAGTTTAAGTTCAAAATGAGGAGTGAGGTGAGGAGGCTGTACAATACCAGACCTGCACTAAAAAAAAAAAAATATGATAAATAAATACTGATTCTATTTCGCCACGAAGGCAGCCTCCGTAACATTCCATTACAAGCCCTTACGTAAGATCGTGGGTGAGAGCAAATGTGAGACACTAAACGTGTCTTGGCTGATTGTCTTTGCTGGAAATAACTGAGTAACTCTATAAATCTGACTGTTTGCTTTAATGATCTGTTTAGGAGAAAAGTGTAATAATAACAATCTGGATTATTGTATTGACTCTAAACACGGTGTGTGTGTGTGTGTGTGTGTGTGTAAGTGGAACGATCATGGTAACGGAGTCAGAATGGAATAACACCTGGAATAATCGTCTACCCCCAGCCTGATTTTGGTGTTGAACTGCAATAGAATGTGAAATGAGGAAATATTAGAGACGAATTGTTCCAATATTTTATCAGCAGCAGCAACATGTGACCTTAAAATAAAATGACCGTGGCATGATTATTGGTGCCAGCCAGGCTGATTGGAGTATTTCAGAAAGTGGTGGTGATTTGGGATCTCTGACACAACATTCTTTTGATTGTACACAAAATGGTGCCAAAAAAACAAACAGAAAAAACAAACAAACAAAAAAACAAGAAACAAACAAGTCGGAATGCGCAAGATCTTAAAACGTGAGGAGGACGGTGACAACGGCAGACGATCACATCGGGTATCGTTCACACAAGAACAGGAATCTGAGGCTACAGCGGGCACAGGATCACTGAAACTGGGCTGGGGAAGAGCTGAATAAAGGTCATGTGATGCTTTTCCAATCTCCAACTGTCCGAGGGGAGAGAGAGAGCGAGAGAGACAGAGAGACAGCAAGAGAGACCAACAGACAGAGAGAGACACAGACAGAGAGAGACCAACACAGAGAGAGACACAGACAGAGAGAGACCAACAGAGAGAGAGAGAGAGAAAAACAAAGATAGAAACATAGAGAAAACGAGAAAGACAGACAGAGAGAGAGAAAATGAGAAACAGACAGAGGGAGACCAACAGAGAGCAAGAGAGAGAGAGAGACACAGACAGAGAGACAGTGAGAGACCGACAGAAAAAGAGAGAGACACCAACAGAGAGAGACAGAGAGAGAGAAACAGACGGACAGAAAGAGAGAAAGATGGAAACAGAGAGAGAAAATGAGAAACAGAGACAGAGACTGACAGAAAAAGAGAGAGACCAACAGAGACAGACAGAGAGAGAAACAGAGAGAGAAAGATAGAAACATACAGACAAAGAGAGAAAACAAGAAACAGACAGAGAGAGACAGAGAGAAAATGAGAAACAGAGAGAGAGACCAACAGAGAGAGAAACAGAGAGACACAGAGAGAAAGAAACAGACAGAGAAAGATAGAAACATACAGACAGACAGAGAGAGACCAACAGAGAGAGAAACAGAGAGACACCGACAGAAAAAGATAGAGAGACAGAGAGAGAGAAACATACAGAGAGGGACAGTGAGAGAAAACGAGAAACAGACAGACAGACAGACAGACAGAGAGAGAGAGAAATGGCACGGTGGTGTAGTGGTTAGCGCTGTCGCCTCACAGCAAGAAGGTCCGGGTTCGAGCCCAGCGGCCGGCGAGGGCCTTTCTGTGTGGAGTTTGCATGTTCTCCCCGTGTCCGCGTGGGTTTCCTCCGGGTGCTCCGTTGTACGTACAACGTGTTTCGTTGTACGTCTGCGCAGTGACAATAAAAGCATTCTTCTTCAGAGCGACAGAGAGAGAGAGAGAGAGAAAGTGTGTGTGTGTGTTGGGATCTCACCTGTGTGTAAGGAAAGGTGTCTGGAGAGAGTCTGCTGGCGGCCGAACACTTTGCCACACACGGGACAGGGGAAGAGCTGCTCGTTGAGTCTCCACTGCGGCAGGCCGTTGGCCGTCTCACACAGCGGTTTCTCCGGATCTGAAAAAAGCACGAGCCCTCCGGTTAAACAGCCCACGCTGCTTAATACACACCTGTTAATACACACCTGTTAGAGCTCGAGAAACGCTGCTTAAATGGGCAACATTCACGATCAATTCGCGCACTGACTCAGATCGCCTCTTCTTTCAGTTCATGTGAATGGAAAGCAATAATCTGAGCGAAGAGACCTGCGTCTGTGAGCGAGCGAGTGTATGAGTGGCCTTGTCTTCCTGCTGTGAGATCTGTAATGAAGTCTGTGTGTACCGTAGTTACTGCCAGTCATATTCAGGTGGGGTGTTTTTTTGGTCTCCTCACAGCGCTACACATTCTCATTTCTGTTAAACAGCAGTAGCAAATAATCAGGACCTGAACCACAAACTCCCAGAGTACTCCAAAATAAATCTTCCGACAACCCTTTTCTCTTAGTTTCACCGTAGTTACTCAGTAATACTTTCAGATGCAATAAACAAAAAAAACCCTGAGACTTTAAAGGGTTAAATATGGTTCAGAAATAAACATCTGAAGCCACCGGAGAAAAACCAGCTTGGGTAAATAACAGCGGTGGAGCGGAGAGTGTTTCACCAATTCTGCTCACTTCAGAAAAGAGAGCTGTTTTAAAAAAAAGTGCGAATTTCCAGAGAACGTGTGAGGAGATGATAAAACGCAGGAGGCTGAAAGGTAGGATACATGTGCAAGATTTAACAAAGGTGAAATGGACGTAGACAGTCCAGATCACACAATCGCAGGCAAAATACAAAGCTGAGAAGAACGCTGGCAGGAATCAAAAACACCCACGAACGAAATACTGCAGGATAAACAAACCATTATATCGAAATAAACCAAAACACTACGTGGATTTGATGACTGGATTTTTTTTTTTTTTTTTGCCTGCAGGCATTGATGCTTTATTTAAGGAATAAAATACTTGGTGGTGTGCTGGTGTAGAAAAATAAATCAACGATGAGGTGGCGTGACGCCTCAGTTATACTCACTTGGACAGCTGTGGACACCACGGACGCAAAGCTGTACGTATTAGCCGGCTTTCTAGTCCACTTGGAGTGCGTTTGGAGTCAGGTTACATAGGTAAATTTCCGTCTAGGAATTACTGCACGTTTGATTGTCTTCATGCCGTTTTAAAGGCGAATTGTAAAAATGCGGCGGGCTGCGACAGACCTCCAGCGCATGCACACTGGGGCGCCTGTGGATGGTAACGGTCATGCAGATTTGTCACAAAAAAAAAAATCAGAAAGTACACGGACTTCTGTTCAGAGTCTCGCGTACACCCTGTGATGACGAAATTTAAGAGTTTCGTTCCTCTGATACGATGGCAGCGTGCCAAAAATTATAGGTCCCTGATGCTTATTATTCCTTTATAGCTACTTGTAATGTTGTGGAATGTCCATGAAACAAGTCTTCTTATTACTTACGTTATTAGCAGCTATTTAACAATTATTCCACGAAATCGAGTCGTATATGAGCTACGTATGTGCGACGAGATTGAGTCGAATAACCATTTTATTCTATCCACATTCACTGGATTTTGAGAAACGGAGCATTTTTACTGTTATTTTTCGCAAATTCGATCAATAAAAACTTTATACAAAACATCTGACCAAATCATTTCCGCTTAGGCAGACTTCTTAGAAACCTATCGATGGCTGCGTGAATTGAGTGGTGGTGTTTTTTTGTAGAAAGTGTTGTCTTGCTGTCGTGCCGAGCTACAGAACAGCTTTATGCATTTATTTAACTCTTCCTTGGACATTTCAGTCCTGTAACTTTCAAACTTCTTTGAGGTTTTGAACCGATCTAAAAAAAAAAAAAAATTCAACAAATTTTAATACTTAAAAGGAGATACGCAGAACCTTTATTTTTAAATAAATTTCTGAGTGGATAGTATCTCCATGCTTGACTCTTGTATGCTGCATACATAAATGGGAAAAAAATATTTTTTTGAGAGTTAAAATCGACCGCAAAGTTGGCATTCGAGCTGCCCCGCTGAGCCAGCCAGCCCTGAGCGCGTGACGTCACTGCGGTAACCGGTTTTAAGGCCAAAGCCTTTGACAGCTATAGACCAAAGTCATGTAAATAAAAAAAATTATGGTGAAAGTAAGAAATCCCGTTACCGACTTGCTCAACTAAGAAACATTTGACTCCACTGATTGTGGGTTGACTCTCATTAAAACAGGATGGGTGTTATAACTTACGCAACATACATGTACATGCATGCATTTTCACTGATAAACCGTAAAAGGCTAATTAAATAATCAGATCAACTGAGACAATCACATTCTGAAGCAAATTAAATAATCTTATACCGGTAACTTAAACACACAATACAAGTTACATGTATTCATCTAAATGCAGGTAAACGACGAGTGGTGTTGTTTTTGTTGTTTTGTATCCAAATGAGAGTCGGAGTCACATTTGTTTTGAAACAATCTGACTTTCAGTTGTTCGTTCAGTTCTCCGTTCATTCGCTTCTTCCACGTAAGGGCGAGATATTGCTGCGGAGCCGAGCATATCCAGCGGAGAAATCAGACGGCTGGTCCACTCATTCTCTCCATACTGAGTACTCCGCCATTACTGCTCGGCTCAGGCGATTACTAAAACCCGGGATGGGACGCCACTGGTTTTTACAACAACCGCAGGGAGGTCACTGCTCGAGCGATAATGTGTCCTGTCCCGTCCTGTTCCGAGTTTTAGCAACAACCCTCGGCTCACACTCCGGGAGAACTGGTGCAACTGAACTTACTTTCCTTTTCTTGTAGTTTTCTTTTCCTTTAATTGTTGGGACTGCACCCACCCTCTTTCAATACGGGCTTGTAGCCAACGCTCCTCAACAGATCAGAGGTCTCGTACGAGTCTTCAGTAAAACGTGCAGAGGACAGACCACTTCGTAGCCGCCCAATGTGCCCGTGATTTTCTCACAAAACGAGTCCAAATCTTTGCAGTTTGAACATTCTTGGGCCATGAACGCAACATAAATGCTCCTCCTGTCGTGTTGCTGCATCCACCAGCAACACATCTACGTGGCATCGCGATAAATTGGCTCAAAATGGAGGATCAGAGTTGCAGTCAGCTCTGTGTTTTAGTATAGCGCAAATGGCGATGAGACCAACAGCCTTCCTGTTGTGACGTCAAGGTCATTCACTCAGACCGCTACCTATATGAATCATTTTAATCGTAAAAATTGCTCCATTAGATTTATTGTTAACGCTTAAAACTATTCCCGTGCCATTCCTGAGGTCTCGAGGCATTTGTAAACAAAAAGTGAGGCCATGGTTCTCCATATCTCCTTTAATGCTGAAGAATGTGAACAAACTGGCGAAATGACGGGAGCAATTTGTGAAAAATGCTCGAATAATAATTCTTGGAAAATAATAAAAAAAAAAAAGACACGTTCTTACCATCAAATACTTTCATTCCATATTTTGTTGCTTTTTTTTGTGGTTTTGTTTTCGAGTAGTTTTTTTCTTTCGTCCTCGGTTGCGTCAGCAAAACGCTCTGCCATATTGTTTCTCTCTACTCACGGTATACGAGCTGATATCCTAGTGGTAGAGTAGTCAATCAGAGCACGCGATTGCTCATATCCAGTGAATGTGGCTGGAATAAAAATGCTCGTTCCCTCACCAGCTTTTTTCTCTCTCTGTTCAAGTTGAAAAGATGACAAGAAAAACCATTCAGCTTGTCGCGTTAACGAGAAACCGCAAAGTGTCACAAAAGTTTATATGACGCTGGAGACTTAAAACCCGAACGAACATCTCTTCACAAGAAAACTTCTTCACCAAATCCTTTTGATCATGAAACATGTAGTTGGAAAATTCAGTGATATAAATTCATGGATGTAGTATACCGTACGCTTCTAATTTTATCACCTGGAGACAAATCTGTACCTCGGGCACCTTGGAACAAGAAGATTCCATGTCCGGGTTATTATTATTTTAAAAATTATTCGTTCTCCAGGAGACTCGGCAAATACGTCGATCAAGCTTCTCTGATCGGATGAGTCCAAAACGGTACTTTTTGGACTTGACACAAAGTGCTACATTACCAACCAGAGAAGACCATGCCTACAGTGAAGCACGGTGCTGGCAGCATCATGCTTCCTTGGCCTTGGTTGCTTCTCTGACTAATACTCACCTTACCCAGGCAGTACGTCAGTGACTTTCCATGTCTTTCCAAGTTTTAATAACACATTTAATGGTACTCCTCTATGGAATCAATTTTGTGCCAAAATGTTCATACAATACTTTTGAAATATCAGACAAAAATGACAAATCAAAATACAAAAAAAAAAGAATTTTTTTAGACTGGCAAACAAATTATTCGTGTAATCGTGCAAAATATCAGTCTATTACTCTTCAGAAACCTTTTATTTTTGTTCCGCATCTTTCTCAGTTTTGTTTGACGTAATTTATTTTGGTTGCGATTCCAGCTTTCTCGTTTGCGCTCCCTGACTTTCTGCTTGCAGTTTTGGCACAAACTTCACGTGTGGGTGGGCTGTCCAGGAACGCATTCCCATTGGCTAACTTGCGTTTGACTGACAGCTACACTCAGCCATTCCCTACTCGGATTCTGGCGGACTGTTTGACGAGTGACCGATCCATTGACGGTAAACGAGGATGGAGTGGACTTCAGTGGCGACTATGATACTGAATTAATTCAACAAAGTGTAAATTCAATATCATAGTCGCCGCTGAAGTCCACTCCATCCTCGTTTACCGTCAATGGATCGGTCACTCGTCAAACAGTCCGCCAGAATCCGAGTAGGGAATGGCTGAGCGTAGCTGTCAGTCAAACACAAGTTAGCCAATGGGAATGCGTTCCTGGACAGCCCACCCACACGTCAAGTTTGTGCCAAAACTGCAAGCAAAAAGTCAGGGAGCGCAAACGAGAAAGCTGGAATCGCAACCAAAATAAATTACGCCAAACAAAACTGAGAACAAAAATAAAAGGTTTCTGAAGAGTAATAGACTGATATTTTGCACGATTACACGAATAATTTGTTTGCCAGTCTAAAAAAATTTACTTTTTTTGTATTTTGAGTTGTCGTTTTTGTTTGATATTTCAAAAGTATCGTATGAACGTTTTGGCACAAAATTGATTCCATACTCCTCTGGACGTTCAAAGTTTGTGAGATTTTATTTATTTTACAAATCAAAGTCCTGATTGGTATCCAGAACGGGGCTTGTTTTGAGACCTGCTACACAAGGTCCATGGGAATCATTTGCTACTTTCGGAAGGATACCATATCTAAAAATGGTCCAGAAAATGAATCGACGCCTTCTGACCAACCGGAATTGGGAATTCGACAACACTGAGGTACGATCCTTGAATAATTAATTGCACACAAGGTCACAGGGTCCAGGTTTCTCAGAGCCTGAAGCTGCAGGTCTGATGCGAGACACTTAACACACCCAGACTAGTGTACAACACTCCCTCTGTCTGCTGAATTCGATTGGTACACACCTTATAGTCCTGAGACAGGGAGAGCAAGAGAGCGAGAGAGAGAGACACACACACAAAACAGTACTCCACAAGGAGACAGACAGAATTAACCTTCTGATGAAGGTGCTTTGGCTTGGCGTCAAATTAAAATGCAGCTCCACGCTTCCCCTCTCTCCTGTAGTGGAAGTGGGGGAAGAGAGATAAATAAACGAGGGGATAAATAAATAAATCAGGGAGAAATTCCGTCATTGCACATTGCAGCTCCTTCAAATGGCCAGGTGGCGCAGTGGGCACGCATGGCTCTTCTTCACACACACACACACGCACGTATAAACTGGCTAATGCAACGCAGGCTTCACACACGATAAACACAGCATGGTGACATCAGCCTGACATTAGCCTGAGACAAACGAGTAAAACAGCAGACCCACGATCTCCAGCCAGTTGGAAGTTTTGCGGAACATACCAGCGTGTGTCTGTGGGTGTTTGGAGGTCATGTAAATGACATCTACAGCCTGCTTCGCTTCCTGTGTAGACCTCTTGCATTCCGAACCGCTCAATACACACTCACGCATGGCTTTCTGCCTGTGTGTACATGTTCCTGTGTGTGTGTGTGTGTGTGTCCCCTTGGACTTGTGGTTCCTCGTAAACAGGCGCATTTTTCCGGAGGCTGTCCTGTGTAGTGCAGGCTGCAGGATTGATGGGGTTAGGGAGGAGAAGAAGAGAGAGAGAGAGAGAGAGAGAGAGAGAGAGAGAGAGAGAGAGAGAGGGCGTCTCAGAGTAGCAGCTTTCTGGCATGTTGGGGAATATTTAATGGTGGCCATTAAAGAGCAGATGCACTGGCCTTGGACGCCGAGCCTGAAGGACGTCTCACCGGTACATGACCCAGCACGTGATGGTGCACCGCAGCCCAGAGCAGCTCTAAAAACCCAAATGAGGGGGATGAGTGCTGGGGAATGTGGGTAATCTTATGGACGGAAACTCGGATACTGAGGTTGAACTTGCCCCGTCCAGACCGCTTTCCTAAAGGATGAATCCACTGGAGTTCAAAAACCACATCGGTGTAGCGTTCAAGGCGGATTCCTTTGATGAAGATTGACGTTTTTTCTTTTGATGTAGTTGGAAAATTAATTTAAATCTGGATGGACGTATTTATGTTTTTATTAATTGCAGATAAACCAGGACCTTGGGCAGATTCTGTGTCTGGGCTATTATTGTTATTCATAGTTCCCTGAAGGACAAACAAGTTCTCCAGGAGACTTGGCAAACGTGGAAGAAGGTCCTCTGGCCTGACGAGACTTGGCACAAAGTGCTACACTTCTCATCGACCTGAGAACATTATCCTTACACTGAAGCATGGTGGTAGCATCGTGCTACCTTGACTTCTTGGTTGCTTGTCTCACTAATGCCCTCCTCCTTACTTGGTCTGTGAAAGTTCTCAGTCATCCAGGTCAGCGTAATCCAGAGGTGCTAAAGAAGGCCACTGGACTTGCTTGAAGTCCTTGAAGACGTTTCACCTCTCATCCGAAAGGCTTCTTCAGTTCTGTCTGACTAGTGGAGAGTTCTAGGTATTTATCCTCTAGTGGACCAAAAGCAACCTTAAGGAGAGTCGTTGAGGTCACATGGGTTGTTGACCACCTCAGTCATCCTGTAGGTTGTTGGGGTCACTGGAGGCCGGGTATGAACGGTGTTAGCAGTCTAGAGTGTCGTTAGGGTGACCTGTGGATCGTTGGCTCTCTCTGCCATCATGTGAGTCTTTGAAATCAGCTGAGTCTTGGTGAGGATGTGTATTCAGTTTTCTGGGAAGTGTGCCAAGGACTGCATCGTAGGTGGCTGATAAGTGGCGTCTCGGACCACCTCGTCTGTTCAGCAATGGTTGTTTCTGGTTGACAAAGACTGCTTCTTTTACTCCTCTTTCAAACCACCGGTCTTCTCTGGCTAGTCTTCTCCCCGCTAGTCAGACACAACTGAAGAAGCCTTTTGGATGACAGGATTTCAACCAAGTCCAGTTGCCTTCTTTAGCACCTACAGATCCTTACTTGGTCATTTAAAAAAATCTCATCTCATCACATTATCTCTAGCCGCTTTATCCTGTTCTACAGGGTCGCAGGCGAGCTGGAGCCTATCCCAGCTGACTACGGGCGAAAGGCGGGGTACACCCTGGACAAGTCGCCAGGTCATCACAGGGCTGACACATAGAGACAAACAACTAATCACACTCACATTCACACCTACGGTCAATTTAGAGTCGCTAGTTAACCTAACCTGCATGTCTTTGGACTGTGGGGGAAACCGGAGCACCCGGACGAAACCCACGCAGACACGGGGAGAACATGCAAACTCCACACAGAAAGGCCCTCGTCGGCCGCTGGGCTCGAACCCGGAACCTTCTTGCTGTGAGGCGACAGCGCTAACCACTACACCACCGTGCCGCCCTGTGAGATGATTATTTTATAACCGAACCCTGATTGATAATGAGTCCTCATGATGTTCTTTGTCAAGGTATGTTCTCCAGGAACAGGTGTATTTATACTGGCATCACGCAACACAACTATTTTGTGTCGAACAAAAAGGCATCATCTCCATTTCAGTTTGAACTCCTAACACTACAAAAATGTGTCATCTCTCGTATTGTCTTGTTTATTAATGAGATTAAGCTAATTATCCCCATAATCAGTTTGACCTATGTTTACAACGAGTGCCAATAATTCTGTATCTGTCTGTATACACTACCGTTCAAAAGTTTGGGGTCACTTTGAAACGTCTTTATTTTTGAAAGAAAAGCACTGTTCTTTTCAATGAAGCTCACTTTAAAGGAACAGTCCACCGTACTTCCATAATGAAATATGCTCTTATCTGAATTGAGACGAGCTGCTCCGTACCTATCTGAGCTTTGCGCGACCTCCCAGTCAGTCAGACGCGCTGTCACTCCTGTTAGCAATGTAGCTAGGCTCAGTACGGTCAACGGTATTTTTTGGGGCTGTAGTTAGATGCGACCAAACTCTTCCACGTTTTTCCTGTTTACATAGGTTTATATGACCAGTGATATGAAACAAGTTCAGTTACACAAATTGAAACGTAGCGATTTTCTATGCTATGGAAAGTGTGCACTATACTGACAGGCATAGTAACACCTTCTGTGCGCTTTGGCAGCGCATTGATATCTGAGCTCCGTATCAATGCGCTGCCGAAGCACGCAGAAGGTGTTACTATGCCTGTCAGTATAGTGCGGACTTTCCATAGCATAGAAAATCGCTACGTTTCAATTTGTGTAACTGAACTTGTTTCATATCACTGGTCATATAAACCTATGTAAACAGGAAAAACGTGGAAGAGTTTGGTCGCATCTAACTACAGCCCCAAAAAATACCATTGGCCATTGCTGAGCCTAGCTACATTGCTAACAGGAGTGACAGCGCGTCTGACTGCGTCTGACTGACTGGGAGGTCACGCAAAGCTCGGAGAGGTACGGAGCAGCTCGTCTCAATTCAGATAAGAGCATATTTCATTATGGAAGTTTGGTGGACTGTTCCTTTAAACTAATCAGAAATCCACTCTATACATTGCTAATGTGGTAAATGACTATTCTAGCTGCAAATGTCTGGTTTTTGGTGCAATATCTCCATAGGTGTATAGAGGCCCATTTCCAGCAACTATCACTCCAGTGTTCTAATGGTCCAATGTGTTTGCTCATTGCCTCAGAAGGCTAATGGATGATTAGAAAACCCTTGTACAATCATGTTAGCACAGCTGAAAACAGTTGAGCTCTTTAGAGAAGCTATAAAACTGGCCTTCCTTTGAGCAGATTGAGTTTCTGGAGCATCACATTTGTGGGGTCGATTAAATGCTCAAAATGGCCAGAAAAACGTCTTGACTATATTTTCTATTCATTTTACAACTTATGGTGGGAAATAAAAGTGTGACTTTTCATGGAAAACACAAAATTGTCTGGGTGACCCCGAACTTTTGAACGGTAGTGTATTTATGTCTAAAAACGTTTTATACCGTATTTTCTGGACTATAGAGCGCACCTGTATATAAGCCGCATCCGCTCTATTTTAAAAAAAACAATAAAAAAAAAAGATATACAAGCCGCACCGGGCTATAAGCCGCAGATATCCATGTTGAAAAATTAGATATTTACTGCATGTACAGAACGATTTTGTACTGTAAATGTAGATGTATGTACCTGAACAGATTCTTTCCGAACAGTGCCTTTTAACACGGCAGCAACTTTGCTGATTAAAACGGAACAGAACCAAGAGAAAATAACCGGTATTTATTTACCTTCATTTCTCCTGTGTTTGAAACCACAAGTCACTTTAATCATCTTCGCTGGATTTGAAAATAATTACCAGTTAGTAATTTGTCGTGCGTGTTCTATCTGCTAAAGATCTGCTAATTCTTCTTTGCATTGATTTTTCGTCTATCTTATTTTTGATTCTACTTCCGGTTAGAGCGCCCCTAGCTCGCTCGCTCTCTTTTTTTTTTTAGTCACCCAGGTTAGTTGTAGAATAGGCTCTTGAACCATACCCCAGTCCAGCAGGTGGCGGTAATGCACCTCATACGTTAAGTTGCCAACCGCCATAAAAATCCAAGAAGAAGAAGAGCGCCCCTAGCGGTGGAAGAAAAATCCACAGAATAGCCGCACCTTTGTATAAGCCGCATGGTTCAAAACCTAGGAAAAAAGTAGCGGCTTATAGTCCAGAAAATACGGTATATACTAGTGCTGTCAAGCGATTAAAATATTTAATCGCGATTAATGTCGCGACAGTCATAGTTAACTCGCGATTAATTGCAATTTAATCGCACATTTTTGTCACATAAAAAACCATTGTAATTCTCTTATCAGCATAAAAAAGTGAATGGCCTTGCTTTGTACCAATGTTGTTTTTTTTTTTATTGCAAAGCATAACACGTCTTGACACAGCCACTGCAAAGTGAAACCTAAGCCGAACACCGGAGCGGGGCTAGCAAGAGAACCATGAGTGAAATGATCTACTGTTTGAGTTAGTCTACAACTCTAATCAGAGAGACAGGTTACACAGTGACGGTAGGCTTGACATGCTTGATTATAATATAAAGTACACCATTATATTAAGTTTAAGTTGTTCGTTGATAAATATTGCATTGAATCTGATCTTTACTGTTTCAGCTCACTTAACACATTTTGTACTTTTACACTTTCTACCTGTTGATGCGTCACGCTGTCCAATCAGAGGCGGCCAAATTTGCATATTACAGGAAGGGTTTCTGGGATAGCATTGAGTTTACAGTTCAGAGGGATCTGGCTTCTTTAGACGCTGTCTTCTTAAAACTGAATAAATATTTAAAAAGAGCCAAATGAGCCAGTCTTTTGAACGGCTCTTTTCAAAGAACGGATCACAAAGATGCGGATCCCATCAAAGAGCCATAAATCCCATCTCTACTAGCGCGCCCTGCCCGCGCTGGTTCTTTGGGGGGAGGGCAGAGGACTCTGGCTGTGCGGGGCGTGGCATTACAGTCTAGCTGCTATCGGTTTTTTTGCAAAGTCTTTGTTCCAAGTTCCTGGCAGTTTCAAAAGCTTATGAAAAACCTACATCATGTCACAGAGCGTTAATCTCGCGATAAAAAAATTATCACTGTTAAAATTTAGTCAAGTTAACGCGTTAATAACGTGACATTTTTGACAGCACTAATATATACACACACCCCTGTGCTGGGAGTCTCTTATTCAGATTAGCGTTTCACCGATTTATCCACTTCTCAAATAATGATGCTGTGTATAATTTATGATCGCTAGCGCTTATTTATTTAATGCATTAAAATCGCATGGGGGGGGAGGGGGATGTGACTTCGTCACCTCTCATGTTTAGTTTCATAACATTAGCCACATTTGCAGTTTGGTGTTAATTCAGTTGCATGACTTTTAAACTTCAGCTTGGGTTAGAAGTAGCATATAATTAAATAAACTACATTTAGCTCATAATTATATAACTACACAGTGTATACTACATCTCTCTGCTCCATCTGGTGTGATTCACGTTATGAGAGCTTCCATTAAAGCTGTGTGGATGTTTGCCCTCAACTCGTGTGTGACTTTTAGAAGCGCTAACAGATAGGAAGCAGTCGAGATGCCCAGAGAGCCCTGGTGCTGTTGGGTGACTCATGACCAGTGAGGATCTATACGCCGAGACCTGGTGGCTCGGACAGCCTGTTCGGTTAGGAGTGTGATTTATCACACCTTCCCACAATGCACTTGGGCAGGGCTTGTCTTCAGGGCAATCAAACTTTAGCTGGTCATCTGCTCTTTCGCGCTCTCTCTCTCTACAGTGTCTTGCAAAAGTATTCATCCCCCTTGGTGTTTGTCCTGTTTTGTCGCATTACAAGCTGGAATTAAAATGGAGTTTTGGAGGGTTAGAACCATTTGATTTACACAACTTGCCTAGCGCTTTAAATTTGTTGTTTTATTGTGACACAAACAATACATAAGGTGAAAAAACAGAAATCTGGAGTGTGCATAAGTATTCCCTCCCCCCGTCGCATGAAACCCCTAAAGAAGAGCCGGTCCAACCAATTCACTTCATAAGCCACATAATTAGTTGATCAAGAACCACCTGTGTGCAATCAAAGTGTCACATGATCTGTCACATGATGTTTGTATAAATCAACCTGTTCTGGAAGGACCCTGACTCTGCAACACTACTAACCAAGCAACATGAGAACCAAGGAGCCTCCAAACAGGTCAGAGACACGGTTGTGGAGAAGTATAGATCAGGGCTGGGTTATAAAAAATATCCCACGGAGCACCATTAAATCCATTATAGCAAAATGGAAAGAATATGGCACCACTACAAACCTGACAAGAGAAGGCCCCGCCCACCAAAACTCATAGCAAGGAAGGCATTAATCAGAGATGCAACAAAGACACCAAAGATAACACTGAAGGAGCTGCAAAGATCCACAGTGGAGATGGGAGGACCTGTCCATAGGACCACTTTAAGCCGTACACTCCACAGAGCGGGGCTTTATGGAAGAGCGGCCAGAAAAAAGTCATTGCTTAAAGAAAAAACATTTGGAGTTTGCCCAACAGCATGTGGCAGACTCCCCAAACACATGGAAGAAGATTCTCTGGTCAGATGAGATTAAAATTGAACTTTTTGGCCATCATGGGAAACGCCATGTGTGGCGCAAACCCATCACCCTGAGAACACCATCCCTACAGTGAAGCATGGCGGTGGCAGCATGATGCTGTGGGGATGCCTTTCATCTGCAGGAACAGGAAAGCTGGTCAGGACTGAAGGAAAGATGGATGGCACTAAATACAGGGCAATTCTGGAGGAAAACCTGTTTGGAGTCAGCCAGAGGTTTGAGACTGGGACGAAGGTTCACCGACAACGACCCTAAACATACTGCTAAAGCTACACTGGAGTGGTTTAAAGGGAAACATTCAAATGTCTTGGAATGGCCTAGTCAAAGCCTAGACCTCAATCCAATTGAGAATCTGTGGCATAACTTGAAGATTGCTGTACACCAACACAACCCATCTAACCTGAAGGAGTTGGAGCAGTTTTGCCTTGAGGAATGGGCAAAAATCCCAGTGGCTAGATGTGCTAAGCTAATCGAGACATACCCCAAGAGACTTGCAGCTGTAATTGCAGCAAAAGGTGGCTCTATAAAGTATTGACTTTCGGGAGTGAATACTATACACACTCCAGATTTCTGGGTGTTTTTTTTCCATCTTTATTATTGTTTGTGTCACAGTTTTTTAAAAAATTGTGCAAATCAAATGGTGCTAACCCTCCAAAAATCTATTTTAATTCCAGCTTGTGATGCGACAAAACACCAAGGGGGATGAATACTTTTGCAAGACACTGTACCTGGGTGCTAATTTAGCTAACTAGTGCTTCTGTTCCATGATGAACAGCTGCTGTTGTAATGTTATTTTGGATTCAAATTGGGAACGAGAGACAGAAATCCGGGCAACGATGACAACCATGAGCTAGTTTACTATCTGAGAATATGGGCCGCGTTTCCAATTTGCATAATCATGAATATTTATAGGTCCTGGAAATTTTAAATATGTCGTGATGTTACTTGGTCACGTTTTACACACTCGTTTATTGACTTAACATTACATGCTCAGAGGAACGGGGGGAGGGAGGGAGAGATTTTTTTTTTTCTGGTTCAAAAGGCGTGTTGGGGTCACGGGGTCGATAAGTTTGTGACCTCTGGAGCATCTGTTAAGCAGACTGGCCCGCAGTGGGTGTGCAGTCTGTGTCAGGTCCTCGAGTGCTTAATGGTTTAATTGGCATCGTTAAGGGCGGAGACGAGACAGCCTCGACACTCACGGATAAGTGTAACCCAAGGCAAAGGCACAAGGACGCACGCTTTCATACAAAAAGCGACACGAGTACGGCAGTGGGAATACAGAGCGTTTTAAAGAAAGCTGGATGGTACGGCTATGCAGAAGTAATAATAATAATAATAATAATAATTAAAAAAAAAAAGTCAGAGGGCTTGGTGTTGACTGTGGAGTGGGAGTTACAGCCCACGCTGGGCCACACAGGCATTTAGAAATGAAACACACACACAGATATTATATATATATATATATATATATATATATATATAGAGAGAGAGAGAGAGAGAGAGAGAACTTCAGTTGTGTAGTGTGTGTGTGGTGAATTAACTCTCATGGCACCCTGGACACGGAAAACCCAATCATTATTTCATTAAGTGGTGGAAGGAAGCGGGCCAGGCTGCCGCGCACTAATTACCCTCCGCCAGAGGGGCCAGCAGAGATGGGGGTGGGGTAGGGAGGGGGCATGGAGCACAGCTGCCCAGCGCCAAGGCCTCCAGGCTGGGCACGGGGCCTCCTGGAGCTCCTGACAGCGGGCAGGGGATTTGTAATCAGCGAGCCAAAATAAGGGAACTTGTCAGGATCAAAAAGCGGGCCGGCTGCAGCGTCTCAGGGCTGAAACGAAACAAAATAAATAATCACTAGAAGCTTAAGGCCTCTGCATGCTCTTGCGACAAGGCTTTCGCAGATAACTTTTCGCAGACAGTTGTAATTTATCGTTGAGCGGGGAGTAATAGGCGTGCGCGATGTTATTCACCGCCACAACGCAAGGGGGCGCGAAGTCGCGAAATCGCTAGGAGTAGTTGGTGGGTGTGGTTAGTGGAGTGTTTATCCTCCGGTTACTTATAATGACTAGAACTGGAGTCGTATAGATGTACGTACTTCCTCACTTCCTCGATCAACCGCTCCATCTTCGCTCGTGTTTTGAAAAATGGCGGTCGTGAAAACAAACCAAACCGGGAAAGTAGGGAAGCGGAAGTGCGTGTACAGCGGATGTAGAGTGGACCAATCAGAGCCCTCTTGTCTGCGACGCTGTCTGCGAGGCTTCTGCGGTGGTCACAATTTTTGGGAGGTGCGCGCAGAGCGTCTGCGAAGGTGGGGGGGGGCTACGCAGACACCATCTGCGACGCCGTCTGCGAGGACTGCGTTGTCAGCATAAATTGGCCTTCAATCTGTATCGTCACGGAGGGTCACCGTCAGGCAGGGTGTTCGGGTCAGGCTGGCCACATTGTACTAAACCTAAACAATTTAAGGAGAATAAACTATCCAGTTCTCGGTGAGCTTTTTTTTTTAAACATAACTAACTTTCTGAAAAGTTAAAAAGAAGTTAATTTGGAAAACAGCCTTAACTAAGCGAACCCGAGTACACCAGGCGTCAGCTGGCGGGAGTCAAGCCGACGCTGTCGTTAGAGTACTGCTGTTTTTGCGTGAGAGAGAAACAAGATTTGGGGATAATTGGCAAATGTGTAAACTGAGAGGAAAAAAAAAAAAGAAACACAGAAGGAAAAAATATGATGTGTGAAGTTTGTCCTTCTGCATTGTTCACTCTGTGATTAGATGAGTGTTCATCCACCATGTTTGTTGGTGACATGTTGAGTAACGGCCTGGAGAGGTTACAGCAGGCGGTCAGAGTTTCTTTTACGGCGTCTGGCTGTGCTGCAGAGAAACACAGCCATTTCTGACTGACAGCAGAAACTCCGTTTGGCTGGTTCTGTTCTGTCGTCTTCAGCGTTCGTCGTTTTACTTCAGTTTTCACGTGCCCTCCTTCTGATACTGTCATTTTGCACTTTTGTCGCTTTCTCTCCTCCCCGCTCCTAAAAACGTGTCACGGAGGTGGAGTTACGACTCTAAATTGCTCCTAGGTGTGAATGCGTGAAATAGGGGAGACCGGGGATGGTTGTAACAGCATCACTTTCACCAATAACGGAAAACACAAGAGTCATGCGATCAACTTGACGTATTCTTCGCTTCTTGACGTATTCTTCGTTTCTTCGCTACGCCGACTCTTTGTGCTGTAACTGGATGAGGGCGCAACTCTATTCGAGACAAGGGGATTTATAAGTTCTCTAGAATCCCGGCAATTTGAAATAATCAAGGAGAAAAAACAAAAACAAAAGAGTTGTCCAAGGAGCGTAGACGTCAACAGCTATCCAACATCTGAGCGACGAGAAAGCAAAAACCACTACACGCGTTTGCAGTGAACATTTTATCAACGGTAAGTGCTACGAATTAGTTATTAATAAAAGATTGCAGAATTCCCCGTGATCATCGAGTGTGTGATCCGACAATCAAAGGCTTCTACGATTATTTCATTTTAAAAAGCATTGTATACAATTTTTGATGCTGCTGCTGCTATTTTGCTTTTTCTTTCCATTCGGGAAACCAGCTGATCTCGACAATTTTACGGTTCTAGACTGGGCTCCGACACAAAATATGGGCCACGACAAAATCAACGATGGTACTAAAACGGTAGTTCGAAATGCTCGGCTTACGGAGCGCAGCAAGAAACGCAAAATTATTGAAGAATCGCCCCGAACGATCGCAGAGTCAGTCGAACAAAACCACTCATCAGCAGTAAGCTTTGGAATTCACAAATACATCCAGAGACGAGCCACTAATCTTTAAAAAAAAAAAAAGAAGAAGAATTAGATTAACCTCTACCAAAGTGATGGGAAGGCCAAAGTGGAGAGAAAAAAAAAAAAGGATCTGCTCATGATCCATAACATTTGAGCTCATCGGTGAAGCATGGTGGTGGGAGTATCATGGCTTGGGCTTGCATGGCTGCTTCTGGACCAGACTCACAAATCTTTACTGATGATGTAACTCATGATGGGAGCAGCAGAATGAATTCAGAAGTCGAGAACCTTTCTGTCTGCCAGTTTACAGAGAAATTAATCCAGTCTAATCGGGAGGAACTTCAGCATTCGGCAAAACACACTGCCGACACAACGAAGGACTTCATCAGGGGCACAAAGTGGAAGGTTTTAGACTGGCGGAGTCAATCACCAGACCTTAACCCATCCGAGTATCATTACTCCTTCTGAAGGGAGAACTCCCCCCCAAAAAAAACAGGCAAAAAACAAACAACAATTGAAAGAAGTTGCAGTACAAGGCTGGAAAAGCATTACAAAAGAAGAACGCAACATGTCGCCAGTTTGATGCAGTTACTGCAAGCAAGGGCTATGCGACCTAATACTTAACAATTATTCCATGAAATCGAGTCGGACGTGAGCTAACACCTCATCAGCTATAAGCCATGTACGACAAGACCGAGTGGAATAACTTTTATTCGATCCACGTTCACTGGATTTTCAGAAATGGAGAAAGGATTTTTATTTTTTGCAGATTTGATAAATAACTCGGCCATAACTCTGGTAAAATGTGACTGAACTGAACGAAACTGCAATATGTGTAGTACCGATATAGAACAAAGAATCCTGCCAAGTTTCATGAAATTCCTCCAAAAATTGTGAGAGGAGTTGATTTCAGAAGGTGAGCACGCTTCCCAGGACAGACGGACATCGTCACGACATAATCCCCCTTCGGACCTTTCGGCCAGCGGAGGATAAAAACTTTTTGCCAAATTACAAGAGTCAAAAGTCCCTTCCCATGCTGTGTGGCGCATAGGGTGGCGCTGATCTCCGTGTCCGTAGCCCTCAGCCTCTCGCCTATTACATAGCTAGGGTTACAGTGGGGGGCGGGTCCTCTGGTAACCGCGAGAGTTTGACTCCCCACTCGCATCTGTATTGCAGAGTGTCTTGCCAAATAGTAGTAAGCACCATTTTTATGATGGTCTTTGGTATGACCCAACCGTGAATAGAACTCGCGATCTCTCGATTGAGAGGCGGACACGCTAACCACGAGGCCAACTCGCGGTCCTAAATTACATGAAATTCCTCCAAAAATAATTGTGAGGGAAATTGATTTCAGAAAGCAAGCACACCTTGATGAAATTGCCAAAGTACAAGTTTGTTAATAATCAAGGGCAGAACTCAAATACAATGCGAGTATATTACCGACATACAATAATAATAATAATAAAAAATGTTAAATTTATATAGCGCCTTTCAAAAAAACTCAAGGACGCTTTACAATTATAAACAAAGAAAAAAAAATAGATAATAAATAAATAAATAAATAAATAAATAAAGTCCACCAAGTAGGGGTCAGGATGTAATTCCCGTGGTGTAGCAGCCACAGTCCCACCAAAAGGCGCACGAAAATGAGTCCCACATCTCCAGCACCGCCGCCGTGACGCCGCCAGCAACATCGCTTGAACACCACGCCATGGATCCACAAAGCGAGCAGAGAACCTCCGCCACGCAGAGCGCTGGTGTGTCCCAAACCGCCTGCACAGCCGCCACGACACCACCGAGCAACATCGCTCGGAACATCACGCCGAGCGTCAAAGCGCAGAGCGCTGGACAACCACGACGTAAAATGAGCAACGAGTTCACTGCAGTCCACAGCTGGGAGCGCAGGCATCACCCACAGCGAACCAAGGCCTGGAGGGAACCGACGCCCAAAACTGGGTCCGGAGCTACACCACAACCGGCGGACAAAACACTCAAACATCAAACAACACAAACACACTGAAAAAAAAATAGAAAAAGAAATAAAATAAAATAAAGACGCTCCGGTGAGAAGCGGCAGCCAGAACGCGCACGACGTACTCTCAACCGGAAACGGAAACGACAAAACGACAAAGAATCCTGCCAAGTTTGGTGAAATTCCTCCAAAAAAAATTTTTTTTAAAGAAATTCCTCCAAAAACTGTGAAAGGAGTTGATTTCAAAAGAACCGACACCCTCATGAAACCGTCAAAAGTTATCTGCAAGTGCTTTTTTGTAGAAAGTGCTGTCTTGCCGGGGTATAGAATAGCTTTAGACGTTTATTTAATTCTTCCTTAGACATTTCGGTTCTGTAATTTTCAAACTTCTTTGAGCTTTTGAACCGGTCTAAAAAAAAAAAAAATTTTCAACAAATTTTAATGCTTAAAGATGACGAATGTGAACAAACCGGCGAAATGACAGGAGCAATTTGTGAAAAATGCAATGATGATAATTCTTGGAAAAAAACAACAAAAAACATTCTTTCCATTAAATACTTTCATTCCATATTTTGTTCCTTTTGGTTTTGTTTTCGAGTAGTGTTTTTATTTCATCCTCGGTTGGTTCAGCAACACGCTCCGCCATTTTGTTTTTCTCTACTCATGGTATATAAGCTGATATCCTGGTAGAAGAGCAGCCAATCCAATCAGAGCGTGTGATCGCTCATATCCAGTGCACGTGGATGGAATAAATATATATTATTTCCCAGCTGGGAGGTCCGTATCGTGAAATACGGTGACTGAGGTGTTGAAAGTACTGAGCGAGGCCCTCTGGGCTGAGGTCAGTATTCAAGGCCGAGGTCACGGTATTTCACCATACGGACCGACCTTAAGCTGGTAAATAATATATTTATTTTTTTCTTTACCAAATTCTAACAGAAAACGAGAGCGCCCGAAAGGGAAAACCGAACCGAGCCGCCATTTTGAATCCTCATTCACGGCTGTAATGCAAATTGCTTCCTCCTCTGTATACAAGTGCACTTCCATGGCAGGAAAAAAACTACATTTTGCCGCCTATGTAGTCCCCTATTTATACAAATAGGAGTAATTCAGGATTCAGCCATGTTTTTGCTCGGTGTTAGAAACAGTTAGAGGTTTTTAGCTTTCTCCTGAAATGTTTTCTTTTATTTCTTCTTCCTCAGGGTAGTAAAACTCGCTTTCGCTGTGAACACTGTCGTTATCGCTATCCATGCTGTAAAATTAATGCTGTTCTCCTGAGAAATGCTGGCAAAAATTTATAAGATTTTTGATAATCTTATAAATAAATCTTATTAAAAAAAAAAAGATAAACGTTGAGAAAAAAATGCTACTATATTTGTTGTTGTGAACGAGCGAGTCGCCAGAGGTCTGTAACTGGGGTCTGTACCGTAGGATACGGACCCGCTCGCCAGCCAATCGGCGCGCAGGATTTGATGGAAACCTCATCTCATCTCTAGCCGCTTTATCCTGTTCTACAGGGTCGCAGGCAAGCTGGAGCCTATCCCAGCTGACTACGGGTGAAAGGTGGGGTACACCCTGGACAAGTCGCCAGGTCATCACAGGGCTGACACATAGACACAGACAACCATTCACACTCACATTCACACCTACGGTCAATTTAGAGTCACCAGTTAACCTAACCTGCATGTCTTTGGACTGTGGGGGAAACCGGAGCACCCGGAGGAAACCCACGCGGACACGGGGAGAACATGCAAACTCCACACAGAAAGGCCCTCGCCGGCCACGGGGCTCGAACCCGGACCTTCTTGCTGTGAGGCGACAGCGCTAACCATTGCACCACCGTGCCACCTTGATGGAAACCGCACCGCGAAAAAAATAATAAGTGCTATTTACTTTCCTTAATAACTACCCGGTCCCAGTACCTAAAAACTGTATGGTGTGCTACCAAAGGTACCATGCTCCGAGTTGTTGTAAATATCAGGAAATGAAACTTGAAACTGTGAAAGTACTCAGTGTGTAGCAAAAATTTTCTTGGCCTTGCTGTTCCAATACTTTCAGAGGATACTGTGCGTACATATAACAAAGCAATAAATATCGGCACTGCGTGACGTACCTTGCTGTTGGGAGGCTCGGGTGGAGGAGCTGGCCTCGGCTGGGGAGGAGCTCTTGGAGCGCGTGCTGAAGGGCGATTGTCTAAAGCGGTCGTCCAGAAAAGGGCTGGAAGAAAACGTGATGCAAGAACCATCATCCTGCTTTCATTTCAGGGCAGGAAACAGGAAAACAGTAGCAGCGGGTATCGGTGTCAGTGCTCACCTGGTCATGCCGAACGACGTGCTGTCTTTATTTTCGTTAGCTTTGCTTACTTTTTCTGCAACACAAAAACACAAGAGGGCACTCGGGTTAAGCTGGTGTTTTTATAAAGTGCACTTTCTTTCTTCTTCATCCTAACCCAGTAGAAATGGGCCATCCACAATGTTTTTATCGCACGGCCTTTTGTGTTTTGAGATAAAGCACGACTGTGCGCTCTATTTACTCTCGCCTGTGAGAATTTAAACGTAAACTGCTAAAGAAAGTACAGTAATGGTTTTGTTTTTTTAAAGCCCTTGAAGGCCTCAGGTTATTTGGTTTTTTTTTTTTCAGCACTGTGTGCAGTAATTATAGCAAAACTAAGAGGAAGATAAATCAGGATTTCCCTCACGCGTCTTTACTGCTTGGGTGCCATGTCCTCAGCCTTATCCTTTATATACTGCTGAACAAAATCAGGATAAAATCACACATGCCAGA